>NC_044013.1:38505966-38807087 GCF_900496995.4 Aquila chrysaetos chrysaetos
GACCTGGTTTCTTTTGTATAGCTCTAATAAGTCCTGCCGTACTGTACCCACAGGGAAGATAAAAGATGCAAACTAACCCAAGGACTTCTACCACTTGAATGTGATCCATTACCTGTAGTACTCATTCTGCAAAGCACAGCAAAGCAGTTGTTTCAGTTCCTAATTTACATTTGTTTGGTAGCAGGCAGTTATTCCAGTCTGCATGGTGAGTGTGGCTGGCTGCCTCAGTGAGTTGCAATTAGGGCCAGGGAGCTGAGAAAGCAGTGTTTAAATTACAGTCAAATTAGAAGGTATCCACATGATCATTATTATGATTTCAAATGCATGCATCCAGAAGGATGGCAGCTCAGCAAGAACAGCCTGGACTATACAGTGAAACAGAAACTTTCCAAGACAATACCAGAACACAGTTGAATTACTGCTCTAATGCCCAGAAAGAGCTATTGCTCTGTGAATTTTAAGCTTATCGTCTCTCCGTGCTCACACGTATCAAGTATAGTTTCTTTTATACATTATAACAGAATCTGCATTAATTTTCAGGGACGTTTTAAGCTTGGGATCTTTAAACGTAACTGAATTTAGTCAGAGTTTTCAAACTAATGACGTTTGAGACACTTCTGATTACCTTCCTTGCAGTACAAAAACAACAAAGTCTGCTTTCTCATGACCTTTTCTGAGTGTCTGTTCTGCCCATCTTGCTCGCTAACAAGCATACTGTGGTGTTCAAGATACACACGTCACATTTCCAGAAAAACAATCAAGCGGTTAAACACTGACCTATCACCGATTAAATGGCAAGTCTGGTTTAGTCTGTGTTGTTAAAGGAATTACTCATAGATCACGGAACATTGCTGAAAACAACTGAGAATCATCACCTGCCAATATCGAGGTGACAAGAAAATTAGGTCAACATGTTTCAACTCTCTAGCCACTAAAGCTGGCACTCGTTAAAAGTGGAGACAAGTTTTGGGCGGTTGTACAAACACAGATGGTCTGCTGTTATTTCTAGTGGATGCCGTACCTGTCCTGCCGACGAGACTCAGTACAAAGGGCTGATGGGCAGGAATCTTTAATCAGCCTCCCCAGTCGCACACAAAGTACAAAGAAACATGACCTTTGCTAGTAAATTTAGGAACGCCGAAAGATAGCGTAACTGGGGGTGGGACTGTGGAACTGGTTGTCCTGTTGTAATGCTCCTCTCTTCTACAGATAGCTTTACTGTGACATGTTCCTCCCAAGGTAAGTTGTTAGGAAAAGTGTCCTGAAATAACAGGAACCTCTGGTAGAATGGCAAATCTGTATAAATTGGAAATGTTTAAAAAAAAGGTGGAAAATATACCCCTAATTCATATTCTGTAATTTCTGAAAAGGAATTTACTATATTTAGCAATATATAAAAATAAAATTATTTCATCTAAATCACAGAAACCTCTTCTAGAATCTGAGTTATCTAAATCCTCCAAGTATATTATTTTAACATGACAAAAAAGTATCTGAATCCCAAACCAACATTTTTATTTTCTTTTCAATAATACTTCGTTTTCTTTTTAATACTTCATTCATTGATTTACCTTTTTAATAAAACAAAGCTTTGCATTACTGCTGCCAGCTTCAAGGCAACCAGCAGATGATTGTGACGAGTAACAGCTGAGGAAATTTAAAGGGAAAATTAAGTGTGTGTAATGGAAATACTGAATGGAGAATCCAAATATTCCGCGGAGATCTGGTAACGTCTTCAAAAACATGTTCTGTGTTTGCGTATCTACTAAATGGATGCAGAATCCGATCTGATATATTCAACTGAAAAACAAACAGCACAAAGAAATGTTTGCATGGGAACGTGCAAGATATTTGTATATGAAAGTCAAGAAGATGAAGATACTGGGAATCAGGGCCTACATCTTGTAAGTTTAGGGACAGACTTATGTGATGACATTTGTTGTTCCAAACCCACACATGGCTGAAATTCAGCTGTAATTTCCAGCATTTTTTTACCAGCAGGAATTAAGATACAGGAGTCTGAAACACTAAAACTGGACTGGACAACAAGTTACAGTTCAGTTCTGATCCTTTGTCAGAATTTGCAAAAGCTTTCAATTCCCTTTACAGTAAAAGTGTTGCAGTAACAGAAAATGTGATTTATTCACTTAGTTTTCAGTAGTAGCTTCCTTGGGAGGCACTTCTCCACTAAATGATGGGTATCTCTCAGCTGTTTTCAAGTCCTCTGTTCCTAAATATTGATGCTATTAATGATGGTTTTAGATTATAAACAACGCAGTCATCTTGAGCTCATTTCCAGAAAAGAGCAGCAAACTTCTTCCTTTAGTTCTTCAGCCTAAGGGCAGGAAAAGTTCACAAAGAATTAAAAGCTCAGTGAATTTTACATTTTGCAGTCTTTACTCTAAGAGCAAAATGTGAAAAGGAAATCAATAATTCAGTTGGAAAGCTACTTGTTACAAATAATGAACTCAAGTAAATCTGTTTTCTAATTAACTACTGTCTTTCCCTAATGGGAGGGAGATTACAAAGGCGGTAGGACTTAAATAATGACAACAGGAATTCACCATAAAATGGAAAACTTGCAATCGTTTAGATTTGCTTTACTTTTTAAATTCACAATTTCCTGATTGGAAATGAACCATTTCATTGTCTTTTCCTGGTTTTGCTGTCTGTATACACTCATTCTGAGCAACAAGGAGTCATTCTGAGCAATAAACTCTGCATGTTCCTCTGCACTGTAACTACAGATACCTCTCTCACCTCTGCGATCAAATGTGTATGGATTTTTAAAGGAAATTAAGCAGGTTGTCATAATAGCTCAGATTTTTGGACTAATTATTTTCCCAGGCAGTTGCCAATACATAATGCTTCAAAGGAAATGATGGGGCACAAAACCAAACTACAATGTGCAGTCACTAACATAATACAGCACAGCCCACAATATGTGAAAATTCTTCCGCAGTACTGTCTGGCAATCAGTGTCTGTCCTGAAAGTATGAAATGTTGAAGCTTTGATCTTTACGTGAAGAACTCCTTTGGCAGAAGGGGTTACAACCACCAACTGTAATTTGTCAAGAATATGCAAGAGGATGTGCCTGCAAAGTGATAGGTATGAGGAGTTCCAGCTAAGCCCAGAGAAGAAATTTTTGCCTCTATGAAATGAAATTCACTTCTTTGAAATTTGTACTGATGTTCTGGTAATGGATAATTTTCAGTCACAGTAATTCTTAGGTATTGGTGCCTTTGTAGTGCTGCAAATGTTGATGTAAGTCCCAAGAACCAGAGAAAAAATACAATAATTGTAATCTTTTTGTCTAGGTTGGTCTCTTAGACAGACGAAAAATACTTGCCCTGCTGATAGACTTCTATGACAGAAGCCCCGTGATTGCTAAGAGGGGATTCTGTAACCCAAGACAGTGTAAGTATATGGGATGTTTCAATTGTGGTTAAAACATTAGGAGGTCATATGAGGTTGTATAGTGAATATATGTTTTATAAGTGTTACCAGAAGTGAACACAGCCTAAAAAAGGACCCAAATGAATGCTGTGACCTATACACCATAATTTGCAAACATGTTTTGCAAACTGTGATGCAATGTTCAGAAATACTTCAGCATCCAAAACTTTTCCTTCCTACAAAATTCTGAATTACTTTTTGAAAGTAGGATTAAAGAAAGACTACTTTTCCTGAAACAGTTGTTCTTTCTTACTGGGCAATATTAGAAGTTAATTTTGTGTTTACACTAAAATTTCTCCAGGAATGTGGAAAGACAAAGAAAAAACACAGGGAATCATCTACGGGAAAGTAAAATATTTTTAAGATATTGGACATTCATTAAATGCTAAGATCAAATGCAAGGCAAATTACAGCTTTCCGTCTTAGTATGGAGAATTATGAAACATTTATTTCAAAGGAAATATGGTGTAATATGCAATAACAAGTGCAGTTCTCTGCAGGCAAAGACATTCTGAAATTCTGTGTTTCTGAGATGCATGTTTGCAGAAGGTACTTTCTGACAGTGTTTGTATTTGCTAGGAAATACCTCTTTTCTTTTTCTTTGAATTTTCTTGTGCAATACTAGAGAACATAAAACTAATGCAAACGATCAACTTATCAATATTTTTTCTATCTTAGGGCCAATAATTGAGCTGCAAGAGACTGAGCTTGTGGATTTATGGGGAGGCCTTGATGACCAGGAAGTTTGTGAGGAACTCAGTGAGAAGTTAGTCTTGTCACAAACAGGAATTTTTGAGGGAGAGATTTTAGCATCTGAACCTGTAGGTGATAATAGACAAGGCACATATGGAATGAGAACTAGTGTCAGAGAAGGTCTTTTTGAACAAAAGGGCATAAGTGAAGCTGAGACTGGAGGAATTTCTAAAGAAGAAAACCAAGCAGCAGAATCAAGTGGTGCTGAGTTGAGAAAGGAAGGTGAGGACGCTGCGTCAGCAGTGAAAAGCACTGATTTTGAAGCTAGTGATTTGGATGGAGATACCATACATAGGGAGAAATCCACTTTCCATGAAGATATCAAAACTGAGAGGCAAACCGAGTCTGCAAGTGCAGACAGACAGGAGGAAGCTTTCCCAGGATCCGCCTCTACTGGGTACAGTCTCAGTAGAGATGGAGAACCTGGATCTGAAAAACAGGTAGAGGAAGAGGAATTTAGCCCGGGTAGAGAGCCTGACACAGAAACAAATAGGGAAGAAGATTATCGTATCTTGAATGGAGAACCTGGCTCAGAAGAGCAAGTTTGTCAGAAGGAGGACAATGGGATCACAGAAGCAACCAACACAATTTCAGGACCAACACCTGAAGCTATAACCACAACCTCAGAAGACAGAGCTGTGGCAGACATGGACATCATTGCTTCAAAACAGGATGGTCCAGTTGCAGAGGTTGTGAAAGAAACTCCTGCAAGAAAAGAGAGTTTTTCTAAGCAGCATGGCAGCCAGTTTGGCCAACAGACAAGCTCAGAGACAAGACTGCAGGATGAGGACCTTCTGCAAGACCAAGGTAAAGGTAAAGCATTCTCCTTTATTCTGGCAGACTTTAATCTTTTTCAACATATACATTTGGACTGGTTTAACTATAGGTGTGGTTTTAATCCATTTCAAAACTATTGAAAGCATGTGAGTGATCTCTGAATACACAAGACCATAAGCTTTGATATCTTGTCAGCATGGTGTTTCCTGCCAAGGTTTCAGAGTGTGTTCCTCTCACAGGGTGGCAGGTGAGTCACTTTGCTGGTGATCTGTATTCAAGACACTGAGCAGACACTTTAATTCAAGCTGGGACTTTCTGAAGAAGCAGCATTTTTATAATAAGGAGAAACTTTATGTTCTGTTTCACCCTGTAATATTAGTATAGCAAGACAGGAGCCTGAGCATGTAAAATATAGAAATGACTTTTAATAATTTTTAGACTGTGATTGCCCATAGGGAGATATAGTATGGGATCATTTAGCAGGAACCTTTCATTTTAATCTCTCACTGTGTTTCCAAAGGGCTACCATACTTCCTAATTGTGTACAAAGGCCCTTATTCCAGGAAGGCTGTGGTCAGGCAACTGTGTTTCCTAAGGGGTATTTAAGGACCAACCTCCTTGCTAGCGCTCTGTGAATACACTCTTGCGTCTCACAGTTTAAAACACTGCAAGAACTGGGTCTACATTGCCAGAGCAGTCTAGTGACAGACTTACTATGAAAAGGGCTGTAAAGCCGATGGTACAGCCCAGTGATACCTACAGCTTTCTGTAGTTAACTTCCAGTACACAGCGCTAACCTGTCATTCAGCCAGTCCCTAGATGCGCATCCTGCATTGTTTGGGGCATTCAGTACTTCCACCTTCAGAGCAGATTCCCACCCTCTTCTCACAGAAACGATGGTGTGGTGGTACGATGCTCTTTGAGAGAAAGGTGAATGGAAGCAAGAAGTCTGAATATCATTTTGAACCTATCTTGGAAAAGAATTTATCTTATTATTCTTGCTAAAATGGGTATTTGTAGCTGGGCTTAAGAAATGTAACATTCGCCAGGTGAATTTCAGGAAGCAGTATTTCCAGACCGTAAAAATAAATAGCTACTGATAACAAGGGTAACTCCAGAGACACAGAGGTAGATTTTACATATTAATCAGCAGGGTGCTCAGACTAGTAAGCTCTGGTTCTCAGAAGATTTCTTTTTAAAATTGCAGGTCCAGCAAGCTCAGACAGACAGGATTCTCCAGCTGAAACGAGCGAGGAGTTTGAAGTGCCGTGGTCAGGTAACTGCTCATGTCAGTTCTTTTCATCTGCTTTAGAAACTATAGCTTGCATATATGTATTTAAAGGCTTTTAGAAAAGCTGTATCTTGTGTCTTTTTAAAAAGCTTATATCCTTACAAGGTATATTTTATCTTTCATCAGGTGACCTTCTGACTTGTGACCTAAGTTGCAGGTTTAGCAGCTATGGAGCAAGAATTCCAGAGGACTGGAAGCGTGAGAACACTAGATTTCCAGGTATTTGGTCACAAAGTTGTGTGTTCACTTGGGCACATAGTGGCTGGCAGTGTCTGCAGACATGCCAGTACTGCTGTGAGCTGAAAGTTTGGGCAAGGATACAAACACTAATTCCCGAAGCTGACTTCAAGATAAGAGCAGTGTAGTCTTTGTCTCGGAAGGCCACTTGCTGTATAACAGTAATCTCAGCTCACCTGTGTTCAGTGATTTGACCTGGTTGTATGATAGCATCCATGCTAGACTGCAGCATAAATCTGAAGAGATACTATTTGAAAAGTATAAGCAGATTAAGGCCCTTAGTCAGCATGGAGTCAGTCTGTATTCAGCCATACTTTCACTGGATAGGAAGTACAGGATTCAGGACCGTGTTGATACCTGCCACGTGGCCGGCTTTAGGGCAGCATTTGTCTTCCTGCAACACGCTGTGCTTTCTGTCTTTCAGACTTACATCCCATCATGGCAGAGATTCAGAACCGTTGGGCTTCTCATACTAGGAGTGCCTTTGATGAAAGCTGCCTCAACCTGCCACAGTTTGTACAGCTCATGGAGACATTTGTTGGTGAAGACATTTCTCTGCCTACTGTGAAGAGGCTTGTTGCGTTTATCAAAGAAGAATACAAACAGACAGAAGAGGAAAAAACAGAACAACTAGAAAAAGTAAATATTGATAAGTTTTGCTGATCCCACGTCCAAACAAAAAACAAGCAAATGCCTACAGACACTGACAAAGTCAACTTTTAATCTCATGCTGGCAGAGCTATTCACTTGCAGCCTTGCATTCTCTATTTCTTCAAGAGACCTTTTACCCCTTTGTTTTCATATGGATCCTCCCTCCCTAGCCCTTAGCTCTAGAAGTGATGACAGACTCATCGTGTAAGAGGTTGTCTTTCTGTTCTAGAGCCGGAGTCAGTGAGACAGCAGGTTGATAGTTAATTGTGAAAGAGCTCAAAACATTCCATTCTGCTTATTCACCTTTATAATAGCCAAGAACCTGATCTCTGACCTACTGCACTGGCATGTGCATATGAGGTTGGGGATGTTTTGGGGAGGATTTTAGAACAAGTGTGTTTGGTTTTGCTATGTGCATGGCTGTGTGTGAACATGAACATGTTTCTTTGTGTTTAAGTTACAAAGTGCTCTTGCCATGTGTTGAAAAAATATATTCCCCTTCAGCAATATCCTCATGCACAGCATCAGGGTGCCCCATATCACTTCAGAGTACAGATATATTTCATGGTGGGTCTATCCATAGTAGCCTCTCTAGCTGCATTTTCTTCAGACCTCTTTCTAGTTTCCCTCTGTGCTGCTGACCTAATTTGGATGAGCTATTGGATCTGACGGCTCTACTGTCCTCACGCTGAACACAACACACACTGCCAGTATTTTGGCCTTTGAGACAATTCCACTCTGGCCATTTAACACTGTATACTGTGCAAAGACTGGGTTTAAAGGACAAATTGTACATGCATTTGCTTAGAGCCCATGCACTTCAGGGCAGCACCAGCAAAATAACAATGTACAGAAATACAATCTGTCACGTCTTCGGGTGTTAATAACAAGGCTGTGGTTAGTTCTTGCTGGGAAGACATTTGTATTCTGGAAAACTTGCACTTACCTGAGTTGATGTCACCTTAGATCCAGCACGGACTTCGTTTGTTCACTGGGAACTAACCCTCTGCAGTGCTGATTCTGCCTGGTAAAACTGAACTGTCGGCTGTGTTTAGTGTTTCCAAACATCTCCCAGGTTTAATGATTCATCTCCAGGTCTGAGCTGTGTATGTACAGATTTGGCCTGGCCCATAGGAATTATGTGATCAGCATACCATTGCCGTTTCCAAACTTGTGTAGACACTGAGCGTCAGTGTCCAGGAGTTATCAAAGACCAGCTGTTCCTCTATTGTAGGTTCACCGCATATCTCGCTTGGCCCATCGGAAACTGCTTTTGGAGGCACTTTTTGAAAAGTGGGACAACAATGCATCCGGGTTTCTGGACCTGGAAGAGGTGGATGCTGTTCTAAGCACATTCAAGGAAGGGATGGAAAAAGAGGCCTTGAGGAAGGGTAAGGGAACAGCTCTGCTCTGAGAGAACAATGTCAACACAGTAGGCCTTAAACCATTCAATGACAGTGCTAATGAAGTTGTTGGCAAGCACCAGTCACTTTTTGTTTTTGCAAGCAATCATAAGCATACATGGTATGATGTATAAAATGAAAAGGAACAGTTATCCAGACCTACTTGTTAAAGCATAGCTCCATCCCCTCCTCCTGTGCAAGTCTCCTCTGCAAAAGATTCCCAGTCAGAGAGGTAGCCCAATGCTTTCATGATGTTGTGATGCATTGAAAAATTATTTCAGCTGTAACATGCAATGTATACTTGTGATATGGCAGTGAAAAACACACGTAAAGCCTGAGGACATGTTTGCACTTTTAGTCTAGCCCATCTGTGTTATCCAGCTATTTTTAATAGATAGACTTTACTGTGCTGTCTGCAGGAATGTATCTCATAGGAGAGGACACCAGCTTTCCTTATGGGTCTCAAATAGCCTTTGGTAATCCACACTGTTGCACAGTTCTCATAAATTAGATAGCAACTTTGAGTCTCACTTCTCTGTTGGTTCATTTCTTCAAATAAACTTAGCAAATTTGGTCCTTGACAGAATAGACTTGGGTCAGACTGAAGTGCTGCAGGTTCACCTAGACCTGTCTGACAGCATCATACATATTAACATGTGGGCATTAGGTGCTCTGAAATACTGTATTAGCAATTAAGAACATGTCTGCTTGTGTTCTTGGGTGGAGAGGACTGGTATATTCATGTTCATCTTCATGTTGCTTGTTCTGCTGCACATTACTAAAAATGGCTCATTTTGGCAACCACCAAAATCTCTTTATCCTTTAGCTCACTTGGGGAAGCTAGTGGGGAGCGCACTGGCATGTTACAGTTAATTGTCTCCAGGCTGCACAGCCACAGAAGAAACTGGCAGTTTACAGCTCTCCTGTATTCAAAGCATGCCAGAACACACTACAGAAATATGGAAAGATGTAGTCCCTTCCATGAAGCACTCATAAACTAAAGGACAAATAGATAGAAAGATAGCATAGCAAAATCAATACCACCTACAAGCAACATAAAACTATTCCTAGCAGCTTCAACCTAATCTCTCAATGACATCATGGAAAAAGCAGGTTTGGGGGAAGGATTCACAGACATTGCACTCCTCCTGGATGAAAACACAGAGTGAAAAGTGGGTAGAATTCTTTGATTTTCCTTGTAAGTGAAAAGTGTAACATTACAGATACAATGGGGAAAATAATTTGTTATGCTGTGGCTCAGTAATGAAGGCACTGATCATGCCATGATCAACTTCATTTGTATTTCTTTCTTCACCTCTTTCTTCAAAGAGAAGAGAAAGTGGAGGTGAAAATCCAAACAATTTTACACCATAAAAAATTCTCCATCCTACTTCTGTCAGAAAATCCGAAATTAAATTAAAAAGTACTCAGTGTTCTTTAGATGATGGACAGGATAACACAGCATTAACAGTCACCTCCACCATGATGGGGGCCAGTCAGTACTTGCTATTTCCATAGCTAAAATCAGTGATAAAATGCCCCCTGACTTCTGTGGGGGAAGGAGGAGGCACTCAGCTTCCGTAAACATCAGTGTCTTGGGTGCACTGGGAGGCAATCAGAGCAGCTCCCTGCCTGTGCCCGTGCATCATTAATCAAAGCATTTTCTATTACACTGTTACTTATAGCCCGCTGTATATATTGATCACAAAATACTCTTTGCTTAACAGCAAAATCACACTTCTAGCTATATCGCTAGTCGAAAGCGGCTTGACGAATCACTCCCTTTTCTTTACTTCTTGGAGTCCAACAGGATTTGAAATCAGCATGCAGAAAAAAAAAAAATTATGAAAGTGTTAGTCATTGAAATGCTCAGGAGAGACACTGCCGGGAGCATGATCCGGCAAGCCCAGCTTGGGCAGAGCACCCGAGGAATCCCGGCTTGCCAAAGCCGGGAGACTGCCTGCAACTTCGGCAGGCTGTGCAAGAGCTCCCCCGTGAGCCCAGAGCTCTGGGTGGGCGGCGGCAGCAGCAGCAGCAGCAGCAGCAGCAGCAGCAGCGGGTCTTGGGAGAGCTGGCACAGGGCTTGAACAATGCTGATTTAAGTAACAGCTGAATAGAAACCGATGAGGTAAATTTAGATTTTCATGCTCAGTCTGTCAGGATTACAAGTCTGAGGATGAGTCCCATTTGTCTTCAGGACCTCTGAGCAAACTGGAATTTTGTGAACTAGAATGAGTAGGTACAGGAAAGCAATTCTTCAGAGTCATAATTTGACCCTTACAGCATTCCTCATTCCCCCTTCCTCCAAGCAAAAGGCAACTCTGCCAGACCTTTCTACTGCAGCTTATTTGCCCGTGTTTGGGCAAGCTCAGCTGCAGACCCTGGGACACGAAAAAGGGGACTGAGGCACAGCTCCACTCTCCAGCCTTGTGCCAGATGGGAAGGAGCAGCCTCTGTGCAGTGATCTTTACTCCTTCACTCCCCTGGGAGCTAACAGGCAGAACTTGACTGTTTTAGGTGTTTTTTCACACTAATTTATTCTTCTAAACCCTGTATTTTTTATAAAAGTTCTCTTGCTCCACATCTACATCTCTTAGTGCAGTACATGTGATTCCAGAGCACCGTTGTCCCAACCTCTGTACAACTTCAGTAGAGCTTTTGTTTTCTTCTTTGTTTATAAGATTTAGCACAAGCCAAATGTTATTTCAATAATTCATCCAAGGCACCTAAAGAAGGGTAATTAAGAATGATAGTTATTTTGGAGGGCCTCAAAAGAAAAATATAATGCCTGCAAGTATGGTAGATAATGGGAAATCGAGGAATATGAGTGATCTGTGAAATCATCCGTAGACTCTGGCATTTACATTTTCAATGGGAGTGATGAGTAGTTTTTCTGTAAGGTCTCAACTACTATTACCGTATGCAGAATGCCTACCTGCAGCCCAGTCCCACCAGTCCCTCAAGTGTCCATAAAATTTGGTTCTGATGTGGAGATACCTCTGATTTTTGATAACTCCAAGCAGCTTTCCTATTTTCCATTGACTTTTGTTGTTTAGGTATGTTGCAAAGATACAAAAGGGGCACAGGAGCAATGCTGTGCAGGTTTCTTTCTCAGTAGGTGAGAAAGCAGGCATCTAGAGGAAAAGGTGCATCCAGTCTGGAAGCCGGAGATTACCTGTCATGATGACAACTTCCATTTAGGAGATAGCTGGAAGAAACCCAGAATGATGGACTGGAGCACTCCACCCAAAGCCAGTTTAGGGCTTGATTCATATTTTGCACAGGAAAAGCAAAACTTATTATTCAAATAGCTTGTCCCTGTCTTATTTTCTATTTCTTCTACTAGCAAAGAAACACCTTTGCAGCCGTTACCCACAGCTCAGCAGAGTGGGGAAGCTATCCCCAAAGGCATTCCAGACTTTCCTTGAGTTAGTTGCTTCTGAGTTCCCTGGCAATGAGGATGAAGCTATTGAAAACTTGGTGGAATTTCTGACCGCAAGTGTGGAACAAAGTCGCATGAAGTGCTTGCAAAGCTTAACCAGGAGGAAATGGCTGTACAATATCCAGCAAGCAGCTGAGACCAGTGGAGCAAGCATGGAACCAGTTTACAAAGCAGTGTTTAAGGCCCTCTCCCAGGTACGCATCCCACAGAGCACAAGAATCGCTTGTGTTGGGATTGTGACACTGACTTCAGCCCCTGCTGCATTTCAGTGGAACTCGCAGGTAGCATGGGAAGTTGGTCTGAGGCTGGTTTCCTTGTGCTGTTCTGCACTTAGCTGATGTTCAGGAGAGCCCATGGTTATGCACAGAAAGAGTCATAGGTCAGATCTGTAATACAAGAATTCTCATCCATGCTTTACCAATAGAGAATGCATTTCATGGATACTTATGTAACTTTTTGAAGAGCTGACTCAGATCAAATCTGGAAATCCATAGTTACAGTTCTGGAGCTTCTGAACTGAAACACACCAGAGTCAGTTTGGGACAAAGCTGCTTAATTTGTAGTGGAGGTAGTTTCATTTTTAACTTGCAGCTGCAAGTTAAACACTTTAGATGTTTGTCCTCACCATTAAAGCCCTCCACAAAACCAAACTTCTCTCATGGTAGCTGAAGTGTTCTTACAATATTTTCTAGATTTGTAGTAGCAACTCTGGCACTTGTTTGATTGTGTCAAAGGAATCTCCTATTGGAAAAGAAATCCATAGGAGTTTTGCTTAGGCACAGGTTATAATTAGGGATTATTTTTATATGAACTGCTCCCTATTAGCAGCAGGAAAAAAGAAATCCATTTTCCTTGCCAATTAAAATACCAAGTGGTTTTGCTTGTAACAGAGCATAGTACCGGTCAGACGGGATCACAGCATCGGCACATACGTGTCATGCAGTTGGTGCATGACATACCAAATCAGTCACCCAGAAGAGCATCTCAGCAAAAAATGAGACAAGTGCTAAGTACATGAAATAAGTGTAATGGCCAATGGCTAATGTACATAATGTAATAGGAAACATTTGGTTGCTAGGATGCAGAAACCCATGGGGATAACAAGAAGATCAGTGCATATATTGCCCTTTTGGAAGAGAACCAGCTCTCACCAGAGCAGGGACAGATTCTCCTACACTATGTGGCATGTACTGCAGATGATGCGCCATATGTTCTAAACCAGATACTTTACAGAGACATGAAAGGAGTCAGGTAAGAAAAGTTGCAAATAATTGTTCCTTTTTCTAAAAAATATTTGGAATGTTGGGGTACCAGGCAATGTTTGGGGTGCACTGGAAACAGAGGTTGGTAGAGTACTCCAGAGAGGAAATATCCTCAGGGACCATTGTGGAATGATTCATTATCATATACATGCCCTTATACTCTGCATGGTCTACTTAGAATGGCTCTGTTTGGGATTTCACTCCTTTCCTTGGGGAGATTAGCTCACAGTCTAATAAATCTCATCCTTTAGCAAATGTCTATTACATTGGGCCTACATTTTCTTCTTTAAAAATTAATTCCCTTCTCCCAGTTCACATCCACAGGATGTTTTTGAGAACAATGCCTTTCCTTCCCTAGTGTTTACACTATAAACAGCTTTCATGCCTCTTCTCATTTTCAAAAGCTAGACATATTTGTCTCTTTCTTTAAATATTGCTTCTTCTAATCTATTAAATGTAACTGCTGCTAGCTTCTGTATTCCTTTTCATTACATTCATTAGTTGATGTTTTCAAAATCTCCTAAGGATGAAAAGTGCCTTATTTATTACCACTGTCTTTGGGATGCAAGTGGTAAATGTGGTATTTCTGGGTGTGGTCAGAGTAAGGAGCTAACACCTGCCTCCTCTGATGCCAAAAAGCAGGGAGAGATCAAAGCTGCAGTATTTATTGCTTTGCTAAAGGTTTTCTGTTACTCTTAACAAACCTCCTCATAAGTTTATTTTTCAGCTTTGCAGCCGTTGAAGAGGGAAAGCCAATCCATGTTCCAAGAGTTCAGCTCCATGGAAGTATCCACTTCTGGAATTATGACCGCCCAGTGGAAGAGAGAAAAGGTTCACTCCTGATACTGCCATTGCACGATGCTCGCTGGAGAGCCTTTGGCATTCTAGGACTTGACACTCTTCGGGACCAATGTGAGAAAACCATCTTTCTGACCCATGAGGTCAGTTTCTATCAGGTGGGCACCATCCCAAAGCAGTTTGTTAGACTACTCTTCAAAAAGCTGTGTAGGGACCATGTGAATTTTACATGTTCATTCTGAGTAAATGTAAGATGTACAACTAGGAAAAGAACTGTGGGGCCCTTTTTACTGTATATGGTGACAGTGGTGTGAGCAGAACACCTTATCAATATCTTACTGATTAGCATCTTATCTGTAATTGATTATGAGGTATCACTTCATCAAGGATGTATTTAAGCTTCTCCTGACTAGTAAACTAATTGCACTTTTGTGCAAAGCCCAAAGATAGTAGCTTTTATTCCCTGAAACTCTGGACCTCATATTTTTGTTAGTTTCCATAAAGTGGCATGAAACCTTACTTTTTACATGGTGGAATAATTAGAAGCAACAGCAGTCCGGATTTCTTTGGGATGCTCTTTAGCATCAGCCTCATTGTGGCTGCATCATCTGGGCAGCAGGGAGCGCAGCAAGCCAACATTACCAGGCAATTTGGCTATCGCCACTAAAAAACAACTTTGTCTACTTTAGGACTTGGCTGTGACGGGGGTACTCTGCAGCTTTAGAGCATTATTTGATAAGGGACATTTCACAGTCACTTTTCGGCTTTACAAGTTCCGATTAAAGTAACTTGTTACAACCATTTTGCTTCGTTTTGCTGCATGAACGTTTCCCCAGCTTTTTTTCCCCAAATCATATGGAACTGTCTGGCTCATTTGGAGGATTCTGCTTTCACAGGGAGTTTCTCATGCATTCAGCAAAGCCTACCACCATATCTGCACACTGGAAAATGTTCTACAAATGACTGTTACTGCTCTGGACTGGTTGTATCCTAGGGCACCCAGCATCCACACTGTCATTACGTACCTGGTGGAACCTGGCAAAGACAAGGTATGCAGACTGCTGCAGCGAAAAGGCCTGTAATAGTCAGGGGCTGGAAAGCTGCTTTGGTGAGGATATGTAATTTCTAGCTGCCTGTGAATTCCCAGTGGTTTTATCATAAAAACTGAAGCCTGCCTGAGATTCTTGCGCCTGCCTGTGCAACAAAAGGGCTACGAAGGGAGAGAGGGAAGTTTCCTTCTGTAAAGGAGGCCACTCTTCAGTCTTTTCATCCTCCCATGTAAAACAACTCAAGAGCACTGCTAGTATAGCCCCTTCTCAAGCGGGTCCAGAGAAGGGCCACAAAGATGATCGGGGGCTGGAGCATCTCCCCTATGAGGACAGGCTGAGAGAATTGGGGTTGTTCAGCCTGAGGAAGAGAAGGCTCCGGGGAGACTTTACAGCAGCCTTCCAGTACCTAAAGGGGGCCTACAGGAAAGATGGGGAGGGACTCTTTAACAGGGAGTGTAGTGATAGGACGAGGGGTGACTGTTTTAAACTGAAAGAGGCTAGATATAGATTATATACTAGGAAAAAATTCTTCACTGTGAGGGTGGTGAGGCACTGGAACAAGTTGCCCAGAGAAGCTGTGGATGCCCCCTCCCTGGAAGTGTTCGAGGCCAGGTTGGACGGGGCTTTGAGCAACCTGATCTAGTGGAAGGTGTCTCTGTCCGTGGCAGGGGGGTTGGACCTAGATGCTCTTTAAGGTCCCTTCCAACCCAAACCATTCTATGATTCTCCATGGGAAAAGGGAATGTTCTCCTATGTCAGTGCTCACAGCTGCATAGCAACCAATAGAGCAAAACCCCACACCCATCCATCCATCCATCCGTCTGTAGGTTAGCCAACACTGCAAGTCCCTGCTAAAGCTTTGCTGTCTGGGACCTCTACAAAGGGAGATGCTCTTCTGTGGAGATTTTGTGCATGTCAAAATTATGGTATTTTGTAGGAAAAAAGAATGTCCTAGCTAATGTATTAGCTCTTCATTCTGAACTAATGTCAGCAGCCAAGACATAAATACAACTCAGGAAGTGGCTGCTTCCCGATTAGCTAGCTTGTAACAGCAGCCCCCCTCCCTGCAGATCATATTCCAATTGTTCAGCAGGCACTCGGGCCCTGGGAAGCTTGTCACTTCACGTACAAGTAAGTTAAGAAGACAAAAATTGTATGAAATATTTAGGACTGATCCTGTGTCATCACAAAGTCTGTATGACATCTGCTGTAGCCATAATTCAGCTGCTTCCTCTGATAAGCATGGTTTATGTTGGCAGCTTTCTGTTGTCATTCCAGGCTCTGCACTGTTCCCTTGTTAGCTGCCTGATAGCGAGGTCATTTGTTCCCCTCTATGCTTTTCATGTGTCAAGGCACACTGACACAACCATGACACGAGAAAGAGGACTGCAACAGGATGGGAAAAAGAAGGGAAACCTCTTCTTGGCCTGTGGGTGTTCCTCAGTGTGGAGCCTGGGGGTGGATTAAATAGCTGAGGGAGGTCCAGGGCACATTCTTCATCCATCTTGAGCAATACACTCTGGGAATAAAACCAAGCATTGTTGGGAAATGTCTTTAAACCATCCATTGCACTTGAATGTACATAGGAGTTTCCTTTAAGAGATAAACAATTTCCTCCCTCTCCAGGCTTCAAAATGGCTGTTCCTTTCTTGGATGCAGCTAAACCTCCCTTTTCTCTCTGGCAGACATGGGACTACGCTCTGCGCAAGATGCTTACTACAGATAATACAGGACAAAAAGAAATTCATAGCTCTCCTGTCCTTCTCCTCAGAAAAGAAAACCTCTTAAGGTAGGTTCCAGGACCTGCAATCAAACTAGTCACCTCTGGTCCTACGCTCCAGCCTGCATCAGGCATGATCGACATTATGTAAAGCCCATCGTAATGCAACCCTGCAGGAGTGTCTGGCTATAGCTCTCTCACGATCAAGGCTTCTGGTGTGTTTGCATGTGATTACTGAATTATGAAGGGGTGAGTTTTTCTTTGAGTTTAGGCCTGCAAAAACTTAACGTCTGACTTAATGCTTACCAGCTGAGCGGCCAAGCAAGCTCTACATCTGCTGCGAAAGGTTTGCAGGATTAGAGCCTACACTGAACCATTTTGCTCTTTAGAATAATCTGTCTTTTTCCCTGGCCATATTAGTCTCATTTCCTTCAACTATCTGTTTCCTTCCACTGCCAAGATCCTCACAGTCTCGTCTCTTAAGCATACCGTCCTTGTTGTCAAAGTTGGTTGAACAGCCATTTGCTGTTCCAGCAGATGTTTTTACTTTTAATGAAACTCTATAGAACAAATGTCAATGCGATTATAAACAGGAAACTGTTTTTAAAGCAAGGTTTCTTAAATTTTTATGATTTTCAGCAATTGCCTTGGCTAAGCAATATTGTGTTCCACAATGCTATTTTCTCCTTTTTGTATATGGCTTGAGTGATACTTAAAGCTGTGCATATTTCAGTTCAAGGAAATAAAAAATGATTCAGTAACGTAATACCTTTCTTTGTTTTAACAACAAGACATGAATGGCATCTTACTAAAATATGCTAAATAAATTACCGAAAGTAACGGGAATGGTAAAGTCTAGTACACTTTCCTCTCTTTACTCTTATTTCAGAGATTACCTATTTAAGTGCACAGACAGTTCACAGGTCATTTACACTTCTGTCTGTGGAGAATACCACATTGCAGTACCTCTCCGTGACCTATCAGGACAAGCTCTTGGGATATTTGATATCAGCATTGGACGCCACCAGAAATTACCACCTCGTGAACACAAAGACCTGCAGAAAATGCTAAAGATGGCCCAAGCTGCCTGCTCTGAGATACTGAAGATGTCCTTAGAGGAAACAGAACCAACCTATGTACTGGGTATTGTGCATACAGAGCCAAGATAGGTTTTTTAGGGATGAAATTAGGAATCTCAGTAAAACCACATCTAAAGTCTAATTCCTACAAATATGGAAAGACAAATACAAACCTTTGGTACATGTAAACTACTCCTGAGCAAGCCCAAGTGCTTAGCAGAGTAGAGTTAAACAGAATGTTTAGATTTTGACTCTGGTTCACAGGGTATTTTGTGCGCAAGTCCCACTGAAATCAAAGGTGTGAAGCAAGGTGCTTTGTTCCCTTCAGGGATCTAGCATGTCCTCCTCAGAACTGCCCCAACTAAGATCAAAAGGATTTGAATGTCACAAATACAGAATTACCTGCATGGCTGAACCTTTCATGGTGTCAGGACCTCTGCCTGCCCCTGAGGCAAGCTTTGTCTCCTTCTCAAGCACATACCCATTTTTAAAATTGCATAGGATACTTGGGCTGTATACAAATTAATCGATCAAGGAGACAAAGAGTTAATCATAAAAAGGACAGAGCCTTTCAGTCAATAACATAAGTCTTGAGTAGCAGATGTTTCTGAGCAACTTCTTGAAAGGTTTGCTTTTGATTCCAGAGGCAGAACACATGGCAAATTTGAGGCATGCAGGGATTCTGTTCCACCGATTCATGCTACAGGACCTGCGTGAGTGTGTCCAGAAACTTGATGCCGAGAGCTTTGCTGAAATAAAGAGCTACGTAGAACCGCCAGCTCTGGTACATAACATAGTTAAGGCTGTGCTGTTGCTTCTCCATCCAAACTGGAAGGGGTCAGAGAAGACTGAGAACTGGAGTCAGTGTAAACTGGTGAGACTTCAAAATATTGAGACTTTTTTTCCACTCTTCTTCCCTCAAGAAAATATAGTAGAATTTGCCAAGGGTGAATTGGCAGTGAAATAATTCATTACCTACAGATTTCCTATATGCTTTTCTCAGCGACCTTTAATTCTGTAACCCTTTCTTAAGTTTTTCACTGCCACCTGACTTTTTGTTCTCTGCATTGCAGAAACTTGATGACAGTTTGATTCAGGAGATTTATTGCTTTGATCCAACTGCTGCATCTGTACAAGTTCAAGCAGAGCTGCTGCTGGACTGCATCACTGGTAAATATCATGAACTAATTGTGAGATTACCAGACACAGCTCAGCAATGAAACAGTGTCAGAGGCAACTTTCAGCTGAATGCTTTTAAGGTCCTTACTTCAGAAATTAACTTTGATTTCGCGATAGATTAAACAACAGATAAAGGGTCCTAAATATCTGCGGTCTTTTTTGGTCAATAAAAGCAAACCTGTTAAATTTAGAATCAAAATTCACTGCCTTAAGGAAAGGGGAGCAGATCAGCTTTGAAACCTACCAGAACAAGTGATCTCATTGTAAACCTCCAGATAAACATATTAAGAATGATGATTCTTTTGGCAAGTAATATGTAAAGACATACTAAGAATGATGGTTCTTTTGGCAAGTAAATCTACTTCAGACTTCCGTGCCCTGCCCTAGGGACTCACCCAGCTCCAAACAGCAACATGATGGTGGGAGGACAGCGTGAGCCCTCCTCCTTGTAAACACCATCTGCCAGGTACTTAATATACTCGCTGGCCATATACAGGAGCTGGTTTTCAGTCTGTCTTTCTCTCCTTTAATGAATGTGGGCTTTTTTGCTGCCAGAGCAGTCAAGAGGCTATTATTATTATGCAATATTGCTGCAAGAGAAATTACTATTGTTCTTGTTGAGATCTTTCACTTGATGATGTAATGCCAGACTGAAGAGGCCTGTTAAAAATCAAATGTGGACAAGACTTGTTAGTTTAGCTGGAGATATTTATCAACAGTACCCTGCCTACTGATGAACAGTGAACATTTAATGCAGTCATAGCTCCTTTTCATGTGTTCTCCTCATATATATTAAATTAATTCACTGGAAAGAATGAAGCAGGCCTAGAGCATCCAGTCTTCCTCCAGTTGGGGACGCAGATGTAATTGGAAAGAATACAGCTTTGGCAAACTGCTGGTATGCTACAAAATTTGGCTTCCCAGGATGGAACTTGTTCTGAGAGTAGTGTCAGATCAGTGGTGTCAGTACAGGTATAACTCACAATTATAGCAATTTCTTTAAAATGACCATCAGTGTTCACACATGGTGTATGTTGGATAACGCCCTTATGTTCCATATATGTGTGCTGTAATATAGAACAGAGCACAAAATAACCTGCACTCTATCGACAGAGCAACCTTTAATGGTATGATTCTGTGCTGACCTTTAATAGCATTTAGTAAAAGAGCTTTGAAGGATAATCACTCTCAAATCAAATCTGAGCTTGGGAAAAAAGCACTTTTCTCTTTACATTTTTAATTACCAAATGTTTAGTATTAAAATACAGCAGACCACTCTGTGCAACAGAAGACATACCACAATACAAAATATATTCTAATAAAAAGGCAGCGTTCCTGTGCTTGACCAGTCACTGTCACAACGCTATGTGCTTCTCAAAGCATCACCATTTTCCAGGGTGGAACTATCGGACTCGGGGGGAGCTCCGCTGATGCGATGATCTTCTGTTCAGTCTTGTAGCAACACCGGTCACGGTTTCGACTTGGGCTTTTGGAGTTACCTCTCTTCTTTGTTTCAGGTGTACCTCGAGCGGCGGCGTGGCAGCAGGGCTCAGCTCCAGCCGAGTACTTGTACCACTGGGTAGACACCTGCCTGTCGCTGGCAGAGATCACAAGGAGCCTACACAGTAAAACCACCCCATCTTTAGCCCCTTTTGGCACCCAGTTCCAGTGTGCCTCCAATTACATCTCTTAATTCCTCATCCAACCTTAGCGATTCTGGTATTTCACATATTTTATTAAATTAACTGTTGCTTTTTTATTTTTTTTATGCATAGCTACTAAGTATTTGTTGTTAAGATGTTAGGAAGTCTGTTAGGGATTAGTAAGAAAAAGCAATAAAAACATTAAAGGAAACAATTTTGCTAGTATAATACTATATATATTTTGCTACACTTTAAAAGCTTGATTAAAGTTTTTTTTTAAATTAATTCTGATGAGAGAGAGGCAGGGATGAGTTTATGACTACCAAGCTACAATGTTCATGAATGATACAACAAAAATTTTCAAGATTCAGTCTCCTTAAATTACTTTTTAGGAGTAATTTTAACTACAGGTTGTTAATCAGCATTTTGTCAAGTTCTTCTAAATGTGTTGTGGAAAAGCCCTACATTTTAATATAGGGGGAAAAAAGCTTTCTTATTGGTATAAAGCTCGAGATACAGCCAACTGCACCGTCTGCAGCAAGATTTCATCTTTCCAATAACGTTTCTTTTGGCAGAATCACTTTTTTAATAAAATTTTGGGAAATTAAACTCTTCTTTCTTTCTTTAGTCGGCAACAAGCGACATCTCCAGGTAGGTGACGACTGGCGGGGGCACGGTGGCTTCTCCCCCCCCCCCCCCCCCGGAGGAGCGGCGGCCACCGGCTGCCGCAGGGAGGACGCCTCAGGGGCCTTTCCCGCCTCAGGGGCCTTTCCCGCCGCCGGGCCCACGCGGGCCCTCGTGCCCGGCCGCGGGCAGCAGCGGCCACTGCCTGAGGGGCTGCCGGCGCCCTCGGCTCGGCTCGGCTCGGCTCGGCTCGGCTCGGCTCCCCTCCCCTCAGGGCGACGCGGGCCGCCCGTAACAGCCCTTCGTCTATCGGCACTTTCGCCACTCGGCAATGGGCCGTTAAAAAAACTCGTCCCCCGCCTCCGGCCCTCTCCGCCCCCTCTCTGCTTCCCTTCTGGAACGGGAGCGCGGCGCGGTGCGGCGGGAGCCCCCGGGGCTGGCGGGGAAGGGCGGCGTTTCGGCCGTGAGGAATCTGCGGCCGCGGAACGGCAGGCGGCTCTACTTGGCGGCGGCGAGGGCAGCGGCCGGGACAAGATGGCGGCGTTGAGCAAGCAGTGAGTGACGGTGGAGCTGGGGCTGCGGGGCCCCGCCGCGCCGCCGCCGGGCTCCTCGGGGCGGAGGGTCCGAGCGGGCCCTGCTCCGCGGGGCAGCGGCTGGGGGGGAACCTTGGGGCCGCCGCTGAGGGCGAGCGCAGGCGAGGCCCTGCCTCGGGCCGGAGCGAGCTCTGACAGAACCCCCGGGCCGGGCCGCAGGAGCGGGGCTCGCTCGTCCCCGCCAGCGCATGTCTACCGCGTAGCCTTGTCGTGTTGGCCTCAACTTAAAACTGTGTTTGTTAAAAAAAACCAAAAAAACCACAACAACAAAACAACAAACAGCGGGAAGGCACCGGCGGCTGCTGCGGTGTTGCCGGGGGATAGTTTTCCCTCTTGGGAAGTAGATTCCTCTCATGATTCTCAGACAACCCGCTGTGCAGCTGCCGCTTCCCAGCCACCCCCTGAGCACCGGCCTGACGTGGCCGAGGTGCTGCGGTTTGCTTCTCGGCTCCCTGCAGCCGTGTCCGTGGGAGCTGTTGGGGAGCGTGTTCGGAGCACACGGAAGCAACCCGTTCGTCACAATGATGATGTAGTACCTACGGCATCGCGGAGTTCTCCAGCTCCACGGTGCAGGCTGTGATGAACTATTTACTCAGTGATGGACTTGGGGAAAGGCAGGTGGGGGAGAAATTCCTGATTTAGGGATTGCTCGTTACCGAAAATTTAGGCAGTGTTCCTGAGCGCACAGGTTGGCTGTGTCAGCAGAAGAGTTCTGCATGTGTAGTTAATCAATCTGTGCGTGACATTAGCTGAATGTAAATCTTGTGTTTTGCTGTAGCTGTGTCTGTGGATTAGTGGTTTACGTTGCCAAGCAAAATAGGTGAACTTATGGCACCAGCAAACATAGTTACAGAGTAGTGTCTAGTGTAGACTAAGACTAACTCTCTGCAGGTTAAACAGTAGTAATTTTTTACTTCTCTAAGGGAGAACAAAAAAATAACTTGGAGAACTCTGGATAAGAGGGATTTGTGGCCTAATTTAGGAAGATCATTGCATCCAGAAACTTTGCATGGAAAAAGCAATAGCTGTGGGAGAAGCTGGCAAGCGTGTGGCAAGGCTAAGCGCACTGCTGCAAATGCTGCTCAGATCGATCCATACTTGATACATTATGTTGATGCTGATCGTTTGTTTCTAAAATTGTGAATGGTAGATTTTTGTTTTGGAACGTGCTGTTTGGTTTTTTGTAAGTAATGTTAAAGGTAACTTTTATTTTTTTTCCTAGATATGGGCTCATTATGCCAAAAAAATTACCACAGAAAAATCTGGTTTCGAAGAAACTCTCAGTGTTTGCAGATGACTCTGATGAAGAGGTCAGTTCAACAGTTTTCTTCTGAAATTTGCCCCATATTCTGCGAATTATTTGTTTACAACCCTTAATGCCTGCATCAGCTTATGGCAGTGTCCGTAAGATATGTGTCATCATTTTGGAATTGGGCATGAAATATGATCTGTTTTCTTTACTGCAAGTTACATGGAAGTGATGATTTGATTGTTAGTTACTTTTTGTTAACGCTTCCAAAAGTTCATCACATGTGGCAACCTGTTTGCAAGAGTTAACAGTATCTAGCTTGTAAAGAAATTTGTGGGCTATCACTGGTAAAGATGTCTGCAGATAGAAAGACAGCAGTAATCAACAGTCATTTCTTAGATATTAGCTTTAAAGTGTAGTTGTTAAGTGTATTTTATCCTTTAGCTCATTCCACCCAAATTTGATGTAACTGATTTATGGTGTTCGGACTCACTGTAAACAAAAGCAAAGCTGTACAACCCAAAAGTTCTAAAGCAAAAAAAAAAAAAAAGGCAAGTAATGAGAATTACTTGTAGTTCTGGAAGTACTCACAATACTTGTAATATTAGATTGAGCAATACGCAACTTTTCTGTGATCACAGAGTTTGTTGATACTCCATGATGTATGACTATATTGCATGATGTTGATAGTGTTCTTTTCTACAGGGTCCTTTAATTATCTTTTTTTTTGAAGTATTACCTTCAAAATACTGGCTTTCTACCTGCCCCAGTAGAGGGTGCTGTACACTGTAAAAATTACACTTCTGGATGTACTGCTATGAGTATAGGGAGCATCCAAGAACTGGTGTGGTATAGGCTGGTTTGGATACCTTACAGAAACCCAACTTTTAAAACAGAATTTTTGAAGGATTTAAAGCCAGTAGCTTCATAGTTCACAGGTAAAGAATAGAAACTCAGAATTGTGGAGATGAACTCTCCACGTGGGTGGAGCTTTCTGGACATGATGTTGCAATTTACTGGTTTTAATCAATGTGGAATTACTTGTGATAATTTAATCATAATGTCATTTATGTGTATATTTAGCTTTTTTCCACAAAATCCAGAAAATAAACTTTACATATACTTGTTGTTTAGAATTTTAACATTTAAGAAGTTGAAGTTTAGAGTCATTGAAATTCAGAAAGAGAACCTGTGTTACAAAAATGTTCTTACTGCTCTTGCGCTTCATTCAATGCTCTTTCGTGTCGTTGAAAAAACAAAATAAAGCATCAATTAATCTTTGTCAGGTTTTGACTCCTATTAGCAAAACATTTCTTTTTAAAAAGTTTTTTTTTTTTTTATAATAAACTAGCAGTTGTTATTTTTATGTCACAGAAAGCTTGAATCTAGCAATTCCCAGCCTCTGTGTGCCTGGTTCCATTACAGAATCCAGAATGCTGCTTTTGAAGGTCTGAGCAACCTTTATATGGGGCATGAAAGGGCCAAGGGCCTTCCTAGTAACATCCACTCAACTCTCAACATGAAACTGCCTCAGTGCATCTTATAGGACTTACAGGAAACAGAGATGACAGGAGCATGTCTTAAATCCCATCGCTTTCCTCACTTAGCTGCTGTCCTCAGTGCTGTCAGGAGGTGCATCCTTCCACTTGAGCTCATACCTAGCACCGTGGCTGTAAAGAGAGGCTTTCCTTTAAATACAGCTAATGGAGATGACGGCAGACCTGCTGTCCTCAATGTCAGGAGCACTTCCTTGTCAGTTTGGGATTCGGTGCCTTTCTCTACATTAAGGGACTGACCCCACATTTTCCAGATCCCAAGAATGAGCTTGATTTAATCTATTGCCATTAAACATTACACGGTAGGACTGGGAACCTTCCTGACTATGGGGCTATCTTGCATTTTTTCAATTCTCCATTTTCTCTTAATATCTAAACTTTAAAGCAAAATAATGAATGCTAATAATTATAATAATGTATGCTGCTGTCTACTAACTTTTAGTGGAATGGATCAAGTATCCTCCCTTTCAGAAAGGCTGACAGATTCCGTACCAGAGTCTGTTTATAAAGGCTCTTAAAAGTTGTCATGCTCATCAGTATGGTACATACCCAGCAAAAAGTAATAATCTCATAACTGCCTTTATCAAAGAAGATCATTTTTTAAAAAAGCAAAATTACTTTATTAGTTCAATAATAATTTCAGAGCTTTTCAAGATAAGGAGCAGCATTTGGGAGGGGTTTCATTTCCTGTCTGCTACCTTATCAGTCAGAACTACATCTCAAATGTCTGGAGATTATGTATTTTTAACTGAACTCTAATATTTGTGCTGGGAAATCTGCACACCTGACTTGGTCTGTGGTTATATATTAGATACCAAACTTTTGCTCCCCTTTTGTTTTTTAATGTTACTGTGCATATTTCATTAAGATTTTGCCTGTATCCTTGCTGAAGGAATTTGAAAGGGTTTTTTGCTGTGGCTAAGTACATTAATGGATGTTTATTGCTGATGAAGATGATCTTTGGGTTAGTTCATAAGAAATAGAACATCTGGGATGGAAATTTTCTTGAAATACAATGTTGACTGGGAAAAAGTAAACCAGGTGACTATAGTTACTTCTAGCCAACATAGTTGTGAATTATTTGCCTTCATAATGAGGAGTTGTTGCTGTTTTAAAAAACTGGAGGGAAGGTTGTTACCCCTAGGAAAGCCTGTTGTAGTGAGTAGATGTTACCTCAACAAACTATGAGATGTTAGAAATAAATTTCCATTCTGGCTTACCGTTATTTGTGATATATCCAATCCATTTTCTCCAAAAATATTACTCCCTTATTCATGCATTGCATTTTCAGAGGGGTGGCTTGTCAGTATTCCCAGTGTACTCTTCCACGTTCTGTTTTAACTTTGGAATTTAGTTGAAAATATCTCTGTGCCACAGCAGATAAAATTCCTGTTTCTTGATTGTGTCAGAATTGCCCAACATACATTCCTGTACCTTACCAGCCTTTCAAAACTGGTTTGTTGCTACAGGATGTAAAGTGTCGCTGAAAAAATAACTGTATATAGACCACAGTAGGTGCTAAATTCAGGAGAGAGATCGTGGAGTCAGTGTGGATAGTTCTGTGAATGTACCAGCTTGATTTGGTGGGTTTTTTTAGTGACCATCTAAAAGATGAATGGAGTGTTTAAGCTGGCGCAAAGGAAGAAACTGAAAACAAGCAGAAGACTATATCCGGTTGTAGACTCAGATTTTTGGTTTTGCTTACAGATCCTTCCATTCACTTTGCAACTTTGCAAAGGATACAGTATGACTAAAAAAAAGATTAACGAAGTAATGAGTATTGATGATGATCAGAGTTGATGCAACAGTTTTCAGGCAAAATAAGACTAAGTAGACTAAAAGGGCTCTTAGAAAAGAGATTATTGAGGAGAAGGAAGTGGAGAGGAATAACTCAAGAGGATGTATGTAAAATCAAGAATGATTCAGAGAAAGTAAAGTGATTTTGCCATTTCTCACAATATGAGCAGGAGGGTATATTACAGAATTACCAAGTGACTGGTTTAAGGTAAACAAAAGGAAGTTGGGTTTTTTCTCCACACAATGTGTAATTAAGTTGTGGAACTCATTGCCACAGGATATTGTGGCATGGCTAAAAATATAAATGGATTCAGAAATGGATTAGTCAAATTAAGGGGTGCTCTTGGTGTCCAACAGTGGTCCAGGTGCATCCTCCAGTTCAGGAAGTCCCTAACCTCTTCATTTCTGGAAGCTAGGAGGGAATGCCGAGGAAAGCTAATTCTGTATGTGGCTTGTTTTTCATGTTCTTTCTCTTAATCGTCTGCTAGTAGCCATGACTCGTATAGTGTATGAATTGAGATGAATCTGTTACCTGATGGTTTTTTGGTGTCCTCCACCACCCCCCCCCCCCCCCCCCCCCCCCCCCCCCCCCCCCACCCCCCCCCCCCCCCCCCCCCCCCCCCCCCCCCCCAAGACTTGAGTCTAATGTACATTTAGTGATCATCCATGTGCAGGCAGTCTGTAGTTGGATAATATAGGTCTCGATGAGGGCAAGCCTTAACAATTCACTGCTAAATACATATACATATACATGAGAGTGTAAGTAGCTTATCTTAAGATGTTTTGATACCAAAGTGTCATGAATCCAAACTTCTCTCAGTCTGAGATTCCGTATCTGATATGAGAAGAATGAAGTGAGCAGAGTCAGATCTTAGCCTTTCAGAGACATAGCCACATAGGGCCACAAACTTGGGGCAAGATCCATGAAAAACATGCAAGTATCTACACTTGAGTTCCCTGAGCTCCCTGTACAGTCAGTAGAGAGGCAGGTACTTCTGAGACACAACTTACCTTGTTCTAAAGTAGATGGCTACAATCGGTGAGATGAATTTTGCTCTGAAAGTGTCTCTTTCTCAGTCCTTTAACAATAAAGTGCTTTTGGACTGGCTAGCTCAGTATAAATGTAAGCTTTGCTTTTTGTGAACTGGCTGAGTATCTGTGCTTTCACTTGCTGATCAAATAGAGCTCCAAATTATCCTGCTGTTTCTGTTTGGTCAAATATTTTTCTGCGCATCCAGTTAAAACTAGATGGTTGTAGTGAGAGATTAAAATCAAACTGCGTATAATCTGCCTGATGTCACTGAAGCATTTCATTTCCCTTTAAAATGTATTTCACTTTAAACAAAGGTAATTTATTTTATGTGTCTACTGTAAAGCAGCATGTAGAGAATTCAAAAGGGCAATGTTAAAGGGCAAAGCCCCCTCATGGGTCTTTCATAACAGGTTATATTAGAGCAGAAACATCTTCTGGCTTTAAAAAAGGAATGGAGTGATGTCTTATATTGTCTATCAGTAAGTACCATGCCTGGGGTTTTGGTAGCAACCACAAATGCTTTTCCTTAGGAGGCAGGCTGTGCAGCTAATATGAGATACTCCATTAAGAATAGCTATTATGTTAGAATTTGTTGGTCTCGTACTTCTTGTGGCAGTCAGTGGGGAAAACCACGTCAGGCATCTCGCATAGACTTTGAGAGCATCTTTTGAAATAGTTGTGATGTTTTTTACAAGACATTCTCAGCTTCAGATTTAAGGTTGTAACTTCCTAGAAACCAGCTTCAACACTGAAAATTACACTAGTCACAGACTAAGACTTGTTTTCTGAGACTATGCTTAAATGGTACTGCACCCTCTGCTCCAGAAATTATGTCATTTACAGCAGTAGTTTAGGAGGAATTACTTCTAAAACCCCAATGACAGCAACTGGCTTTTTTTTCCCCAGGACAAATGAGTAGCAACTCAGAAGGATACATAGAGCCTGAGTATTCTTTAAACTAGGCACATTCAGTTAAATCATTTGCTATCCTCCTTTTGGTTTGGTTTTCTAAAAAAAGCTTTATACGATTCATTGTCTGACATTTGCCCATAGTAAGTTTCTGAATGTACTGGCCAATTTCAAGTGAATTCAACAAGACTAGATGTGTCTGGCTGCAAAACAAAGACCCCGTTAGTACCCCAATGAGGAGAAAGACTGGAAGCTGGGGGCTGGCTGCCTAGTGTAGGTGAGACAGGAGGAAGCAGGAGATGCAGAGGGAAACCAAGGAACTGCAGTTGGGACCTGAGATGTGGGAAGACGGGCATTGTGGTGGGAAGGCAGAGAAGACAAATTTGTAAGAGAATGAAATTTTGGTTGTCTCATTTGTGGAATTGCCTTTTTAGGTATTTGCATTTGAACTTTGAATTGAGCTTTTTGTATAAAGCTGTAAATGGTTTGCATGCTCTGTCATGAGTTGAACATAGCTGAGACAAACCAAAAACATTGGTCAGTAGTTTGAATGTCTGTTCTCCTTTGGTTGTGTAGGAGCAATGTAAAGAAGACATATTAAGAAGTAACTTAGAAGGGGTGCGTGCCTACAGGATAAGAATAAGGAGTTAGCCCAAGCACTTAAGAACCTCAAAGAAGCTTATAGATACCTGAAGGAGATAAGAAATCAGAGAGAACAATGAGAAATGTTAGTAGATTGGGGTGATTTTTTTTTTTTAACATTTTCAGTTGTGTACAAGCTATCTTCCATGGTCTCATAGGAGTGGTAGACTGGAGAGTCTCATTTCTGAGAGTTTCTTGATTTGCATGGATTCTATGTCATTTCACAGGATAGGGTTAAAACATTTTCTCCTTCCAGAAAATATTAAACTATAAGCTTTGTGCTTCAGAAGAATAGCTTGACTGCAGGGAAAGTATGAGACAGATTGCTGAGCTTATAGGGCCTTTAATAAATGGGCAGTTGATAAGTAAAAACAATACAAAAGAACGGGAAGTTCTCATCTATCAGAGCTCATAGCATGGCAGGAAATTGTCAACCATAAACTCTTAGGTAAGGTGTTTGTTTTTTGTAAACTTACTGCCACTCTAGACAAACAAATCGCAGGTGGACTTCTTTACAATTATATGTACAATAGTGAGGATTATATATTACATTTTTTTAATGCAATCTTTGTAGATCAACGTGTTCATTTCATGTAAGCAGACAAGGAAAACATTCTAAGCAGTGTTTCATATATTTTGGTGGAATAAAGCTTATTCTGTAAATATAACTGCAGAATCTGTTTTGTCTTCTACTGAGCCCTTGCTTTCTGGCATAATGCATGGGAGATTCCTTACTGTTCAGGCACCTTTCTGCAAAACCAGTGGAAGAGTGTCTGGTAAAGGAATCCTTCAGTGATGACCCTTAATATGTCAAGCAGAGGACTATCTTCCCCAAGAGCCGGGAGGAAGTGTAGGTCTTCTGTGTAATGCTGGCGTGTGCTCCACTGTCAGTTTAAAATAGTTGTTTGCATTAAGAAATGTATACTGACTCATTTATAGCATTTTTTTAGAAGAAAGCATATGACATAAAGATCAAGTGCAGTATTCTAAATATTTCTCAACATCAGCTCATGAACCCTGAAAGCCAGAGATAAATACTAGATGAATGAAGCCAGGATTCTTGTAGGTTGTTTTAAACTAAATAATCCACTATCTACTTCCCCCAGTCAACCAGCCAGCCAGCTACATGAATAAATAAAAAGCTATATCCAATTCTAGTCCAGATAATCAGCAAGCTGCAGTATACAGGGTGTAGTCCCTGATACCAGAGTGGACTCTCTGAGTGTGCTGCTAATATCTGCCAAGCTCAGCTTCCTAAAGCCTGAAGCGTGGTCTGCTTCCTTACCTGGTTATCTGCAGCTAAGTTAAGAGAGAGAGGCTGCTTTCTAGTGATGAGCATAACTGAATCAGTGCAGGGTTTTTCTTCCATGGAAGTGCACATCACGGTTTCCCTTTATTACTGTAGTTTAACCACAAGGTTTAACATTTTGAAATCAGAGCTGGATTTTATCTAAGTCTGCATGTAGCAATTAAAGCACCAGAAAAAGTTGGAATATGTGCCCTTTCAAGTTCCCATTTTTGTCTGTAAGTCCCTCAGTTGGAGTGGGCTAGGAAGGAATATTTTGAATATTCTGTGTCTCAGTTTTTTCTGATTGTAATATTACTTACAAAAGTAAGTACTGGCATGTTTATGGGAAGTGAGCAAAGGTCTGAGTATCTAGAATTCAGTGGATGCTATGATGTGATACTATATGTACTTCCCTGAATATTGACAGTGTTGCCTTAGCACCTTCTCTTGCTGAGTTTGGAATTACTTGGTACTCCTCTGAGATACTACCTTTCTGGCTTTTTTTAAAAGCTACACAGAAGCTTGCAAGTCTTTTTATTATTTGTGGTTTGCATAGCAGAAAAAAGTCCCTTAGAAGTGTTCCCTGTATGTACCTGTTAGTCCCATATGACTTGTGAACTCACTAATAATCTTAACCATCCTTGCTGGGTGGCAGCAGTCCCGAAGATACTGCGGTCCTGTGATCTTCATGAAATGTGGCAGCTGGATAAAGGCACAGCCATAGATGAGAATTTGTGATTTTAATCTTTCTCAGTGTTGAGGAGGAACTGTTCACTGACTGCTCAGCACAGGGCTAGCTTTTGGTCACACACAGTGTTGCCCACCTGCCAAAGCCAGCAGACAGGGTGTCTGAGGAAGTGGTAAAGGAAATAAAGAGACAGAGGTCGCAAAGTCACATATAACGAAACTCCATTAATTCTCCTGTTCATGGCACAACTTGTTCCCTGTTTCTGAAATTAACCAGTGAAAAAAATATTTGGACTGTTTACAGTCTCTGATGTAGAAAATTGTGGAAAAGCACTTGGTTTTTTTCCTTGTTGACACATCTGTTAAAATTTTAATAGCATAAGAAAGAGGGGTCACGACAAGTTATTATTTTATTTTAAACATCAAATGTATTCAAAAGCCTTCTTGTTCAGGGGATCTGTTTGAATTTACATGGTGCTAATTCTGTTTGATTTCAGAAGATCCTAGTCCCTGCTGCCAAGCTCCCTGCTAGGTGGTTACCATTTTTTAATTTTATTAAGAGCTGATTACGCAATCTCTTTGTCCTTTTAAAATGTGATACAGAGCGTGTATTAGTCAAAGTTACAAAACTTGGGAAGCTGCCAAAATGCAAAAGGATTTTTCCTTCTTATTTCTGCTTTTTAAGATCAAGAGATACTTAATGACATAAACAAGCATACGAGTCCTGTCATTTATAGTGAATCTGTTTAATAAACAGTATTATCTATTGGATGAGAAAAGGTAGATAGGCAGTTTAGTTCAACACTAATTAAAAGACAAAACCAAGTAAAATGCAAAGCTTTTTTTAAAAGACAGTATGATTAGAAAATGTGTTTTCAGTATTGGATATGTGTTTTCTTAGGGAAGATCAGTACTGCTATTTTTTAGCATATTAATCTTGAAAAAGGAAACATTAACGTTTGAAGTACATGCTGTTCAAATCAGCAGTATTCTTATTTCTAAAAATATGTAACTAATGATACAGATCAAACTTGAAATAAGTGCCATATCCGTTTGGATATTTGTCTCTTACTATGAATACATTTTTTTCATGTGATTGTCAGTAAGAATGTCTGCTCGTGACTTCTACATGTCTGATGACATTTACATGCTGGAAGAAGAGTATGTATATTCTGAATAGCACCTATCTATTTCACAGACTATTAGAAATACAATTTAAAAAGTAATTGAGAACATTTATCCTTCTTTATTCACAAACATATAATTCCCAGGAACATTAAAACATTTTTGATATATAAATTGGTAGGAAGGTATCATTCCAATTTATTTTGATTTGGGGGGTTTGTGTTCTGTGTTTTCCTTCTTTCTTGTTGTTTTTTTTAATGGCAAAACCTGAAAGAATTGTAGTGTTCGGGAGTGAAGAGATGTATTAGAAGCATCCTTCTCTTAGGAATTTGTTTCAGTACTGGCTTTAGCTGTCCTTTGCTAGATGTTTTGCCTGCTGATGTGCTAGCTTCTTGCACTAACAGACTGACCCTTGCCATAGTGGACGGGTATGTCTTTTCTGCCTGTTTTATGGCAGTAGCTGGAGGAAGGCATTGCAACTAAACAGTTTTCACAGACCTATGTCTCTGTGCATTTCTTGGACAGAGATTACTTGTTTTGTGAAATGGCATGAAATTTTGTGCAGCTTTTGAGGTACACATGTCATTGAAATACTGTTCTTAAGCTCATCACCATTTTCATTAAAAAAAATATATATACACATATATATGTTGAGGTACTGCAATACTGTGTTCATTGAAAAGGCTGATTCATTGTATGCTTGTGAATGAACTTTCAGTTTTTCTTGCTTACAGAAAAATACTGTTGAAGTGAGAGACTGACTTATGTAATGGGACTATTATATAATTGTTCATTAGAATGGTAGAAAAATGATATGAGCTGTGTCAATGTAATTAATTTTATTTCTTCAATGTTTCCTTCTTTTAGCCATCTGTTGGTGAAAGTCTTCAGAAAGAAGCATTGAAAAAACAAGCAATGAAACAGGTAAGATGCGGTGGGGACTCTTCAGGCCCATAGCAGATTAAGAAATTACTGCATCCATTCCCTTTTATTAAATAATTGCAGAAACATAATTGTGCAACTTCAGAGTTAGAGTTACCCTTTAAAAAAATTCCATATAATTTTATGGTCTTGTGCATTGCTCTTTGCAGCACAAGACTTTCTTTAAAACTTGACTTGAAATTCTCAGAACCATTCCTCTAGCAATGATTTTGTTTCACTTTTCTGGGCAAGATTGCTCTTTTTGAAATTCTTCTGGCTATGGTCAGAGTAGCTGAAGAACTGCCTGATGAAAGCTGCGTGAGTAAGGTTTAACACAGAGCTGGTCATAATTTAAAACAACAAAATTTCTGTTTACTCAATGCAAGCACTTAAATATGTAAGATGTCAAAGTTTGTTTTGATGTTTTTAGAATTGCTCAAACAGTTTGTTTCATTTTTAGAATGTAATGTTACAAAGTATTGGGGTTTTAAATATTTAAATATATACCAACAGTGAGCCTTTTACTGTAATCAAGGAATAAATTGTGCAGAAGAAACATGAATTTTACATTTTAAAAAGTTCCAGACCAATAAAAGACATAGGTAGAAGAAAAAGCTATTTATGCATCATACATTTAACAATTTTTTTTTTTTTGATGGAGGCAATATGTGCTTGAGAGAAACTTTTATGGGTGCTGTTCAGCATTCCTCTTCTGTTGTCAGGAGATCTGATCTAAGGCCTCCCCTAGTAGTTGTTTTTTTTCTGATAGGGCTATTAAAAACTGAATGGTTTCACAGTTCTTACTTCCAACTTGACTGTACAAACAGAAGATAGAACTGTGACATATGGAATTGTATCCTGAATTACATTGGTACATATTTGTTATTTGGAGCTTTAGGGAAGGGAGATAAACTATAGATGAAAACAGACAGTAAAATTCATTGAAATGGTGTTTATGAAAAAAATTAATTACATTATTTGATGGAACAGTTTGGTCATTAAGAAGTTTCCAGTGTTGTTTTGACTGTTGTGCTTTACTTCCTGTACTTCCTATAACTGCAAATACGGGTGATGATTTGATTGTTTGTCTTCTCAATCCTGGTAAACACGTCAAGAACTTTGTAGATCAGGCTGGTTTTAATTTACACTCAGTGTTCCAATGGATAGGTTTATACTATAGATCTGTTTAAATTACAATATAGGAATAAAATTTTGGAAAATAGTACAAATTTCATGCTTAATTTTTTGGTATCTTTTCTTCTCCTCCCCCCTTTTTTTCTTTTAGACTAAATTGGAGATTCAGAAGGCTTTGGAGGAAGATGCTACAGTGTACGAATATGACAGTATTTATGATGAAATGCAGCAGAAGAAGAAAGAAAGTAATGCCAGAGTGTTATCTGGAAAAGATGACAAAAAGGTCGATACCTGAAAATGTATGCTGTCTGTCTTATCTCTGTATGTTTGGAATAACTATGATTGATTAACTTTTAAGCTTTGCCAAATGCATTTTCTCATGGGGCATGCAAGTATGGTGCTGAAATCCTGTTATATCAGGTATTAATTTGCAAGACTTTTGGCAAAACTATTATTTCATCAGATACTTCAGAGTCCTGCTCGGTGGTATTCTGGAGGGCGGCAGTCTACAAGTTTCCCACCCAACTTATGATGCACATATATCTTTCTGTGTATTTCTGAAGAGAATGTTACAATGGGATAACAAGATCAGAGGCAATGGGCCCTGCAACAATACTACTTCTGATAATAAGGACTCTTTCGTTATTAAGCCAATGAACATAAATCATCCCTCCTCACTCACTAGTGTGCTTACTGGAGAACTGTCAGAAGACTAAAGTAATTAACTTTCATTGGTGAAATGTGAGCCAATTTCCACAGCCCAATGCCTTATTTCAAAGCATTGTTGAATTATCCTGACAAATGATATTTTCGTAGTTACTTACTCTCTTTCATTTGAAAGCTCTTGTCAGGTCATGTGGGTGTAAAAGGAAGCTTCCCACTCCTTTACAGCAATAGAAAGGCAAGACTATTACAAAACAGAAGACAGAGGGGTGAGAAATCAAAAAATATTTAATTTCAGTCAGAGCAAAAATCATCCTAGTCAAAAATGGGGTGAATGTTTTGACTGAATACAGCAACCTCTTTTGTTATTGGGAAGCATGCCATGTTAGTGATCTAAAAGGGAATGACAGCTTATTTCAGATAGCTATCAAACAGTGTGAGAATATGTTAGACTAGCTTCTGTCAATTTTCTTCCATTACCAACTTTCTTCAACATCTCCATCAATCCCAATTTGTGTTTTCTCAGCCACCTCAATTACCTCGCAGCCTGATACCTTTTTTCCCTCCTATTTTAGCCCAGATATATCCAAAATATCCTCAAAGCAGCTGAAATTAGAAAGAAGGAGCAAGAAAAAAGAATGGAAAGAAAAATTCAGAAAGAGCGTGAAATGGAAGGAGGAGAGTTTGCCCACAAAGAGGCTTTTGTGACTTCAGCCTATAAGAAGAAGCTGCAAGAAAGGGCTGAGGAGGAGGAAAGAGAAAGAAGAGAGGCAGCTCTTGAGGGTGAGATTCACACTGAAATAATTCCCCTTAAAAAGAAGTATGGCGTTATACATGATTTACAACATCGTCATCTGGTCTCTCAGTGAGGCTTGAGATAATTAAAATCAAAAACGACCAGATAGCAGATACTGAATCAGATCCCACTTTGTGTGTTACTTTCCTTTGTACATGTTACTAAAGGAACAGAGGAAGCTCCTCTGTTTGTGTGTCAAGTACTGTTTGGGTTGCTACTTTTAAATTTTGAGGAGCGGTCAGTTGTTGAAGGAAGACTCGTAAGACTGGGGTACGATGATGCTTACAATGCTTACTTCATACATTCTGTACAGTGTCCCAAGAATAGGTGTAAAGAATAGGGTATAGGATCATAAGATGAGTCAGGTTGAAGTGGACCTCTGAAGGTCGTCTGTTCCAGCCTCCTGCTCAAAGTGTGGTCTGCTATGAGGTCAAATCAGGTTGCTTTGAGCTTTTTCCGCTCTGGGCTTGAAAACCTCCAGGATGGAGACTGCAGTCTACCAATTTTGAGTTGTGTCTGATGAGTATTTGTGGCACAGTAAGTCCAACCTTACTTTCTTTCTCTTAGCGTACCTGGATGTGACTAAACAGAAGGATCTCAGTGGATTTTACAGACATCTTTTAAACCAGAGGGTAGGGGAAGAAGAGATGCCTAAATGCAGCTTCCGTGAAGCCAGGTAGGATGCGATTCCAGAAGGCTTTCAGATATAAACCAGCTTCTGGCTGTTTGTGATTCCAGACTCACTGCAACATTGTAACAATTAAGACAGAGAGTACTAAAACACTGGTGGGGTAAGCTGATTACTTCATACATCTGATTTACTGAATTGTTTGGAAAATGTCTAATGATCATCAGTGGTTTAAACTATAAGACAGAAACAAGCAGGAGAGGGATGCCGTTTAAAAAGTGTCAAGAGGATTGGTATTATTCTAACCTACATTTACTTTGGTTTACATAATATTAGGCAATCTGCATTGTTACGTATTTTGAATCATGAGGGAGACAAAAGGTAAAATAATGAGCATAGAGGTAAGTCATAGGAAATGATGTTGTCATAGGAATTTCCTGAAAAGAATGTGAGTCTCTAACTTTGTCCTTATTCCACATTTACAGGTTCATAAAAAATAATTGAGTGTTGACGCTGTGGTAAAAGGAAATTAATCAAATATATAGGAAATCTGGTGGGAATATTTTAAAATCTTAATATATGCACATTCCAAAGCAAAGTAATGAGATGAGGCTGAATTATTTATGTAGTTGAGATGGTGAAATTCTGCCCTGTGGATAAATACAGTGAAGGGGATATGTTTCTTATATGCAACAACAGATCATTCAGGTCAAACGTGACTTGAGATAGGCCTTAAACCTGGATGTCACTAGTTAAATGCTTGCTATCACAAAGAAAATACAGCTTTCTTTAAGAGATCTTCTAGATCTGAGGTTGGATTATTAGAAAGTAAATTCCTAGCTTAAATGAAGAATGTGATCACAGTGAAGTTACTCAGCTATCTGAAATAAGGGAATTCTCGGTTATGTCTTTAGTATAAGGATATGCCACCTTATTGGAAATAAATAGGGGAAAGTAGTGTAAAAGAAGTAGGAAGTAAGAATTACTGACTGGAAGAAAAGCAGAACAGCTTCCTGAATTTAAGCAGAAAATGGGAAATTTGAGACCACAGTTTTGTCATTTGAGACTTAAAGTATTAGTATACCTATGTGTTTGGAAAAACATCCTGTCTCAGGCTTTCACCAAAGAGAAATACTCTCAGGCTTTCACCAAAGAGAAATACCTGCTTGGTTTCAGTGGTGCTCAGAGATTGCTAGTGAGGTAGTTAAATGAATTTTGCATTTTATGGTTTTTCTTTTTATTGATGAAATCTAAGTAAACTCAGTTGTATCTCTTTATAAAAACAGTAGCAGTAATGGTCAGCCCACTTGGTTGTCCATTTGCTTTAATAGTTCTTCTTTCAGAGCGTCTTCTGGATGATGTAGTTCTGTATTGTGTAGAGATCATTTGAAATGATGGTTTGTTAATCTTGCAAATTAGGGAAATGTTCCCTTTGTGAATTGTATATAAAAATTAATTTGGGGAAAAGAAGTAGTACTGTAGATGGTGCTCCCAGCAAGGCTTTCAAATAAGCTCAGGTGTATTTTTTAATTTTACTCTTTCTTACGGTGGTACACTAGGATACAGAGAGAAAATGGCTCAATTTTCAGATCTCAGAATTTGTATCACTTGTTCCTAAAGTGATCCACCTTTGACTTGTCATTTTAATTAATTGGATTACTAAAGAAATTATCAAACTTTTCAGCATAATTTTTAGTCATTGTTCATAGACTAACAATGCTTTGAAGTATTCATCAAACATTCAATCTAACTAGATGGTGTGCTGATTTATAAGAATTTACCACTGACTGTTACTGTAGCTGTATGATTAAAAAGAAGAGACATGTGCCTTGTGTGAGTAAACACATATTTCCCTATCAGTCAGAAAAGAATGACAAAGCATAACCTTTCTGTCTACTGCCCAAATTTGTCCTCCATGGGTCGGCTTTTTGTATTTAAGAATCTATGACTTGTTAAAAGATACTAATTCCTATCTAGCCACGAGAATGAGATCCTCAGAAATACTGGATTAAAAAAATCTACTACTACTAATGGAAGCTATGTTCCTACCTCTCTCAACAAAACATACAACCTGCTGCTTCTCTGGATAATTATTTGACGTGAATAGAGGAGTAAACATATAGGAAAAAACGTGTGGCTTGCCAAAAAGCTTACACAGGAATACAAATCTATGTCTTTTTCCTTAGGTGGAGGCTACAGATACTTAACCATAGTCATTCTTTTAGATAAATTCAACAGCTCGCATTCACGAATGAACCAGATACAGATACTTAACAGAAATCCTTTGCGCTGGATTCCTGGAACCTGAGCCACAGATCGATTTGCTTTCTTAGACTTTTCAGGAGCATCTTTTGCTTAAGTACTGACCAGAAGCCAGTTTGTAGAAAAGTCTGAGATTTCAGGCTGTGTAATGTTGTTTTTTTCTTTTTTAACATAAAAAATGTAGGATAAAGGAAGAAAAATCTGACAGTTGTTACGATGAATCCAACCAAAGGAACAAATGCCCATATGAAAGACAACGACTGAAGCCCTCTGCTAAGAAAGAAAGTAATCCAGATGCTGATACTGACTTAGGAACTGATAGTAGTGATGATGATAAGAGACATAAAAATAGTAAAGTAAATTTGAAAAAGAAGAAAAGGAGAGAGAGCTCTGTGAGCAGTGAAGAGGAGGCTAAACGTCACAAGAGCCAGAGGCGTTCCAGGTCACCAAGCTCATCCAGTGTGGAGGAAGAGCTGCGCACAAAAGCCCATCTTACAAAGAGGGGAGAGAGCAGACCAAGCAGAAGGGGAAATGATGAACAGTACAGGGAAAAAGATTATGAGAGAAGTAAGACCCACGAAAAGGATCACCAAAGGGAAAAGGAAGAGCGACACAGATACGGGGATCACACTAATAAAGATAACTACAGAAGGAGGGAAGAGCAGGATGATAAACAAAGGGGGAAGGAAAGAAGAGAGAGGGAGGGACATGGCAGAGAATGGAGGAAGGCAAAGGAGAGAGAAGAGAAGGGTTCAGAAAAGGAACGAGAGAAAGAAAGAATAAGAAATGGTAAAGATAGATATAATGACAGAGAGAAGGATAGAGGAGAGAAATGCAGAGAAAAGGAAGATCATGTGAGGGAGAGGAGAGAGAAATGTGGCAGTGATGAAAAGAAATACAGAGAGAGGAGGGAAAGTACTCCTACATCTTTAGAAAAAGATGGAGAGACTGATCTGGAAAAAGAGAGAAAGGGAAAAGAAAGAGAGGCGGATGAGAAGGGAAGATCCAGCTCTGGAATTTTGTCTGAGCAGAAACGTAAAGCTGGAGAAGAAGGGGAGAAAGAGGAGAAAAAACAAGCCCAGAAACCATCTGAGAGCATGAGCAAATTTGCCAAACGGAGCAATGAAGAGACAGTCATGTCAGCAAGGGACCGCTATTTGGCAAGGCAAATGGCACGGGTCAGTACTAAATCTTACATTGAGAAGGAAGAAGATTAATATCCCTGTGGTGGACAAAAACACTTGGTCTCTCAACCAAGAGGAAAAGCCACTGCTGCACGGACTCTTGTACAGAAGTAAAAGTGTATCCTAGCTATTTATTACTGGCTTTCATTTAAGAAATTTTGTGTGCCATAATAGAAGAACAACTTTTGAAATGGATTAATGGATCCCTTGATACACACCCTTAGTCTGTTTATACAGTTGAAATACTAAATTTGGCTGACTCTGGCCTTCAGTACCCTATCCTTGGTACTTGGAAGATTCTGGGACAGACCTAGAAGTGTTAAACAACATAAGGTGAGAATACTTCCCCCTGGCAGCCCCTACTCCTTTCACCAGCTGAAACAGTGAGCTCTGCTGAAACAAAGGTATTCTCAGGCCTTAGTGGGAGTCGTTGCCCAGTGATGCTCTCAAAAATGAGACGCAGACAGACCTGTAAAAATGGGGAAAAAAGCAAGAAAAACAGCCTGAATAATAATCTAGGAGATTTCTGTACGTAGTATGGCGTTTTGTAAGCTAAATGCATATTGATATATGAAATTTGTATTTATGTGTGGGTTTTGGGGACCTGATGTACAGAAACACTTAAATAAAGTGTAAGATACATACTGGATCTAATGCATGGGTCTCTTTTAATGCTTGTGTTATTATACTGCATCTTTTTTGTGTGAAATAAGGTATATAAGTCTCTTTTCATGTACTACAGTCATACCTGCTTGTTCTACTGGAGGTAATATTTTAGATTTGTCAGTCTGTCTGTTCAAAGGTCCATAATCAAGAATAAAGTTATCTCCGAACTATAACTTGGTAAGTAGGCTATCTGGTAGTGGTTGTAGTTTTTAGAATACATTTTCAATGCTTTTCACAATGGTTTCTTTCACTTTGTTTTGTAGTAAATTTATCACTTTTATGCTACAGTAAGGTGAACTAAAAAAAAAAGATTTTGAGATTGGTGTTTCTCTAATATTTTGTTCAGCAGATTTAGTAATGAGACAAAATGTGAGTAAAATTAAATGCCAAGCCTGCCAGTGTACAAAGATTTGAAATGGAATGACTTTTATATGTAAGCTAATCAAGTAACTAAGCACTTAACTCCAAATGTGGATCAGTTTGTTTTTGCTGTTCTGTCTAAACAAATGTAATGTGTATTGGTTCTTCTGTTGGAGTAGAATGAAAGAGTATTTAGCAGTGGGCCAAGGTTCAAACACTGAAGGAAATCCTCTGCTTTTTGTCAGAGGCCTTGTTGGTGTAGTAAACTGGACTAGATATTCTGCTTTTTCTTGGAATTGAGTTTTATCTTTGTTCTTCCTGTAAGAGAGAGGCACAAGAGACATCTAAAGATGGCTTATGAATATTAAATTTATTACAATAACAGTTTACAGTACAAGGCACATACTGATGACTTACAATCAGCTTGCAACACTTGTAACTAAACAACCGCATAAATTAATACAGGTTCATTATGTACAAGTTGGAGGGAATACTTAGTTCTGTACAGCTAAAACTCCAGTTTAATTCCCTTTGCTTAAAAGGCAAACATGGTCCTAATTTACCGGTTTCATAATTTCCTTTTCACTATTCAGAATAGAGGGTAGGATATACTCATGTGATAGATAAGCAGAAAGTGAGCTGAAGAGAAGGAATTTGTTTGCCTCAAAACACTTTTAATTGCAGTGCAGCCCATTTGGTATCAATATAACTAGCTTTTTTACAAAAACAGTGTTTAATGTATGGCTACTTGTTGAGCTACCTGATAAATACTGGTTACTCTAAATGTTTTCAGATGGATATGTAAAAGGAAGAAAAAAAGAATCAATGATAATAAATAAATGAAATAAATTTTTCAATATTTCAACCACTTGGCTAAATAGAGATACTAAAAAATGAACTTATCATGAGAAGATTTAGAAAACTTGAAACCAGCATGCCATGTAACAAAAAAAATAATGAGGACTGAACTGCCCTGCAAGTTCAGCTTTTATAGAATGAAAACATGGATATATTTTATCTTTGTATTATTCAGGGAAAAAAAAGCCTTTTTAATCCACTTCTGGAGGGCTTCCTTGCCTCCTGTTCCCATAAAGACCTCAGACTGGATTATCCTAGTGAAAAGAGAGCAAAGGTCTAACATCACAAATGATCTGGACAGTCTATTTCTAAAAATATTTTTCCTGTGACTTTGCATGTCTACATTGCGTTTTATATCTTCAAATAATTTTAAAAACTTTCACCCTTTCTCAGTACATCTGTACTTGGAGTGCATTATTCTCATTTTTCAGCTGAGAAATTCAAGCTGAGGGGCCTTGCCCTGTTTTGCACTGTGACTGTTGCAGGGCTTCTATTAATATCAGGGCTTCTTGGTTGACTTTTAATCCACTAGAAAACAGTGGCATTTCTTGGGAAGTTGCTGAGCATTCTGTGCTAAAACCACCCAGAGAGACAATGTCGTATATTAGTGTCTTAAAAAAATACAAATGAAAGATGCATCTTTTGTTGCCATTTCAAATGCTGTTATAAAAGAATAACAACAGTAGTGTTGCACACTAAATAGCAGTGATTTCTGCAGTTACAACTCTGCAAATTATTCCATTAGAAATAACGTTCTCAGTTTCAGTTTGTTTGCAAGGGCTGAAGAGAAACTTTGACTTTGATACAGATAATGCCATATTTAACTCAATCATTTCTTTTCCTACCTTCACCCTTTCCAATAAAAGGTAGTAGAATTTCTGTTTAAAGAGGCTTTTGCAAGTGGCTATACTTAAATGACCAAAAATTGGAACTGTAAGTTTTGTGTTGGTTTGAGGGGTGTGTGGGGTTTTCTTTTTTTGTTTTGTTTAATGAGCCTAGCATGAAACACTATCAAGTCTGGCAAAAAAAAAATCCATTTGTAAGGTTTATCTATTTAAATACTTATCCATTTAGGAGGAAGCATATCTAGCATTAGCTGAACACTAGTCTGAAGAGTGAAGAAGCAGGGTAGGGTTTTCTCCTTTATTTCCCACACTTTGATATTGGATAGATACGAGTACCTCATTAATCTTACATTGACATTTCATATGTATTTTTTCATTAATGAACTCACAACAGAAAATTTAATTTAAAAAAAAAAATCAGTGATTTTCTGATTGGCAACTTAATAACTAAGTGGTTTTCTAATATTAAAAGAATTCCCAAACTGTTCCTCTTTTCCTTACAATGAAGCCAGTTTTGGAAGTAGTTTTCAAATATACTTGAGGGATAAGCTACAAAACTATTTCTTGTGAGTAACTGTCCAGTAAGACAGATTTATTATGTTTTTCTAGTGGCAATGAAAGAACATTCCCCTTTTAAAAATAGTTCAGGAGTCTTTTTATTTGTAGTTCGAAATAACAGTCCTTGTCCCTTTTAAGTTATTTCCTTATTAGAAGCTGGGCTTGAGACCTAAAGTTAAGTAAACTCAAGTCAATAGCTGAAGTGTAAGAGGCCTTCCTCCAGGAGGTGTCTGCACACCTAAGGGAGAAAAACCTTGGCAGAAGTGATTTCAAAAGGCAAATCCACCGTCACTGCTTTCCTCTAATATGGTAAGTTCTTCATACTGATGTAAACTCTTCAACAGGTTTCTTAATGCCTGCTGCTATGAATGCGTATATAACCTTGTTAATTTTAGCAGTACATTACCTACGTAGACTATGAGATACAAAAGAGACTTTTATCCTCTATTTTATTTTACTTTTGTTATAATCTAGGATGTGGTAGAGTAAAAATACAATGCAAGTTCTTACATAAATTATGCTTACTTAGGTTTATCTGAACTTCCACGTAACTGCAGCAGAATTATTCCTCCAACTGACTTGACAACTGCAGTCAGTCTGAAGGGCAGTTACATTTGGAGAGCATGTGTATGCATATAATATAAAGAGGTTAGTGTGTGCATGGAAGTTCATTTGTATATCAATGCCTTGAAATTTAATATAATAGTTCTGATGAGAATCAATCCTGCTGAACTTCACTCAACTTCTTGTTAGAATAAAATTTCCCCTCCTTTTCTTCTTCAGGGTGAAAACCAAATGTGCTCACATTAGAATATGAGTTAATAAATCTTCAAAGTAGGTTTTTATAGTTTGTTAAATGTACGTTTGTCAACCAGCCAAAAGGATTATTCTAAACTTTAGTTCTGTACTAGGAAAGAATAGAAAAAGTCACAGGCTGCAGCAAATTTTAGCCATGAACTTAAATTTAAATAAAAAACAAAAAGCAGAGAAGCAGATTTTTAAGATTCCACTTTTTGGCATCAGAACTCAAAAATTCATTGCTGGTCTGTAGTTTCTTTACGTGTAAGTGTTAGGTCTGTCAGGACAATGATTTTGTGAATATTTAGATTAGTTATGAAAACAGTATAGTAAGTGCCAGCAACTTAGGTTCTTGTCAAGTAACCCATGATGAGTTTTTGCAGCTTAATTGGGTCTAAAGGAAAGTGAAGGCTACAACATTACAAAAAATGCTTTTGTAGTATTTGTTATGCAAGAAACAGTAGAAACTGTTACCATCTACAAAATGCAGGAAAGGGAGGATAATGCTATCAGATGCGTGTGCTAATGTATGCAGAGCTGTATATAGTGCTGCTCAGGATTGTTTCCTCTTCCTCTGTCTACTCTACTACAAACCTAGGGAATTTACTAATTTTTTTTCTAGTTTATAAAACCCTGTGTTGCTTGAGTAATGTATGGCTATCAGAAATATTTTTGTGTTTTTCAATGTAGTTTAAGCAATTAGAACCTTAGAAGCGAATATGACATTGCCCAGTACGAACGATCACATTGAGGAAGATACAGGAGTACTGCCACAGACTTGGGATTCTACACCTAGTCCTACCCGCTGATACTCGTACTATAGTGGCTTATGCAATCATGCACACTTTCAGACAGCCCCAGTGCCCGTGCATGGAGTAGTGGTATTCTCATGCACACAGCCATCCTCATGTTTCCAGAACGAATTAGTTCTCAGTCAGTTCAGTCTGGTTAGAAGTGCACAGTAGATTTCATTGAATTGCTTGGATAAATGTGCTGGAGGCATCACGTTTCCAAATGCCTGTTGTCAGTGATGCAACCTCCACAGAAAACTCCTCCCTTTGTTGTCTCAGCTGGAAACGTAATTCTTTGGGTGGGAGAGTGTGGAGAAAGTTATATTTTATGCTCTCCCTCTCTTCCCCGCAGAAAACAGGTCAGCTTATACTGCATTCATGCGGATGTCTCCAAAAGGAATTTCTGTAGCTGTTTCTGGAGTAATGCTTTTCAGAACACGCTGTTGGAAAGAAATCAGTATTAGAAATTGATTCATTTTAGAGGTAATACGTAACATGACAGCCATTTGGAAAGAGATTCGTAATAAAAATGTGACTTTAGTTTGAGTTACACCTCTTGAACTACAACACAAGGATGTTTCAGGCTTCTGTTACCTCAGCACTATGAAGATGTAAGGTGCTAAAGTGCACAGCATTATTTTTTAATTATTTGTAACATACAATTTGAATCAAAGTTTGACAGATGTTGTATTAATGCTTTAGGACTTTGCAGCTTACTTGGATACCCTGAGCCAACTGAACATACTGTTTCTGAACTGGTATTTATGTGCACTTACAAGAAAGCCCAAAAATGTTGTCACAGGCTGCCACAAATTTATGGCAGAGAAATCTTACTAAGTGTGGGAGAGAAAAAGAAACCTGTTCTTACAGACATATCCAAGGGAACCAATTTTTCACTGCCTCATTCACATGATACTGTCTTGTGTGATTTCTAGGAAAAGCCTCCAGTTCACCAGAGCTTAAAAAGAAATACTTGATTTAATTTTTACATGAATATGTCAATGGCCTCAGTAAGATCTGGGGAGATTTGTGAATTGCTCAGAATGGGCGGAAGACAATTAGTGATCAGCTGGCTAGGAACAGAACAGCAATGATCCTCAAGTCCTGGGGCATCAGACCCCAGAAAAATCTACATGTAATGTTTCTAGGAATCACCTCCTTCCCAACAGTCAAATAGAAGCAAGAGAGCATCATGGATACCTCCTTAAGTGTTCCTGGAGTGATGATCAACCGATAAACCATGTAGATTGGAATACACATGACTGAAGAAGTTCCTATGCAATAACCCACTACTGTAGTCCAGTAGGGATAATTATAATCAAAAAGCCGTAGCTCAGGAGGATTGGACAGAAAGCTGCAAGTGACAAACTGAAAAATAAGATAACAAAGTATGAATACATGTATTTTGATGGCACAAATTTACTTAAGGGAACTCTATCCCAGCATAGCATTGAACTAAAAAAAAAATTAGTAGGACTCAAGAAGGATTAAACATGTCAATGCTGAAAAAATCCTAAATGACATTAGTATGGATTTAAAAAAAAAAAAAAAAAAAAACATAACCAAAAAAACCCTCAAACCACTTTTGGATATCGAGACTTTCCTTCAGGAAGTGTATAAGAGCTTAGGAGCTTTAGAGTATAGCCCAACCAGTAACTGAAAGGAACTAGGTAAAAATTCTCCTATGGATTGCTTATTCCATAAATACACGTTGTGGTGTTTCTTGCTTAAGAAGCATTAAGAGAGAAAACTCAGGACCACACTTGTACATTTAAAGGATAGAAAGATGTTAGATGGACAAAATCAGAGTGATTGGTACCAGTGTGCAGCATTTCATCCAGTTATGCTTTTATTGAGCCCTATAACTTGATTGCAGCTAAAGCACCCCTTCCAGAAAGGCATCATCTTAATTTTAAGCCACCAGAAATGGGAAGTGTACAGTTTCCCTTAGCTACTTGTCCTGTATTTAATCATGATCAATGTCAATTCTGCTTTGTCTGAATTTAACTTGCAGCTGCTATGTTGTTGTTTTATGCTGTTCTTTATTGGGTTGTAGACCCTTTTAATACTCTTTCAAATATGATTAAAGAACTTAACCTGTGGTAATCACATCAGCTTTCAGCTTTCTCTGTGATAAGCTATACAGATTCTGTTTTTTCACTGTTACTTATTTTCTACAAATTTTATCTTTTCTGTGATATTTTTCCATAGCATTTTGGATCTTCAGTAGCTTTGACAAATGTTAATACTAGTTTGGATATAGTATTCTGTCGTCAGCTCAATTAATGCTGTCAGATCATTTTCCTGTGCGTATCCTTCATGACTGAAAAATTTCTTGTGAAAGAACAAATACTTTTAGTTGAATACTACAGGAGTAATATTTGTGACTATCGTTGGAAGGATCTCTGACTCCATTTTTTCCAGAGTATCATCAGATCAGGATTACCAGAAACATTTCCATACAGAAATAACATACTACCTTCTGGGCTTTCTTTATTTTTTAGTTTACTTTCCACAAAGAATACGAATAGCTCTGCCTAGTAACCACATCACCAGAGCTGTATTCCTCTCTGCTTATTTTACTTTTTTAGGATCACGAAGAGGACAGTAGTATAAACATTATTTGTGGTGTCACACTTACTTATAGCTTTTTTTTTTTTGCCTTTTTCTAGGAGTAATAAAATGAAAATCTGTTAATTGTGCATTGATTATTACAAGTGTTTTGAATTCACTCTCTAGGTCTTAAGTCTACATTTTGTGTTTCATAAACTCCATCTTGACCTGCTCTGCTCCCACTAAGGGTAGTAACAATAAAAGGTAGTGTGAACTAATTTTGGATCAGGAAATGAACGCTTTATGTTAAAATGTTATTAATAATACTAGCAAGTCAAACATTGGGACACTATTTCCAATTCTGAATTACAGATTTATAAAGGTTGCAGTTAATTGCTGTAAATTTTAAGTGAAATATTCTAAAGTCGTCAGTCAGTGGTTGCTGAGACAGTATATTCACTTGTCTTGGTTTTACTCCCCAGACAGTAAGTTTCATCATCATCTTTTATTGCTTCATTTTGTGCAGGTAAATAGTAACTTTGTTCAGCAGAGGGAAGGAGGGGAGTTATGCAGAACCCACTCTTATTTAGCTAGCTCATCTACAAAAATCCTTATAATGATTTCGTAACAAAGACCTTGCAGCATTTTATTGGGTTTTTCACTAATTGAGCCTTTTTAGTTTAACAAGAATTGTTACTGAATAACTTCACAAGAAGATTCTGTAATTAAGCTTTTGGAAGTCTACGTAGCTGCAGTGTTCAATGGTAATTTTCTTGTGCTGGAAAAAGCAAGCTATAAAGAAAACTCACCAGAAGGAAGATGGGACTAATTGCTACCCAGCAAACTCGCCAGTACCAGCCTGGGGTAAAGCCTAGCATTTCTTTCACATCATTGCAAAACTGGGTGATGCCTGTGGAGACAAGTGGGAGGAGAGTGGCAACAGCAGATGAGTGTTTTGTAAGTAGATGCACAGCATTTTGTATGCATAGCAAATTCAGAATCCATCATGAGAGACTTGTTTTGTTCCTATAACTCTTAATTACATTAAATCCTTAATTATCCTGAACTGTAGCTCTTGTTTCTTTTAGATGTCACTGTACTTCTGTCAGAGAACAATTAATAATAATTCTCACAGATTTGGTAATCGGTGATTTTGTAAAAAAGATTTTGCAGACTTTTTCCAGAGACATCAGTGATCTTGTCTGCAGAAACAGAGGAAATGCTACACTGCAGAAGCTCAGAAGTTTGGGTTAGCATTGTTTGTCAATGTGGCAGTAGACGTACCGTAGAACCAGGCCACAGCAACTGCTTCCAGAAACACGACTGTTAGGACAGCTGGACCAGTGGCGTATTCTTCAAACAGCTTTACCACATACGCACCTCCCTAGAAAGGAGATCATATTGTCAGTGAACCAAAGATCCAGTGACGGAAATCCTGTAATACTGTTGTTCATTACTGCCTTCGTCTGGACCAGGGCATTCAAAGATGGATAATTCAGTCAGTTCTGTCGCTTTGTGGCTGTTCCTGCCAGTGAAATCCTTGAGCGTACTCTGCTGCTGATCTGCTCGCTCTCTGTGAACATATTTCACCAGTGGGGCTGCCATGCAGAAAAGATAAAACTGAATTGCTGGCAGTTCTAGCTGGGTTTTAATGAACAAATGAGATTTGATGGGGATTGATGGGATGGCTTTTTGCATGCCTTCTGTGATGGCATCTTCTTTCTCCAACTTAAGTTATAGTTACTGAACAGGAGATAAATAAGGTGTTACTTTGCTTTCTTTCCATGTGGGATCTAGAATCATGAAGGAAGAGGGCATTGTGTCTTGGAGAGGAACTAAGTCTCCTTTTACAGCAAATGCTTCAAATGAGACGGAAGTTGCACATAAATGAGCAAGTGGAGGGAAACATGACAGGAAAGCCAAGTAATTTTTCCTTGTCCCTTATGATCATTACACTTATTATTCAAAATGTTGCTTGTTGTGAAAATGAAATCCCGCAAGCCCCACAGAGACTATTTGGTGCAACCGTTCATGATTTCTGGCCTGATTTGATGAGGAGGATCCAGGAAATTGCTAGAAATTTTTGGAGAACAGCAACAGTAAATTGCAGCATTTTCTAGCAGATGATTTTTTGATCATTCTTTTTAAAATTCAAAATACATTTCAAACATTGTAAAAATTAAAATAATAATTCATATTAAACATGGAGCTTTTGAGAGCAAGAACTAAACCACATACAAAATGTGGAAGGTTGTCTGCTTACTGATTCAGCAGTTGGAGCAATAATGTCATTTATGATGTCATTTATGATGTGTAGCACATTAAGAGTTTTGCTGAATTGCAATAGATCATTTTGCAACACATTTCCTAGTAAGAGATACTGTTCACATTCATTACAGGTATAGATTTCTAATGCATAAAGAAAACAGGTTGGAGATTTAATCTGATTTCTTGAAACTCTCTTCAAAAAATACTACCCTCTCCAAGATGTCATTTGCAGGAAACTGCCAGTGAGGAAAGCTGAGGAGTGGGTAAAAATACTTACAAATGTCAGGGTTGCTAATGACCCCAAAAAGCAAACGATGGTCAGACCAAGGACAAACAATTCCCTGCGTTTGCTCCAGACATGCGGGAATTCATCCAGTACTCCAGTAATCACTCCCTCTAGCCCTGCAAACTGAAAAGCATGGAAAAATCACTGGAAAATACAGGGCAGTTTTACCTGCTTTAAAGTATGTTTCAATGCTTAAAGGAGCTTTAAAGCATTGAAACACTGGTGCTTTATTCTGCTTGTAGAGTTGATGTGACTGTTGTTTAAACAGTCTTTCTTCAGAACTTTTAAACCCTTTAAGGTGGGGATTTAGTCTTCATGTATCTGTAGGAAGTGCTTATCATCCAGAGGAAATACTATATTACAAGTAACAGGATGCCGATAAGTGGTTGGCGGCTCAGTAGAACCAAGATTGTGAAATTAGCCGAGTTTAGCCTTCCTGGAAGGTGCTGATTCTCAGGCTGTAAAAACAGGCTCACGTGGCAAGTTTTTAGAACATCTCCTTTTCACAGTGCTGTTGAGAAGGCCATCTCAAGTTCCCACCTTTTAAATCCAATTAGTGTGAAAAAATTGCAGAATTTAGTAATTGCTTTGTAAGTTTACAACTACAAGGGAGAAGGAGCCTGGAAGGCTGCATTCAACCAGGAATTTATGAATCAAGGGCTTTGGTTATGTTTCCAGGTCTGTTACTAATTGTCACAGTATGACACTGGCAAATCATTTAAGTTTATTTGGGCCTGTTTAGGTCAAAATTGGAGTAATAGTTGCTGTCTTACGGAAGGCACATGGAGATGCCAGTCCTGCTTTAAACCCTTTAGTGACGGTGCAAGATTTGTAATTCTGTTTCTTCTGATGTTTGCGGGGGTAAGGCCATACACCAAGTATCTGAGAGGTCTGCTCTCTCGCATACTGTTTACTCACCGTGCTGTCTAATCCCAGCGTGAGTAACATCAGGAAAAAGATGATGGCAAAGAAAGTGGAAGCAGGCATGTTTGCAATGGCCTCAGCATACGTAATGAAGAGAAGGCTGGGTCCTGATATTAGAACAGAGAATTAGGGATACTTGGTAGCGCACTACTGCTGCGAGGAAGGAGGACAGGCAGTTTCACTGTACCATGTTGTCTTCCAGGGGAAAACTTCTCCCCCCCCAGGCTATTTTGTAGTGTGCAGTTACCACCATGTCTGTGAAGCTGCATGCATTATGACTTCTATATGCTGTCTTTATGGAATAATTTTTAGCTGTACAACAGTGCCTTATCATAAAGTAAGTCAGTATCCTGAATTATATACTAAATATTTTGCATAATTTGGGCTGTTCTCAGTCTAGAAGATAATATACAAATATATTCTATCTTAGAAGCAGTTTGAGAGATATGTACAAAAAGTTAGCCTACCAGTATCTTTGGCAACCTCTGATACATCTTCATTCCTCATCTCAGCCATGTATCCCAGCACAGTGAAAATGACAAATCCAGACACAAAACTAGTCACACAGTTCACGGTACTGGTAACCAGAGCATCTCTGCAACAGAAGACCTAACTCATATCAGGGAATCAGCACCTGCTAGAAAGGGTAGTTTACTACCAGATGGGGTGAGTTAATGATCTGGATAGACTCCTAGAAAAACTAGGGGAATACAGTGAAAAAAACAAACAGCGGATTTGAAAGAAAGAGGAAAAAAAAAGCATAACTACTTTTTCTTCAGCTTTAAACAGATGTTGTAACATTAGTCTGACCCTGGATTGAATGCTGGATGTATACTGGTGTTTTAAAAAAATAGGAATTACTATAGGAATATTAAAGAATTGAGAATTTTACTTTACAAGTTATAAAAGAGTTTTTTAAGATAACAAGGAAACAACTGTAAATTGCCATTCAGCTCAAGACTCTAAAGTCATCTCCTAACTGACTGCTGAGATTAAATAATTATGATATGATTGTTTGGCAGGGGTTTAATCCAATTTTTTGTGGCAGGTTTCTACATCTTAGAATCCTCGCTGTAATTGGTAGAGTTTATCTTTCTTTAGGGTAGGCACAACAGAGAAGAAATGTTTTAGATTGCAGGTTCTTTCAATAAGGACTTTTGTTCTGTTACGCTTCTGTCTGATTTCTAGGTACACAGGTCTGACAATTCAGTGCCTTTCACCAGCACTGTGTTTCTTTTTCATAAATACCCACAGTTATATTTTAACAACTCAATTTTACTTATAGAATAAGGTAGAACTCACTGGTAGCAGTTGTTATGGAATTTGTTGTAGCTGGCATAAGCCAATAGGACACCAAAACCTGGACCAAGGGAGAAAAAAATCTGAGCTGCTGCATCCACCCAAACCTGAAAAATATTGAAAATCAAGAAAAAATGACATGAAACAGATTGAGTGAGTTTGGCATATACAGAATATCACCTAGGCCTACAAAACCGTGTTTCATGAGTCTGCCTATATGCTAGTCCTGGTCTAACAAACATTTTGTTAAGAGAGCATGTTGAAATATGAATATTTATTGTAGATCTGTGAGAGTTGTAAATATCCACTATAATTTTAGTGCCTATGCAGTGCTTATTGTATCTCTTTACACTGTTTTAAGTACTCACTGGCAGTTTCACTTCTGACAGCATCTTAGATTAATTCACAGTGATTTGCCTGTAATCAGTTTAACACAAGTTTTGCAATGTATAGAGAACTTTCTAGCCATGATTTTGCAGTGGGCTTGGCCCATCTTCCTCCAAACTCTGTGTGCTGTGGAATAGTCCTATGTTTGGCTGTGTGTCCTCCAGGCTAAGTAGTAGATGATCACTGCCCAGATTTTTCCTAGATTTATGGAAATACATTTGACAGTGTGGATGCAGTTCTAGTCCTTAGGACTCGATTCAGCTTTGTTGTAGCCATGACAGATGCAAGCGTGATGATCTTGTTATGAAAAGCCTGTTGTACTTGAAAAGTGGCCACAGCCTTAATGAGTAGCATTTGTAAAGTACAGTATCATTTCTCTTTCTGAAGGTGAAAGTCCTCATTCATTTATCCTCTTTTGATTGAAACATGGAGTTCATTACAACTCACTTCTAATATTCTCTTCCATCGTGTGAGGCCGTCCTGTATCATTCACAGACAGAGCTCTGTCATCGTCCAGCACACAGATTGCAATCTGCTGTCCTCACTTCAGATACATCCAATACAATATCAATGCCCTTTATTGCTTTTTCAGAAGATGTGGTCCCTTATTGGAGATGCTGCTTTATCAGAGACTGGTGCCTTTTCATTTCCTCTTCATTCAGAACTCTCCATATCAGCTGGGCAGCAGCAGACTTGCAAACATTAGAATTTTTAATCTTTGTATTTGTAGTATTTATTGCTTTGGGTTTTTTCCATCACCCTCCTCACTAGACACTTTCATAGGCAGAGAAGTAAGTGCAGCCTTGACCTGATGGACTACTTGTCATCCACAGAGTTCAAAGCTGAATCAGATACTGGAATGTCTGGGGTTTGTTGTTTAGCTCAGTCTTGTCCTCATTCCTCCTTTCTTTTCCAATATTGGTGGTGTATGCAGGCCTAACTTACTTACTCCTTCTCCACATGCACTTGATTACTGAGTCATGTTTTAGTTGGTGGCTACAGAGAGTATCCTTGGGCTTATCTGCCAAAGCTTGTCACAGGATGGAGGTCTGAAGTTTCAACTCTAGTAACCTGCATTACTTAAATACGGGCAACTGTGAACACCGTTGGGCTGAGGAAAAGCCTGCCCAAGTGTGTAATGATCCCCTCACGGCCAAAAAACCTGCAGCTAGACCAGTTGTTAGGGCTTAGTAAATTTAGTTTGCTCAGTGTGACTGTCATAGGTAAAGGATTTTGTTGCAGTATAGCAGCTATCATAGCTTCTCACTCAATGTCAGGCTGTTCACCATCTTCCTGGCAAAAAACTGTTGGGTCACTTGTTTTCTTTCTAATCATATCACTAATTCTATTCAACTACTGTATGGGAACCCTAATATTAGTTCAAGCTAAATTCATGGTGGACTCATAATCTTAAAAAATCTTTATAATTATGGAAAGAATAGTGTGACTGTTTCAACAAGAGCATGAAGTCAGGCTTTTAAGTCCATGCTAAGACATCTGTTTAATCATGCTCTATGCTGAAAATAGACATTGAAGTATGTACTTGCTGATAGGCTAAAAGCAAATCTCTACCCTTTTATCATGTTTTTTTACCTCAGTGGCCAGGAGTTTCTGCCAGTCAGGTTTTAAGTAGTAGAGGACACCTCTCCAAGCCCCAGGCAAAGTCGCACCTCTCACTAGCAGGATAAAGAGTATGACGTAAGGGAATGTGGCAGTCACCCATACCACCTGTGAGGGAAAACAGCAAGACAGCATTTGCCATGGGTAGAAAGTTAACAGGTGATAATGAGTTATTCTTACTGTAGCTCTTAGCATTTATAACATCTTCATGTGAACTTCTCAGAATGTTTGTAAACAGGCAGTTTGCACATCTATACCCACATTTTCTCTTGGCAGGGTTGTTGTCCGGAGAACAGTGGCATAACTTACTGTTGTTACATATTACTTGGTTGACAGTGGCAGCCACTACAGTAAGTGCTTCCCAAATACATGAGCCTATAATCCCTGTCATGAAGACAATCTGAGATAATTCTCTGTCAAGTTAATTGGCTCATTTAGAACTAGTGCTAGACTATACTGTACCAAGTTGATTTGTCTTGCTTTTGCATTCACCTTGCCAGATGTTTTGACCCCTTTCCAGATGCTGAAGTATACAATGGTGAAGATTAACAATAAACAGAGGGTCAATTGCCAGCTAATGCCCCCCAGGTCATCCAGCCCATTGGACCTGTGCACCTGTAGAACTTGGCGGCTGAAAGAGGAAAGAAAAACACAGTATAGGTATTTTTTTAACAAATGCTTGTGTTAAGTATGCTTTGTACAGTCCCATACTGTGGTCTCAGCATTACAAGTAGTCCTGAGGCCTTGTTAAGTAGCCTTCAGAGTCATGTAATTTTGGATTTTTTTTAATGAAGAGTTTGATATTAATGGTACACCAGTGATGGTAAGTGATGACAGCTGACAGCGGTTGGGAACCTCTGATCTAAAATATAGAGTACCGTCCCGTACACCCTAAGCTTACATACGCCTACAAGTATTCAGTTATTTGAATAGTTCAGAAAAGGGTACCACTAATAAACAGCCCTGCTCCCCCTCCAAAGAAAAGCTTGCTACATGTTCCACCATTCTGTCCAATATTACTGTCCTCACTTACATGCACTTACGTATAAAATTCTTCTGCGGGAGAGATGGAGTGCAGGGACCAGCTGACATTGTCCTTGCTGAAGTAGTTAGTGCAGTTGCCTGTGTTCCAAGCATTTGTGCAGCTAGTCCATGGCAGCTCCGCCGTGAAGGAGGATACGAGGTAGTAAAAGGCCCAGGCCATAATGGTGTTGTAGTAGGAGGCTACGTAAAGATCTATTATACAGATGGCAAAGCCAATTCCTAGTAAGGCAGGAAATAATTACATGAAGTGAGTATAAGTTTTAGGCCAAAAAAAAAAGTAAGGAATTGGTTATCACATCAACTACAATTAGTAACCGTCTAAAGCCGCTCTGCAGGAGGTACACATACCCTCTCAAGTGTTTACAACACTGGAATTTCTTGTGGCTTCGGAAACACTCAGGGTCTGATTCCAAGAAAGCATCCTTAATCAAGACAGAACATGCTTATATTTTTTTTTTCACGTGTTGCTAAATTCCTGGAATTTAGAAATAGGCATCTTGCACTCAGTAAATAAAAAAGACAAGACCAGAGCTATAACACTGGGAGCAAGAGTAAACAAGCATATAGAACAGGTCCTTTTACTCTAGAAGGCTCTGTTGTAGGATAGCAATTGACAGGCCAGGCTGAAGATGGGGAATCATTTTGTTGTAATAGAAATAGTCACTCTTTATTCTTTCCTGGTTTATAATTTTGCCTTGGATTCAGTAATGTTGCACTTACTTTATTAATTACATTTTTGGTTTGTTTGTTTGGTTTTTTTATATTTCCGGGCTTGGGTCAGAGAAAGTGGACTGGCCTCTATCTAATCAGTTTGAGAGTTGCACATCATACGTGTGTATGAGAGTACACACACACACCTGCAGGTGTACATAAAGTTTTATGAAAGCGTTCTTTGTAAAGCCAAAATCTTGTGTAGAACAAGCCTTACTTTGTGTCGTGGTTTAGCCTCATACTAGCCACTATGAAGAAAATTAACTCTACCCCAGCCAAAACCAGCACACTTTGTTTTATGAGATTTTCATATTATTTTCAGAAATTTCACCTTTATAGGAAAATCTTCCAGTTAGTCAGAAAGTTCCTAGGAATTTTCCATTTCCCTTCTTTACCTTTGAATATAGGACATATTTTTCTCCAAATTGAAATACACCCATTCCTGTGGTACTGTCCTAGTGCTAGTTCCATATAGAAGAGAGGAATCCCTCCAAAGATGGCCATAATTGTGTAAGGAATGAGGAATGCTCCTGCAAGAAAAAAAGCAGATGATTGTAACTCTTCATAGGACTTCTCTTCCAACAGTACCAGCACTCCATAAACAACAGTTCCTTTTATCCCACAGGGAAAATGCATATTCCCTCCCTAGCCAGTGTGCCACACTGATCGTAAGAGTATCTACTTTGCAGTGTGAATAGGAAGCAAGACTCAGGCCAAACTTCTCATGTTCTGTAACAAGTATACATAGGATTCATCAAGACTGTACTGGCTGCAGTGGATACAATTGTGAGATGGGCTACAGATAAAATCATTAACTTCTTCAGTAAAATGCCTTTGTTACATCAGGGAGACAAAAGTGCTTTCCAGGATCTCCTTGATTAGATTTATATTTTGGCTGATATGTCAGTGAGTCTAAGAGCTAGCATTCCTGATGAGTTGGTTTTGACATGTTGGTTTATCTGATTTTAAAATACTCCTTGGGACAGGGATTCAGTCTTTTCTCTTGGAAGGTGGTTCTGCACCTAACTGGCTCTCAGCTTCTAGTTGTACTGATTTTTTAGATCTTGCTAAATAGTTTTTCTTCCATCTTAATGTGTCTAGTTATCCTATCCCAGTATTTAGGTTTTCCAGTCTGCTTGAAAAGTTAAGTAATTTCCCCTTGGTCATTTGTTATATATGATATTAAAATAAGCCACTAAATCATCCATTCATAAGCAAGGAAGTTCAGCATTAAGGAACAGCATACAGAACTAGTCACTGACCTCCTCCATTTTGATAGCATATATAGGGAAATCTCCACACATTTCCCAGATCCACTGCATATCCAATGACAGAGAGTAGAAAGTCAATTTTTTTACTCCAGGTCTCTCTGTCTTCTAGCTCCATCAGCTGCTGCTGGCCTTCTGCTCCGCAGGTGGTAGAAGTGGTGGTTGTAGTGGTGGTTGTGGCTGCTGGGGCAGTGCACTGGGCATCTTCCACCTCTCCCATTCCATTGCAGGGAACAGAGCTCTGAACCCCTGAATAACCGTTTGAGATCTGAGCTGCCTCCCCTTTTTCTCCCTGGCTGGGATGGACTTTATTGCCATCCTCCACTAGCCGTAGGGCAGATTTAGGGTTCCTGACCAGAAGTCCGTTCTCTTTACAGTCTTCTCCTTCATTACAGTCTGAGACATCTTTCTTGGAAGTCAGCGGCTCAGTCTCATTGCTTGTTGCTTTTTTTTCCATTTTTTCCAAGATTTGTTCTGATCACTTGCAGACAGACAGCAGCACAGAGTCCCCTTGTGGCTTGTCTTCCCACGCTTTTATTCCCAGTGTATTCCCAACACTTTTAGAATTCCTCTTCCATATTTAAATCCATCAGATTGAAGGCACAAACACCATCTAAGAAATTACAAATAGTTAAAAATCCATTACAGGGCTTACTGATGCTGGTAACTTTCAAGTTAGAACTGACAGATTCTGTGATTAGAATACTTTCGGAAGTAATTAACCATGACAGCATGCAATGTGAATCATTTAGCAGATAATCCATTCAGGATTTTGTACAGAGAAAGGAAGGAAGCAATCATCCTCTTCTACAGCAGAAGTCGGTGTACCTGGCTTATAACCTCTCAGGCAGATTTGCTGGACTTTGTGCATTGCTGGACAACTCACAGGCAGACACAGTCCTGCTGTCTTCTGGTACCACGTTCTCCCTCTGAACACTGGTTTCACAACCAGGGAGGTTGTGGGACTCCCAGTTTGCAAAAATGAGGACAGAGTTTAGTGTGGCTTGTATTTTCATTTTCAGTTCATCCTGTGACTTCTACTGGCAATTTCTAGATTCACCCAGTATGAAGGGAAAAGAATTAATTCAACGAATATGAGATAACAATGGGTATACAAACTACATTTCATGACCACCTTTCTTCAGAAATCCCACAGTGTCTCCTATGTTTAGCAGCAGACCTAGAAGGCTTAAATGAAAGGTTAGAAAAGTATTTAAATCTCAGTGGTTTGCATCAACTAACTTTTGAGGCTAAGTCAACACTAATAACAAGGAAAAAAAGATCAGGAAACTTCAATTTGATTGTTTTGAGTAAGAACTAACATATGGGTCTAGAGGACAAAACACGTCCCCAGTTTTATTTAACTCGTCGGGGAAATAAAGGCATCTTTCATTCTGTTTGCATCTGCTAACATGGTAGTTCCAGCCCCGGGAAGGGTAGTGGGCACTACTCCTGTGTTACTGTCCACCACCAGCAAAAATGCAGGCACTGGGAAAATCCCTGGCTTTACCTGTCCTCTTTATATGTGCTAGAAGTGTAATCCAGGGGAAGTAAACCATCCCAAAATAAAGAAAAGGTATAAAACAATTAACTTTTCCTTCAGAACAAAAAGAATTGTGATTCAGCGGGTCATTTGTTCAGGTAATGTAAATGCCCAGCTGCCTTTACTCAACAAAATCTTGAAATAGGAGCTGATCCTCTGTGCTGTAAATTCCCTGGGGTAGTAACCTTGCTTTATAGCTAGCAAAGTGTTACACAATCTACATGATGCCACTCCAGATTAAATTATTATAATTACATCCAATTTTTCCTTTTCAAAGTATTTTACCACAGTAAATATCATTGTCACATCCTAGCAGAAGAATAAGCATTATTTCACTTTTAACTGTTGAAAAAACTAAAGCAGAGAGATTATTTTCTCATCACTAGAATTTGCTCATTGCCAGAGCTCTTAAAACTCAAGTTTTTCCCAGCTTTCAGCCTTGTGCAAAGACAGTTTGTTAAACCTCTTCATAAACATTTATCAGTGCAAGCATAAAGACAACGAAAGTTATTGAGCTCCAGAGCAAACAGGAGGATGTTCTCGAGATAAAAGTCCCTTGAAGTTGTTGTTTATAACTTTCAGAAATCTCTAGTTCTTCAGGCTTACATTCTGTCTATACCCAGATAATGTTCTTTTCACCATATAGCAAGCAGTGCATCATTAATGCTGAATTCTCAGAGGAGCAGTACTTTGCTACCTTTAGTTAATCATCCACAAAGACTGAAACATCTTCAGCGTTCCAGAATACTATGGGAAAGAACAGGAGTTTCTGTTTTACCTGCAAGACTATAAAACCTGAATGTCTTTGGAGTCCGAAACCTTCCAAATGTCCCAGAAGAGCTTATGGAGATGAAAAGAATCCTACCACCACTTGTGGCAACATAAAAATCCTAGGAAAGGCCACAGCCAATGCTCCCCTTGTATAAAGCATGTTAAATATAAGATAGGAATATGGAAAAGTAACCTGAGCCCTTCTGGACTTTACACCTCTTACTCATAAATGGGAAAGCAGTAAAGGATGTTGATTTAACTGCATTATCTCATGAGACTGAATTTTCCATACCTGAGATTTAAACTCTTACTGCACTTAGGTACTTCTTGGCACTTTCTTCACTGAGGAAAGGTCATTGAATTTCTTGTTGATTTCCCAGATCTGTGACAATCAAGGTAGTTGTCTTATCCAGATCTAAGCTCCTTCTGGTCTTCTGCAGACCACAGGAAAGAAATATCACATTATTTGAAATATTTTTGTAGAATTTTCAGTAGTTTGAGCCTCAAATATGCAAAATGATTTGTGAACTTTCAGGGGCTTCAGCTGGAATTTGAACTGTTCCTTTCTGAAAGAGAATTACAGCTCATCAGCTACCCTGGGAAATCTCTGGAGTGATGGACTCTACAGCTGTGCGGTGGTGTTCACAGTGGCATAGTTGGCACATGAAAACAGAACAGTTACAGAATCAGATGATTTCATTACACTGTAAAAAACTGTGGGAGAATGTACTTTTTCCACCCTCTTGTTAACAATTCAAGAAAAAAATATCTGAAGGAATTGTAACTGCTACAAACAGTGTAACCAGCTACAGAACTAGAGCTTTTGGGGTTGGGAAGTATGCTAGGACCACTAGGGAAGACATCCAGGGGAAAATTACGCTATAGTGAAGGATTTTGCCCACCGAGGCCTCTTTGTGCACCGATCTCTCAGTAGTTACAGGTGCTAGAATGACAATAGTGAATGATATAAGAAATGGCAGTTTATTACCTATTTTCAATCTGAGCTGTTGCAAAGGTTGCTTTTACATAAATACACATTGCCTCCTTATCACCAACATAATTAGTTACAGAAGAAAGAAAAAAAAAAAGAAGAAAGATAGCTGTGCCTTCATTTTGTTTTGATCCATATTTTGTAGAGATGACTTTGCTCCTTTGAGAAGCACTAAGCATCCGCGCCTTTTCTCTCTCCGGTAGCTCTGAACAGAGGTAGTTCTAAAGGGCAGTTTTCATCTCCGTAATGCTGTGCTGTCTAGGAGCATGTGAAAGGTGCCATGCTGCCAGCCCTGTAAACTGCACTCCTCCTAACACAAAGAGTGACTAAAGAGGAGTGACCCTCAGCTCTGCTGCGGAGAAGGACCCTGGAACAAGGCAGCATGTCCTCCACAACTATTCCCCGCTTTGCTTGTTTGTTGAAAACACTGGGATGGATAATTGAAGACATGTGTTTCTATGAGCTTGGCTGAAGCCACCAACACAGTTCACATAAGCCAAATATTAATTAAATTATAATTTTTTGTTACTCCCACACAGAGCTAAATTTGAACCAGCACCGTAGATGTAAAAGGCCTGTACGTCCCTTGATGCACAAACCCAACTCCTTTGCCTCTATCAAAGCAATCCTCAAGGATCATCCCTGTCCTGGGGTCCGGTTCCTTCCTGAGCAGGCAGGTGCACAACTGATGTATCATCGCCTTGTTTATTTCTTGAGGCATGCAGTGACCTCTCGTGGCAGTGTGGGAATCCCTTTCCTTTAATGCTCTGCCATCTAGTAAAACAAATCTTGCCAGCACTTTAAAACAAAATGATTTTCCTGTTCTCTGTATTTTTTTAAAGGAGGAGATTGACTTTAGTGTGTCTAGGATATTAAAACAATTAGGTTGAGGTGCAGCAAATACCAGATGCTTCAAGGGAGGCAAATCTTAATGCTTCAAGTCACCTGGAGATTATTTTATTTGAGGTGGGGCAGCACTGACTTCCTGAATTCCTCAGCACAAGGGCTTGTTCAGCCTCACGGTGCATGACTACAGAAGTCATTACTTGTGTCCAAACGATCAAATACATTTTAAGTCGCAAAGCTGCAAAATTTGTATATTTGCATATATTTCACTTCATACATATTATGTTCTTTTTCATGTGCTAATTTGATAAACCAATGCTTGCTGGAGTACCAGCCACTCACTGGGTTACAGCTGCATTCCTGTAGCAAAACTCACATTACCGCTATCACTCACGCTGCTCCTCCATCTGCCTTACGTCTGTCCATTTACATGCTAGCACTTGCAAAGAATTAAAGTACTTCAAACTCTTAAGACAAAAAGTTAGCCTACAGTGTTGGCAAACAGAAGCAAACATTACGATGATTTCTGTTAACTTGACCTAAATCTCACTTTTATCACAAAGTATTTAAGACTGTTAAAATTATGTAGCTGCTTGACTGCATATTATACCTTGCAATAAAGATGCAGTTCACACAGGCTGTTGCATGTAAATGGAAAGAGTCCAAGGAAATTACTTTTATCTAGAAAATCAAGCGAGAAGTTTGTATGACAAGATAGAAATCACGTATCCCACACAGGTAAAAGCTGTGGTTTTTATCTGTAGGTACTGTTCTCACCTCTGAGCCACAGCATCAACCATGAACCTCCGACAGCCACATACCTGGGTGTTTCCAGGTACTGGACTCTGATAATGTAGCAGTAAACATTTCTGATCTTCACCTGTATCTCCTCACACAGTCCTAATCTTGCCTTTTGCGCAGGAGTGGAGGTACGCGACCTGGATGACAGTGAGAACCTCGTAAAGATTATTCCTTTTGGCAGCATTTTGTGGGCTAGCACGTTCCTGTTTTGCTGCATGTGTGGTGTGAAGGAGTATAGAGGCTTCATATTTTTCCTCTGATTTCACACAAGCCAGGAGTAACCTTTTAATCAAAGTTATTATGGGATAGCTCAGATGCTGCCATACTGTGGGGAGTTGTTAGAAAATAAAAATTTCAGCCAGTTAAATCTTGAAACTAGATTGCACTAGATTATGATGAATTTTACCTGCTGTTTGTCATATATGAGTCATATTTAGAGTTCATAATGCAAAAAATTAATGCCTTTTGCTTTTGACTGTGTTCACGTACACTAATTTCATTAACAAATTAGTACCTAGAATGTCCTTTTCTATTAGCTTGTTTCCATTAGGCGAGCTGATAGCAAGTGTGACATTGTATTTCAGATTTCAAAAACTGATATTCATAAAGACTTAGTAAGATACAGAGTCCCAGCTTTGTTAGGGCTGCTGGTAACCACAGAATCAGAAGTATTAGGTACAAAGCTGATACAAGCTGATATCTAGACCACCACTCAACAACTGAAAACTGATTTCTTCAGGATTTTTTTTAGCTATGCTTCTCTAGTCTAGTTTAAGAGAATCAAAACTGACTTTTGATAAGGAGTGATCAAACCCCACTGAAATTAATAGGTCCAGTAAATTATTTCCACACATAGCAGGTCTGATCCCAGTGCCAGTGATTTTAAATATAACTGGATTGGGTACTTCTGCACATTACTGTAATTTGTGAGTATTTTGTAAGAAACTTGCAGCATGTAGATGACAAAAAGGATCCTGTATATGAATAATTGCAGGTCTCCAAGGGCTTGCTCACATTCTTAATAAAACAGAGTAGAACTGTACTGGACAAGTAGTCCCACTGAGACAATGGCCCTTCTGGGAGAATAAAAGGCTACTTACCAAAGTGAGAACGGCATAAGCAGTGAGCTTTCTCCAATTAACTCATGTATTCCCAGATAAGGCTAAATATAGGTAAGATGTGAAAATAGTGCTTCTGAAAGCAATAGTATTGGGGGAATATAAGCCTGTACTGTAAGTTTTATGTCATAATCTTGTCCGTGTTTGAGTCTGAAATTAAAAAGTTAGCAGGAAAGAGAGATTTTACCTTTAAAAATTTGTTGAGAAGACAGACGCTGCATTGTAGTGGGAATGCTGCCAAATTTATGACAGTCGCTTAAAGAATGGAGGAGGGGGGGAGAAAATGCATTTTATGGCTTGAGAGTGTCCATATGTAGTGCAAGGAAACAGATAAGCTTAGAGGGAATGATACTCCTTTTGTATTCTTCCTCAAATTATTTTTATAAACTTGAAGGAAGAGTCATAACACAGCAAATACCACCAAATAGAGCGCTGTTCCTTAATATAACTCTGCACCGGCAAATTAATGGGCACGGTGTTTCAAGTAAAAGACCTGTTCGCAGATTCAAGTCAAAGACTGGCTGCACATATATGCCAGCATGTATATGGTTATGTTTGTGATGTTTTTACATAAAGAAAGTAAAGAAACAGTCACCCTTGTTTCCAGATGATGTTTCTTTGAAGGAGGCTTATTAATGGCTATCTCCAAATTACAGCCCCTTTATCCAGGCTCCAAGTTCTACTTATGTTCTTTATGAAACACTTATCCCACAGACAGGCTTCATTATTTTGTATAAGTTCTATAAGATACAGATTGCCAGATCAACAGAGCTGCAAATACACGGTTTTGGAAAAGAGTTAAAACATTAGGATCAGAAAGGACACCAGATACAGAATGAACTTCTTTTTTAAGGCTCTTAATACTGTTCCTAATGAAAACTCGGCGGTTTATATTTCCATGGAGGAAAGCAGGAAGGAGCTTAAATACACTGCACATTTCCATGTGTGGGAATAATTTAGGGGTTTTATTAAATTCCAGTTTTGGGGCAGTTTTTCTTGATTTATATATCCATTTGAAATTCATCACACCCTGTCCAATCAGGAAATGGACCCACAACAATCATTTGCTATATTCCAAGTTTACAAAGTACTCTCCAAGAAAATTACAGTCAATTCACTCATCAAAAGCACCAGAAGATGAAGCCTAAGTGTATGAGACCTTCCCTGGTAAAGTGCCTGACAGCTAACAAGCCACATTAAAAAAATTCCACAATGTTTTCAAGAATCCAAATCCATTAAATGCACAATCCTTTTCTCCCCAGGCTTTCTTAATACATCAAAACATGTTTTCCATGACTATTTATATATTCAGTTACATTGCATTCCTCACTTAAACTTCCATATTACTTAGCAAACTAACACAGCAAGCCAGTTGATTTCAGCAGCAAACATGATTGACTATAAATATATCTATGACATACTCTTCAGATTTATTACTTACAATAAATCTGTCCCATTCAGTTAGATAATTTACTGTGCTGGAACAGTTTACCTTTTAAAAATATAACTTAACATGGTTAGTAAAGCTTACTTTACTCTTTTAAAATAAATAACAGCTTGCATTGATTTTTTTTTCTTCAGATTCTGCTTCTTTCCTTTATTTTTCCTTATAGTTTAAAGCTTTTTTGTAAATTTTGAATAAACTTTACATTCATAATGCAATTACGTGGACTGCTGAATTTCAGATTGTCATAACATGTTCTGCTACAGGCATTTGACTCCCAACATTCATAACTGCTGGACAAGTGCCTGAACAAGATGGAGTAGAGCATATAACATCAAAAAAGCAAGAAAAAGCATTAAAAGTTTAAAAAAAAAATCAAAGCAAACTTTCACCAAAAATCAATGTATCTTTTTTTCCCCCCAAAGCTTTGTTAGATGTACATTGTCCCGATGTTTTAGAAATTACTCTAGAACATTAAAAGTTAATTTAAAATGAAACAAAAAGTATTATACATATTGTAGACTGTCATTAGTGTTTCAGATTTTATAACCAAAGTGGAAAGAGGCAAAGAGGAGTGAAAGTTAATGAAACTCTAGTATCTGCTTGCTTCAGAAGGTAGGCTCTGAAGACAGCGTCTAGGAGTCTGTCTGAATTTCATAAAGTACCTTAGATAGCAGAGTGTTAAAAACAAAATTATAAAGTACCTGTCTTTCAGATGGGTTTGAAGCGCTTTCCTTGGTGTTATCCAAGCTCGAGTAACCTTCACCCACATTTACTTCAGAATCTCGGGAAGTCAGCCTGTGGGCAACTCAGCATCTTGGTGAGGTTTTTGTACACCAATCCCCCTCACATGGTCTGATTTCCAGATAATCTGCTGCCAAAGAGCTCTTCAAGAATTTTTGCGTCACTTTAGTCAAATAAACTTTATGTTTCACCAGGGCTGCAGCTCAGTTTTCCTCCTAGAGGTGGGTGGCTACATTTGTCTGTTCTGATCAGTTCAAAAGAGCAGGATCCAATGAAGGCAGAGTGAGAAGGAGGAAAGCTTTTCTGGTAAGGGACAATTTTACTGGCTGTTATTACAGCTGTAAATAACAGGATGGTGATGATGATGGAGACAACAAACGGGACGGAAGTTTTGAGGGAGTCAGTAAATTACAAGTTTGCAGGTGGGTCTGTAGATTACAGAAAGATAGCAAGGACTGGGGTATTATCACAGTAAAAGGGCTTGGAAAGAATAATTGCTATTGCTGACTATTTACATTATTTTAATAAAGAAATAAGGTTTAGTTTTGTTTTAAAGGATTAAGCACAAGTTCTTTAAAAGCGTGTTGCTGCTTCAGTAAGCTCAACAAGTAATTTCCTTTCTTCTTACTACTACTCAAAATATCTCACTCAAAATCTGACACATGCTTTTTCTCCAGCTTCTTTCATCCAGGATTTCTTCATTCCTAGACTTTACAATTTGTTTGTAAAAAGTCATAAATCACAGGTCAACAAAATAGTGCCATAGTGCCATAGTTTAGGTGGCAGATTTGGGGGGGGGGTGTGGTGTGGAAAACCAGAATGGGGACAAATAAGAATAGCTACAGCACTTTTGCTGTAAGGGGTTGCCAGTTTTCAGAGACTTGTTCCAAACAATTGAAAAGAAAACAAACTCTTAAAACTGAAAAGCATAGGGATATAATTAGCACTTTCCTTTTTCTGTCTTCTGGTCCCTTAATGAGAGCAGCAGTCAGCCAGCAGCATGTCTTTTGCACCATCTCAAGGATAGCTCAGGTATTGCAATTGCAAATATTAAGGAAACATATTTAAATAATTTTTGCTTTCCCATTAATTCTTGTGGGCAATACATTAGAAATGTTTTGTCAAATTAAGCTTGTTGTCTTCAGTTGTGTTAGAGATTCATTGTTCTTTTAGTGAAAATAGCAGTATCTAACTAGTCTTCTCTCTGCTGTGCTGAATTCCCCTCCTGTACTCTTCTTTCCAAAATAAACAGTTTTGGTCATGTTAATCTCCGCTTAGCTGCAGACAGGAGAAAAACCCCATAAGTTAGTGTCCTCGCCTATTAAATCACACACAGCCTTGCCCTTGTTTTGTCCTGTTCTGAAGGGTTTGCAAGGACAGATACTATCATGCCTCACTCGCTAAACCTTTATGAAGGTCAAAGTACAATGTTTTAATGTGTAAGTAGCCATCTGTGGATTAGACCCCATGCTTTGGATAGCAGGGTTTTTCTTTCTTGGGAGGTGGGAGGACAGATGGTACAAGGAATTTGTGCCTTCCCTTTCATACAAATTTCCAGCTCACCACTGCTGGGAGAGTGGAATGGATTTTCCAAACTCACTTTTTCTACCCTCTTAGAAGAAATAAATTCTCTCTACTTGGGGTCCTTCTGCTCTTTACAGATTTTTTTTTTTTTTTAAAGTTTTAGAGGCATCACGACCTTTGTCTGAGGTTCTTCTCCATCTTAGTCTCTGCTTAAGTGTAGGTTCTTTTAACAAGTTCTGAAACACTATTGCATACCATTCATCTTGGTCAACACTTGCAGTTAAATTGCTTTCATCTGCACACATCAGTGGCACCCAATGTCAGTACTTAGTTATTTTTGTAGGGCATACAAAGCTGTAATGTGAAAAACAGCACATTAAGAACACAAAACCACCCTTCATGAATTATCCTGGCCTTTTTGTTCAGTTGATTTTTTTTTTTTCCCCAATTAATGTCTTCTGCAGCAGCATGCTCTTTTTTCTTTTTTTTTTTTTTTTTTTTTTTTTTTTTTTTTTTTTTTATTTCTTGCCAAACAGTGTGGAGCCTTTGGGGCACAATATAAATAACAGACTTGAGATTTCAGGCAGACACCTCAACATTATGACACTTATTTATCCCATATGTGAAAAACTTTCAGGTGCTGTACTGAGTCAGTTCCAAAATTTCATTAAATCTTTTGTGCATTGGTGGGCAAAATTCTAATGATTTAGGGAAAGTATGAAAAAACAAGAGGAAGAAAACGAACTTTACACAAGACATAACTTCAAACACTTCCACAGTTCTCCACTGATAGAGCAGCTTTAGATTCCAGTTACCAATGTCAGCACAAGAATGGAAAGCATCAATCAAATTACCTAGTAACAGTAGTACCAGCTGTACTAAGAGGAGATTAATAATAATTCTGCGAGCATGTCTCTGATTCACTGCCAATAAGAGGATAGGAACAATCTTCCAAATAACACAAAACAAACAAATCCTGAAGTATTTATTTGTTCCCATCTTTTGCTTAGTTAGGAATCAGATTACATTTAGAAGCTATTAAGATTGGCTTTGGGATAAAAGAAATTCTGATTGTCTTTCCCTGCTATTTTCTAAGCTGACTGTGCTGGGATATACATCTGTCAGTTAGACGAGTTTTGGAGAGGTTTTGCTATTTCCACTACAACTGTTTTGAGAGCACATTTGGCTGGAGAAATCTGATTCTGAGAACCTACAAACCGCCACTACACATAACCTCTCCTCCTGCGTCTTCCTTTTCTTAGTTAGCAGTAGTTAATATTTTCTGACTTTTGACTTTTCTCCACCTGTCAGAGAAACTGTCTTTGAATTACCACATGAAAACTACATGGTTTTGTTGACAAACTGGAAAAGGCAACTACCTGTTATATGGCTGGTTCCTCAACAATCCAAAAGCCTTTCTAAGGATTTGCAAAGGATATAAACTAAAGGAAGAAGCAGCACTGAAACACAGTGGGCATTAACTGGGTTTGTTTTTTTATTCTAACCTAAGCATCTTTTTTACCTGTTGGATGTTAATTTTTTTTGTAATCTGGGTTTACAGTTCGTAAGACACAGAGCTTGCTTTGCTGAGAGACTAAACCTGTAGCAAGCTAGGCTTATTTCCACATTATTTCCATTCCATCAGTTGGAAAGTGTTTAATTTTTGATCATCTCTGAACCATTTCCTGCAAACTGACAGGGGTTAAGTAGTCTGTTCCTCGTTTACATGCTGCCATACTACCCTGCTGGAGAGGTGCTGGGCCAAGTCTGCTAATCCATTCTGTCATCTCCAGGCTGTACTCTTAACTTCCATGTGCCTCAGAAGAGACTGAGGTTCTGGATCCAGTTGTGCCTCATGCTATGCAGGAAAACTTCCTCAGCCTCTGTACGGCGCATATGGCCTCTCAATCATCTGCTCAACTGTCTCAATTCTTAATCCCCCAGTTGAGGGCTGCTGATCACATTAGTGATTTTTCCTTTAGGACAAAAGGGCAGAGTGATCCAGTAAACATCACATCAACAGGAGCTGTTAATGGGAAATAATTTTATATGTACTGGGTTTATTCATGTTTCAAACTACTGTTTAAAAACAAGCCCACTCACCCTAAAATAAGACAGTCTGTTGTATGGATAACAAAGACAGCTACTTAGCAAGAGTGGCAGCTGTTGATTCTTACCAAAGGCACAGGACTGGTGTTCATGGGCTGTTACCACACATTAGCAAAACCAGAGAATATCCTACCTAATATTGTGCCAGTCTTGAATTCAAGAGTGTCATTAGCATGAACCTTAGAACAGTTTGTTCAGCTGCCCTTAGTCCTCAAAACAGAAGAAATACAGCTCTCGCTTTGACATATCTATTTCCCTTCCTCTTCCCCATTCCTTCTTACAAAGAACTTACAAAACTGCTGGGCACAAATGCAAAACTGTTTCTGCCAGATTGGCTTTGTTTCCTATAACGTGTTTTAGCCATGTGGATTTTCTGTGCTTATTTGAAGGAAAGGAAAAAAACATACTATTGTATAAGCTGTACAGGGAAATATCTGGGCAAGAGCTGTGGAGATAAGCACATGCTGGACAATACTTTTAAATAGTCAAATTAACAAAAAACTGGCTTGGAAACAGTTTTTAATTTGTCAAACTCAATCCTCATCAGTGCTGCCATGGGCAACAACAATGTTAGTCAGTTAAACTCCAGAGAAAAATTTAACTCTCTTTGGCTGCTATCCCCCTCTCATAGATAGCATAAAGGAAATAGAAGAACTAGTGTAATGTCATAAGCAGAAAGATTTTGAAAGACTAAAACACTGACCTTTTGGAAGAAAAAAAAGCCCCCAAAACACCACATACATTAGTCATAATCAAAATATTGTGCATAATACAGCTTCCCAAGAGATTTGGCTTTGTTTCAGAGGTACCAGGGTTCAGCATCAAGTACAAGACTGTTTACTCGCCTTGATGCAAGTAACACAGCATGAGGTAGAGACTGCGCATCACAGACCTGTAAAGCCAAAAGGGACCTAAAAAGATCATCTGGTCCACCCATTTGCCAAAAGGCAGGGTCGACTCTACCAGTGCCACTTCTGACACATTCTTCTGTAACCTGTTCTTAAAGATCTCTGCCAGTGGAGGCATCACACATCCTCAGGCAATCTAGTCCAGTTCTTCACTATTTTTATCACCAGAAAGCTTTTCCTAATCTCACTAAATCTTGCTGCAGTTGAAGACCATGACTTTTTGAACAAAATTCCCTTCTTTAAAGCATCCATTTACGAATTCTGAGCATGATGTGTCCCCTTTTCTCTGACTAAACAGCCTTTTACTAATCACAGTTTCAAGTCCTCTGATCATTCTTACCGCTCTTCTCTACACTCATTTTGGTCTGCATTTGCCCTGAGGTGGAGTACCCTGAACTAGATACCACGCTCCAGCTCACTCCCCAACAGTCTTAGGCAGAGCTGGGTAACTTTGCATCTATTGGAGGCTATTTCTCTGTTTATACACCCCAATGTTACATTACTTTTTTCTACAAGAGTATGTGATCAACCATGACATTTTTATATTTTTCTTTCCACACTGCTCAAACTTAGTTCACACCTGTTCTGCATGCTCTGTTTGCATATCCAGTTACTTTTGGCTAGGCACTGTTCCTTATATGATATATATTTCCATGGCTTGCTAGAGATCATATTTTGATTAGCATAGAGTATAAATCAGAAATGGTGGCAAAATATTTTACAACAATGCGATAATTAAGTATATTTGACAGCTCAACTATTCAACAGTATCCTGCTAATTAAAGGGTATGCCCAAACTTCCAGAAAGATAACCATTTGATGCACACTTGTGCCAGTCAACACTGTAGAAAGCAAGGTCATCTACCTGTCCGGAGACACAGAAAAAGTTCTGAGCATTGAACTTGGAGTCTTCTAGATTAGGAAAATCTAGAAGCTATAGCTTTATGTTATTGCTTCTGACCATTGCTACTAGAAAAGGCAAGCCAAGAGCAACAGCCATTTGCTCCTGTACCCTCATAGTTCTTGAGATGACAGAAAACCTTTTGACATAAGCCCAGGATAATGAGCTGAATTTTCCTAGAAGGGAATCAAATATTAGTATCACTGTACTGCCAAAATACATTCTGTACGTCTCCAGAACAGCTTTGTTACCTCTGCAAAAAACACTGCAAATGGCACAGACTCTTAAAACACATCACTCAAGGACAGTAACAATAACCTCCTGCTGCTGTTCCACACCAAATTCTCTTCTCTAACTAGCACTCCTGCCCACTTCAGGAAATGTTAATCACAGCAGGTTGAATCATCTTGGATGATGCCTAGACAAACCCTAATCTGGATTTAGTTTAGCAGGCAACATGTAGACATGATTTAGCTTGGCATTTTTAATATATGTAAATATGTACACACACATATATACTCACATTTTTGTAACTAACCTAAGATACACTTTCATAATCCTTTAATAACTTTCTATGTCTGTAGTCCAAATGGCAGAAAAGTCAAACCAAATTGTAGAGTACCATGGCCATACCAAACATCCTTTTGTTGCTTGCACTTAACTTAAGCAACATCTATCTGCTACCTATGGTAGCTGGCAGCTGTGTTTGTGCGGTTCTTTATCCTTACTTACCCTCTTATTTGCCTGTGACTAAACCCAGTAAAGAACAGGAAAATTGTCACGTTACACACAAAGACAGCTTGCCATTTTGGCACGATTTAAATCAAAGGATTAGTACTGTACTCAAACTATTTGAGTGCCTGCAGTGCATGAGATACTATGTTTGTGTTTATCTTTGTTCAGTGAGAGGAGCATCTTTGACTACTGAGAACATAAAGCAGCATGTTTTCCTGATATGTTCACATTCTGGCTCACTTAGATTTGTTTGTGGGTCACTAATATCTTCCCATTTCATTAGTCACATGAGTTTCATTTAAAAAAAGAAAACAGAACTGTACCAGTCACTTTAGAAAGTGTTTATTCAAAAGCTTCGTAGCACCATCTTGGTTTTTTTAAAACATCCAAATAAAATGCAGCAATTAAAATGTTGGTTTTTTTTTTTCTGTTGAGCATGACACTAACTCCACCTCTGAACATACTTATAGTTGTTCTTGCTAATATAACCGAAAAATAGCGCTCCTGTGCACACAGGCATAGCGCTGGGCCTTGATATGGGTTATCCAGTCCTAGCTCAATAATGGAAGAATAATAAGTGAAACTGGAAACCCCAAGGAAACCATTTGCACCCAAATTCTGCTGGAAGAGAAAATTTTCTAAAGGTAATTTTTAGCGGTTTCAATTCTTAGGTCCCCTCCAAAACTTCAGCAAAACTAAAATGTAAATATATAAAATATTTTGGGCATTCTTTTATGGTACAAGTCGGACCATGGATGGTTAATTTATAGGTATCTTGATGTATTTGTTCTATCACCTAGCTGTTAATTCTAAAGGGCCTTTTGTGGCCATCTTTTCTAGGGAAAACACTGGTCAAAATAATTCTACTAAGTTACTACACTGATTTTTAGTAAAAATTTAAAGTAAAATCAAACTGCCATTGACAGCACTTGTAATATGTTTTCATTATGAGTTTTTTTTCCTTTTCCCTTTTTAGTTTTGCACAGTAGCCTGTCTGAGAGCTTTATTCAGCCAAGTCAGTAAAGCACTATTTCCCAAAAACCATTAACTTACATTTCAAGAATATGGACCATGCTGAGTGCTTGGTCACATTATCATTTGGCTATGGCTTCCAACCACTGGAATTCTCTATTGCATCTACTTCTGGTTGACCGTTAAGAGGCAAATATTCCGTAGTTCACTTGGCTAAAGCCCCCATAGGGTCCCAAGCTGGCAAAACAATTGGTTCCTGCTCCATCACTGCCAAGATGTCTTCTGGTACATGCTTCTTATCCACCACAACTTCATACACGTACTCAGAAAACCAGTCATCAGTCATGATCAGGTAACCTGGAGATGAAAACAGGTCATTACAACAGAGAACCATTACCAATACAGTGAAGTGGTCATATATACACATTTCACCTATGAATGATGCATTACAAACAGGACCTAGTCATACTTCATATCTCTCAAGACAAAGAAAAAAAAAATGATCAAAGAAATTAACATATAGGCTAACTGGATGTATTTCATGTGCAGTAAAAGACAAGCAAGAAGCCTGCTAGGAAAAACAAGACCCAGAATATTCATCACTTATGCTTCCTCTGTTAAAATAGGTATTGAGAATACTCAAGTCAATTACAATGCCTTAAAAAAAAAGAAAAAGGGCATTTAAGACAGAATGTAAGATTAACTGAGTCTCTGGCTTTAGAAGTTTTCAGGACCTTGTTAAAAAAAGGGAAGTTTTCCAGGTGAATATCCAAACCATCTTCAGCTTAAGGAAACTTTGCTGGTTTAGTTCTTGCAGTAAGAGGAGGCCACCTGCTTTCCTCAAACATAAAGCCATCTAAATCACACTTTGGCTGAACTAAATCTTCATTTTCTCCCTTAATATAATTCTTACTGAGAATTTCAGTGAACAGCCTTTGCACTGGGCGGGGGGGGGAAGTCACATTTAGAGTATCACAGGTTTTAGCAGAAAGCTACCGTTGGAAACAAACTATTCAAGGTGAACTGAAAATAAGAGTGGCTGGGAGAAAGAAAGCATTTAGAAGACAGATGAGAAGACTTTATGTAATAAAGTTCCTCATGTCCTTATACAGTATCATCACACAATCAAATGAAACAAGAAAATGTCCAAAGAATATAGACAATAAATGCATCTATCTACACCATCTTGTTTCTAAAGCAAGAGATCAGATAATTCCCATAAATTAAAAACCCTATCAATTGTAATCCAAGCTAGAAGCCATTTTGGAAACACTGCCAAAAGGAGCTGCCTTGATTATTCTCTCTTCAGGATATGAGTTCTTGGGACACACAAAAACCTCTCACTCCCAAAAGCCAACAAGTAATTGCACCCTGAGAGGATAATGAACTCTGCTTCTGACATCCTGTATCTCAAAGCTTGACAGTGCTGATTAGGATCGCAGTGTCTGAACAAGAAGGAAACGTCAAGCAGAACTTCAGAACATGCAAATAAGTAAGGTCGCTCTTTGAGAAGGCCTGTGCCCGGCGTCACAATGAAAGCCATTATCGATTTCTTCATTAAAAGGAGACACATACTTTATACGCAGCAATATATATACCTAAGAGCCTGCCTAAGGCAACCCTGAGCTCTGCACTCCATCCAGGTAACAGGCAGAAGTGAAAAAGAAACAGCAAAGTTTATTGCATTTCTGGGCAGGGTACACAATGAAGTTTTACCTCAGGTAATTAATTGATTGCTTCAACTCAAACCATTTGTATATTAAGGCCAAAATACAGCAAAGAACTTGGAACAGCATCACCTTGTAACAGAACACAGCACCTGACTACAGAAGTGTACTCCTCTGTGTATGAAGCTGGTCCACATTTCTCTAACTTACCCAAAGGAAAACCCGAACACACAGCATTTTAAAACTGACAAGCTGCTGGCCAGGGAGAGGTCAGTCAAGCACGAACAGCCTGTGAGTTACGGCATAACCTATATTTGGGCACCTGAAAATAAAGCCCTTGGAAGTTCCCAAAGGACCTAGTACAAGCCACTTCATGCTTGTGCTGTAACTCCTCCACAGGGAGGACAAATTAAGTGCCTTTCTGTCATAGTGTACTTATGGGATGATATATATACACACATATACAAATACAGACACTAAATGTCTACAGTTAAATTCTTAAAATGTCTTCATGCAGAAGAGTATGTATGCAACAGCCAGTACAAGAGATTAAAAAAGTCAAAAGGGAGCTGACTTCTAGCTGGAGATGTATCACAAGAAAGTTCTTTTCATGCCAAAACAAGCAGATGGACCCCCTATCAAATGGATGTGATAGTGTGATTTAGTGTTCCCCTCTTGCTTGCTTTTAAAAAAAGATATCCGATGGGATAAGCTGGGTTCAAAGTTAGGTAATAATGTACTGTGTCTCCAGAACAAAAGAGTAAGCAGAATAATTAAACTTGCCTGTATGGCTGACAAAGTGCCAGTAAAACACAGAGAGGAAATATTTGACTGGGAAGTGACATTTTTACCTCAAAAAACAAGCAATGTTTGTCAGCAGCTGTATTCATTTCTTGAGGAAAAACAGACAGGATTCCAAGAAACACTTTTACAACAGATATGAATGTAATTACTAAATATTTAGGAGAGGCAATGCTAGGCTCTTCCCAGGGCTTCCCTTTCTCCAGGACAAGTGCTACCACAAGAATTCAGTTCTGCCCACGCTGCAGAATGTGAGCATGTAACTAACAATACCCAAACTAGGAGTCACAGTCTTTCCAGTCCTGCACCATGCAAGTCTGGGGAAACAGGTGTTACCTGGCACCTTAAACTGTACTCAGAGCAAAGCAAGAGGGACCTGCCATGTGAAAAAAAAAACACTTCTATTTCCTACCAATAAGAAGCCATTTGTTTGCTTGTTTTTTTAATGACTCAAAATGTAGTCTCTCGTGTTTTGTTGCAGGCTGTACCCTTTATCATCCTGTCCAAGAAATAACGGAGTTGGGGCTTACTTGTATTCCCCACACCCAACTGGGCCTCAACTGGGATGTGCCAAGTTTAACATCATTCTTGGCTGTCTCTTTACTGATGTGGATTCTGATTATCTGCACCGGACTTCCCCAGGCACAGCTTCCCAATTCCTTAACAAGGCAGATAAGAAAAAAAATCACTGCCAGACAGATTCGGTGGCATAGCAAGAGAGCTAGGACAGACTACAAATCTTCACCCTCCTACACCAACTAGTACTGGACACTGAAGAGTGAAAAAGCAGGGCAGGAGGAAGAGGAGGAAACCCTGTGAAGTTACTTCTTCTAATGTTTGAGAATGGACTCTGAAGAATATGTCCAATTGCCTTTAGCTCAACAGTGGGTTGTCTGGTCATACCCAAGGAAATCATTCAGGGATTCGCCTCCCTGAAAAAAGTAGTCTGAAATAGAGTCAAGCTTCCTAGTTCTGATGGGATTTTCTGTCAAGGCACTTTTCCAGGCAACTCCCTGACCAAAACAAAATATAGATGGTGAGCAAGACTTTTTCCAGAGACTGTGGTCTCTACCAGTACAAAACAGATAAATGACAGTGACTCACCCAGAAAAGTTCACATAGATGGCATGCATACAATACATGCATACAAGGTACAGGCAGGGTTTATTCTAGTCACTGTGGGGTCCTATTACATTTCAAAAGGAACAACTTGCTCCTCTTAAATGGCTCTAGAAGAAATCATTCTTGAAAAGCAACTCCATGTTTGGAAAAGAGATAATGTCTAAGGAGGATAAACTGTTACTGCAAACCAAGTAGCAAGTTAAGTTTACTAAGCCAGTAAACAAGTTGAAAGTAATAGGCAAAGAAGACTAGGTAACTGGGTTAATTTAGTGTTATTTCTAACTTAAAGCCTGAGGCACTACACTTTTCATTTCTAGTTGCTGTAGTTCTTATTTTTTGATTTTGGGTTACATGCTTAAAGCGAAGAAAGCCAAAAATGCATGCGCCTCTCCACATGTATTGATCACAGCCTCCGCAGTGCTGTCAGAGCATTCACTGATGCTCCAGCCCAGTAACGCTAGCACAGAACTGCTGCTGTTCAGTCACAGGTCAACAGGTACAACTTTTACTAGCAGTGTCAGGCTTCAGTCTACTGCACTGTGGTTTGGGAGTAATAGCCCATATCCTGAAATTGAGTCCTGTCTTTCTCCAGTTCTAATAAAGAACAACTTTGAACCTTGGCCAAGGAGCATATATGGGTAGCACAAAGTTGCTGACAGACACCTATTAACTTCAGAATGTTTGGAGTACTAACGAAAGTCCACGCTGAGCAGTTGTAAAGCAAGCCGAGTAAGGCACTTCCCTCCTGGAAGCATTCCTCTAACACTAGTAGCATCTAACATCACAAGTCAAGTATCTGGAGTGTCTCAAAACAAAGTGTTCCGACAATAAGAGCACAACTAACCAGGCATTTTTATATTTTATATTCTCTATTATACATAAAGGTGCTTAACAAAATAGTTATTAGTTCATATTTGGAGACAAGGAAAGTTTTGATGTTACTTCTTTTTAGTATTGATTTGGCTTCTTTACTTAATCCAACATTCCAAAGTATATTTTATTACTGCCACATTGATGAGCCTTGAAGGCTGAACATCAACACAGTTTCATTGTTTTGTCAAGACTAAACATTTTTATTGGAATACTTTGCTGTGAATGTGTATTGCTAACTCAGAACAGACACTACTGCAAGACCAAGAACATAAATTAAGACACTGTTCCAAGAATATTCTACATTTTAGGTAGCTGTTCATGTATAAGGTATCAAAAGCTTATGAATAAGACCACATCCTAAAACAGAGTTTTCTGGAAATAGTCTATTCCCAGAAGAAAAACCCTGACATCCTGGGAAACTTCAGCCATGCCAGATCTTGTGAGCACAACATTTGGGATTAATGTGCAACAGAAAAATGTGGTCAGCAATGACTACTGTGTTATGCCGTGGGACACACTGAAGTCTGGCTTGGCATGCTCATCAGTGAGCTTATGCCATGGCTGAGTCCACATCCGCCCCCGCCTCAGATAGGAGATGACAAAAATCATGGAGTTTCCTTTCACTTCATTTAGGAAAAGCTGACTGACCACAGGCCTTGGCAGACCAAAGTAGAAATGCTCTCACACCATCAGCCCCCCTCACCAAGGGCCAGGGGAGGTCAGAGCTGGCCCCCCAGACCAGGCAGAGCAGCACTCTCCAGTCATTCCCAGGCTGAGCAGGGAAGCAACTAGAAGCAATTTCCTAAACCACCGCTCAGCTGTGACTCACCATTCTGTCCACACTGCCTGCCCATGTGCCATGCCAGGCTGGCACATACACCCCGCTACAACCCTACAGCGCTTACAAACCCTTTGTAAAGGAACAATAGTGCAGGCAGGCTGAGACAGTCCTCGACAGGAAAGCAAGTTCACGCAGAAAGCCTGGCATGAGCAGAACTGCATGTTAACAGTGGATTTTGTTGTTACTAGTGCTTGTCATACCAGAGAGAAACACTGTAAGGATGCTGCAGGTCATGTTTTCAGTGTGGCTTCAGAAAGGCAACCAGAATTATGATTTTTTAATTTTTTTTTTTTATAGACAGGTGTTGAAGCTAGAACAGTTTACATTGCAGCTGTTCCCAGCACAAGCTGGAAACAGCCATACCCTCATTTCCTCATTTACAAAACCAGTACGTAAAAGCTTGCAGTGATTGATGAACAGTGCTTTAAAAGACAATATAAACCATTTAGGTTTCACACATGACTCAGGAAGATTAATTAAGTAATATCAGACACAACCAGTATGAGGTCCCAAAGACGAGACAGCAGTAGTGTACAGATTCAAGCTGAGCTGTCACCAAAAACTTTAGTACATTTAAAGGTATTGCAGTGAAGTCTTTATTTCTGCTTTCATACTAGAAGGAGAAAGCATTTCTATACAGTGCAGTTCTTGGAAGTGATCCTATCTTATTTGATACTGCAAAGCATTTCTTATCTTTTGTCCCTTTATTAGAAGATCAGTTTTACATGCCCGCTGGAATTCTTGGTATCTCAGAAAAGAAGTACTACCATATTTTCAGACTAATGGTACCAGCTTTTCCAGACTTGTGTTCTGCAGCAAAAGATTATGAGCAACAAAATAGCAACGGTTCTGCTCTCCCCGTCACACTTGTCAAACTCCTACAGCTGCTGGGTTTTTTTGGCAGGGATAGTAGCTCGCAATTTACTTGTGATCAACAGCAAACTGGTATACACTGCTTAAGAAAATAAGCAGCTTTACAGCAATAAACTAATCAACCTTAAAGTTATAATGAAGTATTTAAACTTTGATAAAATATGAACTTTAGATAAAGTCAACCAGTATCTTCCCATACATAAAATAAACAGTTTGGTTATTGGATTGTCAAAATCTGTAGTATAAAGACAATATATGCCCAATATCATTAAGCTATATTCAGAGTTCCAGTTCTAGCCTCCAACATAGGTGCTTCTGTCAACTTTGTCCTCCTGCTCTTGGGACCAAGATGCCCTGTCTGTCAAACAATGTCAGCATCAATCACTTATGGCCACCTCCCCAAAATGCAATTGCCTCTACAGTTGACATGGCAACCACAGTGTTGAGTTTATCCAGTGACATTTCCTGCTTCTCCATTCAATGTTTACATTTGGTTTACTTACTTAGATGTATATCCCATTTAAGTGAAGAATGTTTGTCTTCCAGGAATACAGTGCCATAACTCAGTGATCCTACATGCTGCTTGCAGGCTTGTTTCATGCATGTCCTGGTGAAGGACACACAGCACATCCCCTTTCCCCCTCCCACCTCCTTATTTCCAAACACTAAGTTCAGCTTTCTGTTCCCATTACTATAAATTACTTTACCTTTATTACCACGGTCTTCACCCCAGGAGTTTTCCACTCTCCATTTTTCAAATGCCTCTTCTTGCCCATCCTGTGACAAAACAAGTCGATGGCTATTCAGTAGTGAAGGACCATGTGAGTTTATAGCAGCCAACCCTTCCAAGACTAAATCCAGCACCAGTAAACCACAGAGCTCCACTCCCAAAAGCCTACAGGCATTGGCAAGTTTCAGACAATGGTTTCTTGCTAATGGTTGGAGAAATGTAATTTTCTCAAATACTTGTCTACCCACTTACATAAAATATGAGGAAATGTGGTCAAGAAGAGAGCCTGCAATAAATATTTATTTTAACCAGAAAAATTAAACTCAATTCAAGTTTGGACTTAACTGACTGACAGAATTTAAGCAGCCTTCCCTACTGCCTATCAGGGCATGGGGGCCTTCTGAAATGCAGAATGCACAACTTGCTCAAACTAGGAATGAGAGGAAAGGAACAAGGGCGATGAAGCAACTGTAATAATTTAGAACAGTATTAGTAAGAGCAAGTGCAAACACTTGAAGAATCTAGCTGAAGGATACAGCTCCAAGTCAGGTGCTTTGAAAGTTGTACAGGACTTCTAACAAGCGTGAAGTACACTTGACTTCATGTTCAGAAGAGTACAGTATTCTAGCCTGCATTGCGTGTATCTGAAGTCTGGTTCAAATCTACCAAGTACATAAAAGCACTGAAAACAGCTTCATAGGCTTGCTGTGCCACAAAGTAAACTGTTCCTTCCTTCAAGCAGCCTCATGAGGAAACAGCAGGTCCCTTGAGGAACCAAAGAACAGCTATTCTTTCACTACTAAAATTATTATTATTTTTTTTAATACAAAAAACTAACCTGGAAAACACCCCACAAATCCCTTTTTAATATTCAATGGAATATTGTTGTATTGCTTCTATTCTCACTTAAAAATATAGGACAGTCCTTAAAATGAGACACAAGAGCTACCAGCCTAAGGATAAGTCAACTCTTGATGCTATCAGACAGAAACTGGGATAAACATGTTTATGAACATTAAGTTTTTAACCAAAAGGTGCATTTAATCCTCAGCAATTTATATTGTAAAATTGTAATAGGATTTTTTAAATCTTCAAAGCCTTTTTATAAAGTAGGTAAATCCACAGTATTACATTTTACAACAATTTATCAAAGCTCTTTTAGATTAAGTTAAGGTTTAATATAAAACAACATGTTCAAACAAAACATAGAAACAACTTAGTCCATTTTGAATGTGGAAAAGCCTCGAAGTGCTGAACTTGTTCTAGGATAATTTCTTTTAAACAACCTTTTGATTTTAGAGATACCATCCATCATATACTGATCTTATACACATCCTTTTCTTAAAGAAATCAAGTCACATTTGATCACATTTTATGCAACTATACATTTAGGCATGCAAAAGTATGAATTCGAAAATACAGACCATAGACTATAGCTGCGAATGAAGTCCAGCCAGTAACTGGCTACAGTCAGTACAAACATACACACTTCAGCTGTGAATAGGTTTTGAACACTGAAAAGTATCATTTTTAGTATCTAACTGAAAAACAATGAAAACTCTTTTAAAATATGTTCATGCAGTCTGATACACAAAACAGAAGTGTTAAGAGCTCTGAATGCAGAACGTAACAGGAAAAATTATATTGAGTTGTAAAAAGTAACTCAGAAAAACTCCTATGACTCAGCAGTCCCATCTCAAGTCCTCAAACCCCAGAGCTTAAACAAACTTTTTCAGTTATATGCACGCTGTTATTTCTTAAGCCAAGGTCATGTTGGACAGGAAGACATCACTTCAAAGAAACTTTAATAATGACAGCTTCTGGAAATAAATGGAAAACACCAACATTGCAGATAATCCCGAGCTGTAAATTTTCACATTGTTCTTTTTACTTCGTATGTGCTTTGTTATACTGCCAGGAGCAGATTCAGCTGTGGATTCATCTCAGCCTACTTTTTGCCACAGAGCTATTTTGGACACCGTTTTCCTTCCCTAATTATGAGTAGGTCAGAGAGCTCACATGCCAGCAAGCTGCAGGAGGTTAAGACTGTTGCAAAGTGCCTCCTACTGACATTTTAACAGAAGGAGCTTCATGCTGTAAAATATGTATTAGACTAACCCATGCAGTGGGACATGGTAGGAAATACTTGCTGTCGGACTGGATTTCCTGCTCAGCAAGATATATCAGAATCTGTTAACATAGGTTTTCTGGTATCTTAAAAATAGAAGCTGACTTTCTTTTCCCTTTCTCCAGTAAAAGTTGGTGGGCAGAAGGAAGGAAGCCCTTGACTTGTCTAAAATTCTTTCCTCCCTGTTAAATATTTATAGTTTTGAGCACTCAGACACAAACAACACAGGGAGAATAGACAGCCTAGGCCTTGTGCACCAGGGTGTTGTGGCACACATGCTGAACTCTAGCAGAACAGCTTACACACTGTGAATGAGCCCAGAACACAAACAAGCTGCCAGAATATTCAAATACATCTGTGAAAGCATCAGAACTTTTGGAGGGAGACTCTACCTTCTCAGTGACAGCTGTCAGGACCATGGCATGGGTCATCATTGACTCTCCAAAGATTAATCGTTCTGCTTTGTTCATGTTCTTGACGGAGACACCAAACACCAGCTCATGATTAAATCTATTAGAAAACCACATAAGCAATATCAAAAAGGATTCAGGGAGAATTCTCACTGGTAAATCAGGGAATCAGTAGACTGCACTGTCCCAGAAGCCAGTGCACAGGCGTGCAAGTTCAACTTGTATTTTTAGTGTCAGAATAAATGCAAAAAGTAATCCCTTTTGAAGTTTCTCTCACCAGATACTAGACAATTCAAATGAGTAAGAATATTTAACGACCACTTGTAGTGCATCTTTAAAGGATTCAGATTTTAGCTAACAAGTGAAAAAAATTCTTGTTGCTGCTGAGTTACTTAATTATACTCCTCTGGGGTATATAATCTGAAGTATGTACAAATTAGTTTCTCAAACAGCTAAAGTAAAGGACTGTTTATGTCCTAGCCAAGTATCCCAAATGGTATTCTGTTTTGATTTTCTACTTACATATTCAAGTCATTGATTCCCAGCTTGCCATAGAAGTGCTTTGCAACATCGCAGCCAAACCACACAGCCTACAAATAGAAGGAAGAGTCATGTCTAGGCCATATCCCACTGTTTTACATTACAAGAGTTTCACCATGCCATCCATGAAGAGAAAACAAACAAACCTCGCCATCCTTAATAGACACTGCAGCTAATTTTTTCAAGACATCAACAGGCTGGTTGTTATAGAGCGTTTTCCTCCCTCCTACCATGTTGCCCAGGTACTCCACTGTATACAGCCTGTTGTATGGGTTCTGAGGCCGAGGATCATTCACTAGACAAATCTGCCAAAAACCAAGATGTCATAAATTAAAGGCAACTTAACAGAAATCTTTGAGAAGTAAATCTAGATGGATTTCAGAGAATTGCTTTTGTCCCAGCTAGCTGTCTGTCCCATTAGCAAACAAGCCACTTGGCTGAAATACCAGGCTTTTTAAGGTTATGTTTGTTTGGTTTTTGTTTTGTAAGTTCACCTCATAACTGTGGCGTAGAGCTTTGCATGTTATTCCTGCTCTCTAATTGCTGTCTTACAGCATTTTATGACTGATTAGATCATTACATATTTTATCATTACAAAATCATCATGGAAGTGCAATGCGAGATCCCAGGTAATTGAAGGGTAGAGCACAAACAGGAGAACAGGGAGAATAAACATAGGGCCATCTTTGACTTGTGGAAGCGATACCCATCCCATATGGTGCAGTTACAGGGGTAGACAGTACGCTTGCAGCACTGGAAAATGAGTGGCTTAGCAGCAAAAAACGGTCTTGGGAAGCTACTGCCTTTCAGCACCCCCAACCTTGTCCTCCATGTTGAAGTAAGGCTTCACATGCTCGTTGTAGAACTGGACCGGTGTCAGAGGGCCATATTTGTGGTAGTTCTTCTCCTTATCCCGGAATTCCCAGCAGAAGGTCTCCGGAGGGCTGCCCAGGCACGTGCTCACTATTCTGAATACCTGGCCAGAGAAGCAAAGAGCTGTGAACTTGCTGAAACATGCAGGTCTGCCTCTCCTACCACAGCAATGCCATTGACGAATGGATTTCTCCACATGAGAACCAACTGGAGAAATGGGATCTTAATGGCCACCTTTGAAGAACACGAATAAATGTACACACATGAATTATTCGCATTCAGCTCTGGAAATCTAGGTGTTTCAACAGTTCAAAACCAATCTGAAAGGAAAATCAGCAGAATCTCTCTCTGTTCTCACACTCTATGTTCTCAGGCAAACCATCAGGCAAAACAGAAGCTTAGGGTTGAACATAGAAATTCCAGGTTATCCTAGGAATGCAGCAGCCAAAAGCAAAAGCCAATACACTGCCCAGTCTCATTCCAACATTTCATCAGCAATTCTGAAGCTCCTCCAACAAGATACCTTGCCAGTGGAAGAAAAACTTTATCAAAGTGATTCTAGAAACACTTAAGCATTCAGCATCACCTGTTCCACCACATGGTTTGCCCCATGCAGAGACAAACCAGACCTTCTAATATGCATGCAGCAAAGCATTTTATCCCAGTGTTTCCCCTATACCAATTGCTTTTTTCCTGTAATGTTTGTTTGGATTTCAAAGATGGGCCTTTGCTTCTTTTCAAAAGCCTAGAATAATCTTCTTGTCTGTGTTAATACATTTAACAAAGTCTCTGTTTAGGGTTGAGCTGGCAGGTTATGTAATTTAATTCAAGATCCCTGCCTGCCGACTGTGACCATCCTTTGAAGCTGGCAGCTTTCTATTGATTTTTAGCCCAAAAAGTTGACCAGATTAAGTCATCAGCCTCCTTATAAATCAGAATATGAAACTGCACTTTAGAATCACTACTGTACTTTCTCACAGGGCTTATCATAAAATGTGCTAACTCATAGGCAGTGTAACCAGATGACTGTCTTTAAGGATATTTAGCAGGACCTGCCACAGGTACTCTGGGGACAGAGAATTCAATCATATTTAAATGGGTTTGAATCTGGTTTACTTCAGCTGACATTGGTCTACTTCAGCTCTGTTCATGTCTCGAGCACAAGACTTTTTCTTGCAAGGAACCAACGGGTTATTTAAAACAAGAAAAGGGGGAGTCAAATCTCAACAGCACCTTCTGCACTAGGATCCAATGCCTGTGGTTTGTGCCAGCTTTCCTAGGCTGTCAATCTTCACACTTTCCTCTCACTGACTTTCCACAGGAGAGGAGACAGAATACCTTTCCCAAAGCAGGCTTACTCTTCCTGGAGCTAGTTGAGCTGATTTATATGGATCCTAAGGCTCCGTAAGAACTAGCTTTGTGCTAGTGTGCGCTTTGTGCTGATGGCAAAAAGAGTGCAATGTTCATGCTAAGTAACACTATTTGGCTGTGCACAAAATACAAATAAAGGTGTTCTTGCTCCAAGCAATTTAAGAAAACAAGTGAAGAGATTAATTATGTTGAAACAAGGGTGTGGGCTTAATGTTTTTACTGGAGGAACTCACACATTTATTTCTCAATAAATATGTTAAAGAGCAAATGTAAATCCCTAAACTAATATAAATATTTAATTTTGCACAGACTGCACAAAAGGTAGCATTTGCTGTGGATACACCCGCATTACCTCAGATAGCCCCAAGTGGTGAGCAATGAGGCTACGAAAACAAAATAAGCAACAAAAACGCCTAAAAGGAGAGCAACGAGCAAGCAGAGTCCAGCCAGAGGAAGGAAAATGATGGAGACAGAAGTCCTAAGTTAACAGAGGCAGTAGAGCCTGGGAATGGCCTCCCTCAATTGTTTTGCCACCACACCCATCACAAGCCATCTCTTAGTATCTCACAAGCTTCCTCTATCAATATTTAAACTAAAAGGTGACTTATATCACTCTAGTGACAACTAGAACCAAGATAAGACAAAGATATAGTGGCTTACGCTAAAAAACAAAATGAGTGAGGAGGGGAAAAGGACACTCCTGATAAGGAATAGTCTACAAAGGAGAACAGTAAAGGAAGAAAAAGTCAACCACATGCACTGCACTGATTTCAACTTCTGACCTGCTGTGCACTGGTTTGATAAGAAGAATGTTTATACAGTTCTGGAGTGAATATTTAATCTTGTGTTCCAGTACAACTGCCCCATTTTAAATAAAGCACTGCCTCCCAGCATGAGTGAACCAAGATTTGCTATGGAAAGAAAACTTCACAGAACAAAACCAAGTTCTGCTTTGCCACATACAAAAATAGTTGCAATGCCACTTATAAACACAGGAAATAAGATTGATCTCAAACTTTTAAAACTAAGTGTCTTTAAAGTATACAAGACAGGTGCAATTGTACATTTCAGCTACAATGTTTATTGAAAGTAAATCCACTTAAGCTGCAAACCACTATTACTGCTGCGAGAGGAAATACTGTGTTAACTTCAGAGAATTAAGCACAACCTTTTTACAGAACAAATTGCAATCAGTTAATGAGCCTTTAATGCTGGTTCCAGGATTCCTTGACAGAGGGCAAGAGGCTCTAAACAAAGAGACATTTTGCAGTGAACTGTGTGTCATTGCCCTAAAAATGAACATCTGTAGAAAGCTTTTGATGTCTGCTGTAAAATCCTCCAAGGGCTTTTGGACACACACACTGGATGTAAGTTGTATTAATTCGCTTTTGAACTAAGTGCTGATTGGCAACATACTGGGGTAGGCTCAAAGCACAGAATTACTGTTGATATTAAGGCATACATTTCAAAAGCTTGTTTCAGTAATATAACCCAAGGAACACGAATCAGTTTTCTTTTTTAACCTAACCTTAAAATTAGATAAAAAGAAGCTACAGGTTTTTACATGAAGTGCAAAGGTGAATTTCCAAAAACCCAAACCAACACATTAATCAATATTTGCATATTAGTGGAACTGCGTGAAGCTTTACAGCAATAGCCCAAGTTAGGTTCTGCCTAATACTGATGTTTACTGGATTGCAGAAAAACTAACACACATAACCAAAACATTTGATTTCTTGAGTCATCTAAAGACAGACGTTGAAACCACTGGGTCACTTTGCATTGTATGTTTGAGAAACAAATTAAATATATACTTTCTTTGTTAAAGCGCAAGCACTTGGTCAAAATAAAACATCCTGAACTTTTAAAATTGCTTTTGGCTATTTAAGAATCAAATATGAGGACTACTGAATGAGAAAAGTGACATGTGGCACTATCATATTCAGTGTGAACAGATGGAGGGCCAGCCACTGCACACACACTGCATACTACAGACTTGCTGATCGATTTGATTTTGAGTTAATTCACACAGCCAGAAACAGATGCTGTGATTCCTTCCTCTGCTGCCCCTCAGTATCAGACCACAGCTGGATTCAGCCTTGTGTTCAGCTTGCGTCTTTTCCATAATGCAGAGAACTCCCTTTTGTTGTTCTTTTCTGCTCTCTTGTGGGGAATTTCTGCAATAACACTTGTGCTGTAAGATTTTACATTCAAAGCCATCATCAGAATGCAATTTTCAACCTGCCTCTTTCCTACTATTTATAAAAGCCCGATAGCCCACTATTTCAATCTCTCCAGATACAAAATGCTGCTTTGCTACAGAAAGGGGCAGATGTATCTGTAGAACATCATAGTTTTGGAATCTATAAATTCAAGATATTTGGAAGTATTAGAAAAAACTCAGAATGAGATAAGCAACAAACCACTTCAAAAAATTCACTTGAATACCTCCAAGCACACTGCCATACAAAACATTCCTAGTTAGGCAAACAAAAGGCACTTGTTTTGGCTGATCCAATAGCTACCGAAGAGTAAGCAAGAAATCTCATCCATTCTAGCCTCATGTTCCAAGAAGGTTCATGTCACACAAGTATATTTACCTCTTCTATCATCGTGTCCATTGCAGCACAAAGTTCTCCTTTAATTGTTCCATTTTCCACCATATTTCTTAGCCGCAAACAGTACTCTCTCATCTGTTTAAAGAGAAAGTAATTTTATTATAAGGGTATGAAAGGTGCCACCTAATCAGTTTTCAGGACTCCCTATCTGGTTGTTTCAAGCACCTATTTTACTCTCCGTAACATGTTTTCAAAGTGAAAAGAAAATCCCTTTCAGAAGGCTTTGTTAGATATCAATTCTTAAAAAAAAAAAAACCAACAAGATAATTCACTTATTTAAAAGATCACAAAAAAAAAATATCAGAATTTAACAAATAGTTGTAACTTAATTACTGTTTTCCAACCACTGATGTGAAGCTTACAGCCATTTTCTTAAGGCTTGATTTCTTTCAGTTCCATAACTGATGCCGCAACATCCATGCACATCACCACCTCTGTGACTCACAGAGAACAGACTGTCTTCATACTGTAAAATTTATTTTGCAATTCTAATGCATAATTGATCTGTTGGTTGATAAAAAGAATGGAGCATTTCCCCACTGCATGCAGAATTGCAGTAAGAGCAGCACATGCTTCCCATTACTGTCACCATCCATAAGGCCAGGAACAGTGAGTGGGGCTCCCACAAGACCAGCTGGTTTGCAATGTTCGAGACTAGAATAACATTAACACTGTTCATTACATCTAAGCTCATTTCAGCACACATTTTACATATTTTATGTGGATTTCAGCAGGCAATTTTCCCTGAGCTTGTAGCATATGAACTGGAAAAAAAAAATAAGCAAAGCCCACTGTAAAAATATGCTTGAATTGCCTTTTTATCTAGCTACCTACACTAGCATCTTCCCAGATTAATTCATTCCTGTAGTTCAGGGAGCAAGCTTACACCTTCCTTCAGACAAAGCTGCACACTTCTATACTGAAAGCTTATTTTTAAGATTCAGTGTTTTCAAAAATACTTTCCATCAAGTTTGGCAGTAATCTCTAGAAACCTTGGCATACTAGTAGATGAAATACTGAGGGGGTGGAAAAAAGTCACTGAGATGCCAAGTGCTAGTTTTGCAGAAACAGACTTAATCAGCCACACATCAAGAATTAACATGTTGGAAATTTGAGGATTAGGAACAATCGCTACTAAAACCATGTAAGGTATTTTCAAGCTACTGAAGCCTGGCAATGGCCATCTTCCATAAACACACCTTCCTGCTCCATGTTTCAAGATTAACATCAGACTTTGCTGAGACTTTAGGCTGTTTTTTGAATAAAAGCAAGTTAAGTTGCTGAGATGCACTTAATACTTAAGAGAAATTAAGGTGGCTAGGAACACTCGGAGCAGGTTCATTCCCATTCCCTCCCCTTAATTATATCATCTAAATCAATTTTACCTTATGATTCAAGATCTCATTCATCCTTCTAGTAGCCTCTGTGGTATGAGACTCTGGGAAGTATTTCTTGGGGACAACACCATACTTCTCTAAAAGAAAATAATAAAACTATGGGTTAACAATTGTGTTTTCCACACAGTAGATGCTCGTGCTTCTGCTTATACCCACGTAAAAGCTAAATATAGTTGGGTTTTGTGCAGAGATTTTATGGGAAAGTCTCTTATTTAAAGGTTACAAGTATTCAAAGTTTACATTTTAATTTGTGACTGAATCTTGACCTCTGATCCGCATTCCACAGGGGTCCCAAAGAGTGGAATCCCTGAGCTGCTCAGTATCATTTAATTCAACACTTAAAAGTTCTAAACTAATTAGTGCTTTTTAAGGAGCATTCTTCACCAGAAAAAAAAAAAAAACCAAACAAACCCTGGTTACTTGAAAATTAAGCTCCACAACTATCTTCTAAAGAACTGGGCCTCTTCTGAATTATTCCATGTATTTTATCTAAGGTTAAGTGACTAACTTCCCAGTCTCCTTTCCTCCTCAACATATATAAAACACCAGCAGCAGCTCACTTGCTTCCTACATTATGGTACCAATCAAAGATCACACCAGGCAAGGCTCTGGATGTAACAGCAGCATCCAAAATCTTCTCTGCCCTGATTACAGATTTGTAACAACTGGATGGGGAAAAAACATAACCTCCAGGCTTCAAAGAAGCAAATTCCTTTTGTGATTCTAAACTTACATTGTTGGCTTGTTGATTTACAAAGGTGTCACATTGTTTCACAATACAAATGAAAGCAAGCGCTAGTAATTCAAACACAGAGAAGCATCTCCTTAATCCGTGTAAGGAAGTTTGCACTTAAGCTGGATCTTTTCAAGACCAGCATTGCCACATTCCACATCATTTCCCTCTCACTGATCTTTATACCATCTTTCTCCAGGCTGCAACTCTGTAAGTAGTTTTGCTTCTGCCTTGTAGACACACCCTAGTCTAGCAATGGTTTTTTTTCCTTACCACATGCCCTAAAAATCATACACATGGATATAAATAAATAATGTCGAGTTGATGACTGAAGTAAAAGGGGATTGAATCTTTTTACTAAATGAAAAGTCTGGGATGTCTAATTACTTCTGTTGAGCTTCTATCATCAGCAGCAATACGGAAGAGTGAAGATCCCAGACAAGATTTAAGCCTACTACTTATGAAAAAGGTCTTTGATTAAAAAAAGGTAGTGGCTAATGGTATCATGTTCCTTAGCAAACTCCCAGGTCTCAAACTCAATTTCTTCTTCTATTTCGTTCCTCATCTCAAAACAGCGTGCAATTTCAGGAAGCACTCCTAGTGACCAGTTCTCTTACCGATAATGTTAACCAACATATCCCACTGTCCACCATCATTCGTGGGATTGGAGAGCAGGAACTGTATCAGTCTTCCTTCCACAGGCTCCTTTTTCTGAGCTGTTTCCACAAAGGCATTTAAAAAGTAGTAACAACGCTCAACCTGAAACGGACAGACAGGAAAAAAACTCTCAAGTCTGACATACTATGCATTAATTAATTGCTGAGTATTCAGTTCTTCAAAGTCCTAACTAGGTAAAGCTACCTTCTGCTCATCCACTGAAGTCCTTATTTTCCCTCTAGCATTCCAGGGCTTATCCTATAAACTTCTTTCTGTTACAGACCAAATATTTAGGAGTGAGTTAGTACAGAGCTGGAGGGTAAGGGAATAGGAAATGTGAAACAGAAGTTATGCAATGAACCCTGGCCCAAACTTGTACTAGATTTTCTCTATTTCCCTTAGGGGGGAAAAAAGCAGGCACACAGCTGGCAGATCAGTAGGTCACAAGCGCAACCAAAACCTCAACAGAAAGTTGCAGTCACGTTTCCCCTGAGCATCCTACAAGTAACTTGCAAAATACGCAAAACACTTGAAAAGAAGTCTTTTACTGTTCCAAAACATGAACATCTTGACAACTTTCTTCTCAAGCTTAAAGTCCCACTTTGCTCGACCTACATTTAAAATAGGTATTTAAACAACTTTTGAAGTTTCTTCTCATGTATGTTTTCCACCTGGATTGTTAAGACAGCCCAGCCTAAAAGAAATTCTGCCCCAATACTAACACCCAATTGCATAAGCTGTCCTAGCACAACCTGCGACCTGTGCTACTGTACCTTATCCCAGAAAAAGAGATACGGCTGGCTGAATTCGAACTCTTCGATGTTGTATTTCTTCATGAAAGGAAGACGCATTGCATTGAGACAGGAAAAGATCCAACATCTCCCTGAGAGATCAAAGGAACGAGAATTAAACTGGAATGTCTGTACTCTAAGAGCTGCGTAAGGTTTGCTGGGTTTTTTTAAAGACAAGATTCATGACACCGTTGCGCCTCAAGCCTTTGGCCCACTGTTCTGGCTGAGACTGTAAATACCGAAAAGCTCATAAGAAGTTCACAAATCTTTTGCTGCAAACGCAGCTCTCTCAACTGATTTTATCTTGTACTACACAGAAGGGAAAAACAGGCAGCCGCCGCAAGTCTAGCGACTGTTATTACCTCAAGAGGACGCTGCGGGGATTCAATTTGGCTCCGAAGCCCTCCGAAAGGACTCCAGAGGCAGCCATCGCTCCCAGGGGCCATTCACCATGACATCATTCATTCCCCAAACGCCACAGCCGCCGAAGGAGCACACCCCCCCCCCCCCCCCAACCCCCTCCACACCCCCACCGGCAGCCGGCGAAGCCCCTTACCGGAGTTCTTCTGGTTGGTGACGGGTTTGCCCTCGGCGGGCACGGCGTGCTGGAAGACCTGCACCGTGTCCTGCACCACCTGCCGCTGTAAGCACACCTCCAGCGGGTCGTTGCACGTCGCCACGTTCTGGGCCAGCAGGAACTGCGGCTCGGCCCGCAGCCGCCGGCTGAAGGCGGCGGCCTTCTCCGTGCTCAGCCCTGAGGGACAACGGGCACCCGTCACCGCCGGCACCGACATCCCCAGCGCCCCCCCCCCCCCAAAACCGGTAACCCCCCCCTCCTCTCCACACACAGAGCCCGTTGCCCCGGTAACGGCCTGGCCCCGCCCCTCACCGCGGGCGTTCATGGCACAAGGCGGCGCGAGCTGCCGGCACGGGAAAGCGCCGCTCCACCGCCGGGGCCCACCCGCAGGTCGCGCGCCCGGCCGGAAGCGGCTCTTATAGACCCGGCACCGGAAGTAGGAAGAGGGGCCACACACCGGGGGTGGGAAGGGAGGGGAGGGGGGGTGGGGGGAAGAGAGAGAGAGATTCGGCGGGGAAGGGGGGGCGGGAGGCGGACGGCGCGCCGCGAGGGACAAGCTAGCGGCGGTTGCTCCATCGCCTCACGCGCACGCACACCACCGCCCCCCCCCCCCCCCCCCGCCCCTCACCCCGCCGCCCCCGGTTCGAGAACGTTCGGCGGCGTCGCCTGAGGCACCGCGCGGCGCTCCCGCCGGCCGCCGCCTCCTCCTTGCCCTGAGGAGCTGCAGTGCTGGCGGGCGGCTTATGGCAGCCGCCTTCCCTCAGGGCCGCGTGGGTGAGGGAGGGAGGCAGGCGGCGGTGGGGTATCCCCTGTCCCGCTGCCCCCGGGGCTGTAGCCCCGCGGTGTCACACCCTGCTCTGCGGTTCTCCGTCACCCCCTCTACGTGTGTCGAGACCGGGCACCTGGGAGCGTGAGCTGGCACCGACATGGCGGGGTGGCGGCCCTCCCTGAGCACAGGCAGACGTCAGTCAAGGACACGCTCCAGGTCACGCTGCGGAGGCCTCCTGTTGAGTAACAGCCCTGCTCCTCCGAGAAGAGTATTTGCGCATCGCAGGCTCAAATAGATTTACGGCACACGGTGTTCATTGATGGCATTAGTAATCTACCATTCCAAGACACGATGAGGCCTTAACAGTTTGCCAGGACCTTCAGAAAAATGCTTGAGTTGCATATTTGCTGGGGGCGGGATAGGTTTTCCTGCCGTGGCAGTGCTGGAGCATTCACACTGAAATTTCCACTGTGTATTGAGCACTTGGGGCTGCTCCGAGCCCTGGGGTCTGCTCTCGGCCAAGGGAGACGGGAGGTGGAACAGCAGCGCAAAATGCCAGGCAGCTTTCACCCTGGCCAACAGAAGCGGAGATGCCCATAGGATTACCAGGCAGGGGCAGCAAGTTGGGTGGCCGCCACCCCTAAACCCCTGTGGAATGGCACTGTAGGACGGGGCCAGGAAAGCGGCTGCCAGCTCAACACCCCGCTTTATTTGCGTGCACCAACATCGCAGTCTGTGGTGACCCGGTACGGATTCCTCTGTAGACTGATCCACAACCCGCATGCCTGACTGCACGTGCATACCTTGTAGGAATAAGCATAGAGGGCAAGATCTGGCAACAGCTCAGGCAGCCCATCCCCGTGATCGGTGCTCTAAGCAGTAGGTTAGAATGGACAGGCACAAACAAACACTTATATTTTGAAAAGACCATATAAACTTGACCCCAAAAAACTTGTTTCAGTGCTTTATCTCATCATCTCATTCAAGAGCTTAGTTCCAACACTAGAAATGTTGTTTTCTGGCTGTGCACAGGAACCTTGTGGTCTTTACCTGCAGCAAGATGAAAAAAAGACATGAAAAATCACCTACTAGGGGAAAAAACCCAACAAGTGAGTTGAATTGACCTGGGCTGCATTCAGCTCCAGGAAGCTTTCGGCAGGCTGGGGATACGCCATTATGTTTGTTCCCCACTGCCTCCACACGGGCGTAGCCAGGACCCTGGGATGGCCGGGGAGAGGGCAGGAGCCGTGCCGTGCCTGGGGCAGGATCTGCGTGTGTCCTGCCGTGTTCCCATGGACCCCTCTCCGATGGGAGAGAAGGTGCGGGCTCGTGTTAGCCAGCCAGAACAAGAGCTCGGGTAACTCAGCATGGCTGGGTTTAGCGTGCTGAGTGTTTTTTTGTTTCCCAGGTTCTGCCAAGGCTTAAAGAAGGGGATTCGTTTGGAAGTTGCATGAAGCCAAATACTTACAGAGCTGTTTCACTTGATCTTTTGAAGCACTGCAAATAAAGAAACAGTCTTGTTATCTTTTGTATTTCCCGGCCATAGGGATATTTGTATGAATATTTTGCAAGTGTGTAATGCCTTCCACCTTAAAAGTATCTAATATTTGATTAATCTACTGGTAATTCTAGGGCAGGAGGTAGTATGTAGCAGTTCTTTAACAGTGGATAGGAACACACTACAAAGTAGAATAGAAAAGGTAGAAAACCCCAGAGCATTGCAACAAAAAAATACTATTTTTTTCCTAAGAAATTAGAGCTTTCCATACCTTAAAAATTTTATCTTTTCGAGCCACAATTCCAAAAAGTACCGTGAGTGTAACCACCACGGCAGCAGCAATAACAGCCTCCTTGGGAAAAACAGGTTTTTTATCTGTCAAGAGAGAGAGGGGAGGTTGAATACGTGATAGATTAGTACAGTCATATAAACCAGAACATTTCACGGAACTGTGGAAAGACATAATTCTTTTCCCATGGCTGTCACTGCTGATTTGAACTGTGCCCTCTCTGCTGTCTGCAGACTGACTGTGTGCATTAGTCCCCCGGAAAGAAGGGAGCCAAACCTGTATTTTAGTGAACTGAAGGAAGAATTGAAACATTGGTCCCTGAAGAAGATCCCCAAGGCACTCTTATGCATGGAAATAAGGTTGTCCAGAAGTATCACTGATACAGCTAACATTGCTTTCCTCCCTGTTCTGAGAGTGCAGAAATGAGAGGGGCCTGGACACTGGGTGGGAAATGGATGCCTGGTGGGTCACCTCACCTAGCGTCACCTGTCTGAGACCTGAGCATCCAGCCCCAGCAAGGCTTCCACCTCCCTGTTGTCTGCAGGGCCATAGTCACTTCTGGAGGACAACTTCTCTTGCCTTATGCAGCTCTTTAGGCATGACAGAATACTATGGTCGGAGTAAGAAGCTTCAAGTAAGACCTAAGGTGCTTTAAACCACACTTGAATTTGCCCTGTCAGCGTGGGAAGTGAGACAGTGGGATGAGCCTGCCTCAGGTCACGCTTGCCAAATGCCTTTGAATAACAGGTAGAGCAGGAAAGGCCCTTCCTGGTGCTGTGGTGCCAGGCACAGGTGCAAGGAATGCTCCTTGCTGTCGCTGTGCCCTCAAAAGTTAACGTGGGGAATTTACCACATTCCACTTACACTCCTTAATGGAAATTGATTGCTATCATAATAAAAGAGGATGGAGAGTTATTTGTAAATCTTACTGTTTGGCAGCAGCCTTGTTACCTTCAACTATCAGGTGGAAATCCTTTCTCCCCTCTCCCAAAGCAGATTTCACCACACAGGTGTAGGTCCCGTTGTCAGACTTCTGTACTGTTTTGATAGAGAGCTGAAAGACCTCACTAGTCTGGTACAGCTGGTAACGATTTTGCTGTAGGATCAAGGTGTTCTTGTTCTTATACCAAGCTGTTTGGGCTTGAGGGTTGGATTTGGCATTGCAGGTCAGAGTAACATCTTTGTCTTCTTCGATTTGGAGGGACTCTTCTCCAGTCAGCTGGGGAGGAACTGTTCACAGTAATGCAGTTCAACAGGTCACTAATAATGCTGCTCACCATTTAATGCAAAGTAAGTTCCCTTTACACATCCCTTGTGCACCTTGTTCAGTGGTGTAACACACCACAGTTGTGCAGCCTTTCATGATCCCCGGGAATCAGCAGGGCAATCAGTGGCAGAGATGGCAACTCCTCTGCCCTGACTTGCATCCTTGGGAAAGAATCTAGGTGGAGGCAGGGACATATCCAGAACATCTTCTTAATTAAGGGCCCACCCACTCCCTATAAAAGAGGCATTAGATCAGGCCATAAGCACCACTGTGGAAAGGGAGTGTCTTGTCACGTGAGTTATCTCCTCATAAACGCATTTTTTCTTGGTGAAGACAGCGTACAAGGGTGCAAAACACCCCGCCTTCAGCTATCGCCCAGGCACCGAGGTGCTCAGCCCATTATTTCGTCCCACCCCAGCCATTCTGCACAAATATCCACCACTGCAACTCACACTGGACATCCAGGATCACAGACACCTGGACAGACTTGTCCCGTGCCAGCTTGCATGTGAAGGTGACTCCGTTGTCAGACTCGGTGACTGGGGATATGCAGATGTTACTGACATTCACTTTATTCCCATCTTTCAGATCCACTTTGCCGTCTCCTCGATACCAGAGCAGCTCCTCAGCCTGGCTGCTGTTCTGTACTAGGCAGGACAGGGAGACAGGAGGGCCAGCTGATGTAGACAGGGAGAAGTCAGCAGCGTGGTTATTCACAGACAACTCCAAACCTGGAAAAGGAGAACGAGGGCACTAAGCATCCTAAGCTGTACCCTTTCTACAAAAGCTGCCCTGCTAGCTTCTCCAGGCCTCGACCTTGGAGGAGGGACTGAGAGTTTCAGGCTTCAGTCTAACAGGTGTTTTCAGGTGGGACTTTAGTTTTTGAGACAAGAAGTTGTCTTCATCACAAAGCTCCCTTCACAGTTATTTAAAATCAAAGTCGGGCTTTTGCAACGGACTGCAAGAATGCCAAAGCCTGACCTGTAATACAAAAAGGTCTGAAAACCAGCAGTGACCATGTGACGCACACAGCAAAAGATCATCCCCATCCCGCCAGTCTTGCTCACCCTCTTGCTGCAAATCACAGTTGCAGCATACCTGTGCCCTCTGGTTTTGTGCCCACAGTTTGATACACTGGTTTTTGGTTGGAGCTGAATGCGCTTGGGAATATAAATTAGTTAATCAGCTCCTCAGCCGTACCCTGGCCAGTCTGAGTCCAGCTGTTGGAGAGCTGCAGTTTGTCTAACGTACAAACCTCAGGACATACTAAAAGTGAGGAACCAGTACGGGAAATAAATTTTTGTAACAGGCTGAAACTCGCTACTGTAGCCTGTGTTGTAGATTAATGAACTAAAAATACAGCTCAGAATATAAAGGCACTCTAGTCCTGTGAATATAAGAAGTCTGAAGCTCCCTGTCTCTTCCCTGGTGTTCCCAGGTGGCCAAAGCCATCACACTTTTCACAGCTTAGAGCAGGTTTGAAAACGGTGGCCTCGTCATCCCTGTGCAGCTGCTGCAATAATGTTGGAAAACACTGAAGCTTCCCCATTCCCTTTTCTGCTACTCTCAAAATCAGAGACCAGTTTTCAGACGGTCCTCAGGAGATGACCTCCAGAACATCTGAAAGCTGGGATGCCTGTGTGGCACATCACCCCGGCACTGCCCAACCCCGGACAGTTTCGCATGTTGGCGTGATGGAGCTTGGACAAAGCCATGACGGATTTTTTCCGTTGCTTACCTGTGACTACGCGCGCCAAAAAGCAAACGGCAAGGACAGGCACTTCATAGGGGACTGCGAGGCTGCTTCTCTGTGCCATCTCGGAGGGGCCCAGCTGGTTGGTGTCTGTCGGAGAGGGGTCACAGCGTTGCTGCTTCTGCTCGGGGCTCACCGGATTAATTGCTTGCTGCCCTCAAGACACCCTGGGGAGAGCCCTCACAGAGGGGGACAGGGTCACCAGGGAATAAACTAAGCTGATTTGTTGCAGGGCCTTTTCCAGTTCAGAGCAGAATCGAGGGAGTTTTACGTCTTTAATCCCTGTTGCATGAGTTCGTTGTCTGCAATCACCTGTCTATCAGGGGAACCCGTCTCTGGGTTGTGTAGCACCGGACTTACCTTGGGAAGGTCTCTGAAGAGGCTGCTTCTGCTAAGGAATGCACAGCTCTTTCCCCACTGTATTTATAAGGTCTAAATTTTCATATTTTATGGTAGCTAGTAAGAAGTGAGTCCATAAAATGGGTTCAAGGCCTCGTTCAATTCCTGGCTTTCTGAGCTCCCAGAACATTGAAGAAAAGTATTTGCTGGGCTCTGCTGGCTGTTTTATGAGACTTGCCGAGGCAATGAGTAACTAATGAGAGACTTCCTGCATCAGCTATAAAGACCTTCAGCCAAAAATAATACCTTTTCCCTCTCAGCTTTCTGGGTGTTCATGACACTGTTTCAAGCCATAGGAAGTTTATCCTAGATTACCTTAGAGCAGGAGTAGACTCTGATTTGCCTCTTCCTACCCGAAGCTCTGTCGCCCTGTCCTCCTTTGCCTGGAAAATGAGAAAATGCACGGATTCAGCCTTTGAACTGCATGTTGGCAGAGGAGAGAGCAGACACTGTCCTGCTCACTGGTGTGTACCCCAGGGTACTCCTGTGGTTAGCTCAGCCCCTGGGCACGCCACAACGTAAAGCGAGGGTCCCCTCCACTGCTGGGACAGCTGTGTGCACAGCTGCGTGTCTGCGGAGGGTACTGAAGCACTTGGCTACGGAGAAAACAGTGTCTGAAATTGCCTGCTTATACTTCAGAAGGATGGTGGTGACATGGTTGCAAAGGATGGGGTCCTCGCAGCCCCCAGACCGTGTTCTCACCGCTGTCAGTGTCCCCGCAGACACAGGGCACGTCACTCGTCAGGATCGAGCTCAGCAGAGCCATAAAGTGCATTTCATGAGCAGGAGGAGCCTGGTACACGTCCTCGGTGTTTTCTTTGCCTGTAGACGCAGTGGCCCAGCTCAGCAGCGCAGAGGTGGGCAGTGAGGGCTCTCTGTATGCAGAGAGCACAGGAGCATACAGCACTATTTATTTGCGGGGCTGTTGCAAACATGGGTCACCTTTGAGTGTTTCTTAGTATGACTTTTTCTGTGTTCATTGGTTTATCCTTAAAACTAACAGGGAATCATTTTCTGTTAAAAACAAGTATGTTTACCAGAGTCCCTTAAAGAGACAGTACTCAGCCTGCCTTCTAGAAAACTGATATTTTAGAAATTAGTGTCCAGCCTTTCACTCACTTTTTACCTTCAAACTCAATTTAAGAAATTTTAAGAAATAAATTTAGCTTCTTCCACCATTTTTAGGAAGTTATATGTCCTGTCCTTGTAGCATTCGACTAACTCTTGGCTTACGGTCCAGTAGAAACTTCAATCAAAATGTCCTTCCTAAGAGTAAAGTGATCTTTGTGGTTTGGTATTAAGCTGAGTTGAAATAGAGAGGGAGGCAAAGGAACGGGCTGCGAAACGGCTCGTGCTCCTGCCAAGACGTGAGCCGAAGGCAGGAGAGTGCAGGGAGGTCTGCGCTCCCTCTGGTCACTGCATTGCAGTGATAATCCAGGAGAAGAAGGAGGTGTTTAGAGTAAGTGAGGATGTAAAGAATGAAAGTATGGAGTTTGGGGGTATTTTCTTAGTCTAGAAATGGGAGTAAGGGAAAAGACTGTCAGGTAACAGCTGTTCTATGGTGGATTTGTCATGATGCAAGGTACAGCATCAAGCGGGACTTGAGCAAAATCTGTCCCGGGTTTGCGGCAGGTCTGTGTGACGGGCAGCAAGGTGAGCTCAGGTTCATCTGGTTTACGTTTTTTAAGTGAAGGCAATGGCAGTGTCCTCTTTTGCAATGGGCTTTGAGATCTGCTGAAGGAAGAGAGACTAGAAAAGCAAGGTGTTACTTGGCCAGAGGCACTGAAAGGCAGGATTTTTAAACTGATAAGAATTACTTTCGCAATGACTTTTTAAACTTTTCTTTTTATACAGGGCGTAATTATCTTGTGGGTGTCTAATTACTGAGGTCTAGAGTTTTGTGGGTTGCATTATCCACCTTTCCATTACGTTTAGGAGGGACGTAAACCTCATGTTCCAGAATGTAAAGCAGCCACTAATGACTCAGACTGGGAGGAACCTCTTCAGTGAGGCAGATACTCCGTAACTCTCTACGCAGAGGATCCAGCCCTGTTGATTGAGGTATTTGGATCGGGCACTGTCAACGCTGGATTACACAGACCATGGGCCAGAGCCAGAGTAATCCACCACACCGGTTCCTGCTTGTCATCCTTATGGCAACACTGGACCAACAAACCCAGAATAAGACTGTTATTAAATATGACTCTGAACAGCCCCAAAGGGAATTAATTAATAAACACCAGTCTATTCCTGGGTGTAATCCAAGCCTTAGAAACCTGAGAAGAGAAGATTTAGAACATGATAGAGATTGGGCAGAAGTTTCTTTTCCACTGGGTCTCTTAACCTCCGACTCCAAACTTCACAGCAGTTTGGGTTCCACTTGGTTATCCTCGGTGCCTGCAGGGGTAGGGGGCACAACTCATAATCCCCTGCATTTTCACTGGCACGTGAGAACTTGATTTATATTCAGCAGTGTTGTGAGGTCTGAAGGTTGGTCTTGGAGTCCGGGGCATAGCAGGATCTGCACAGACGTGTGGGAGCTGGGGATTGTATCTATGGGTTGGTTTGTCAGGCAAACAATGCCTGCAACAAAGCTGTAATCCCGCTCCAGAAAACATGTTTCTGCAACAGTGCCTGAGGCTCTGCTCAAAGGCTGCCCCTGTCTTCCTACTCATTGTGGTTCCCCACTCCTAATCCCTTTTTAATATGTGGTGCTACATATTTTGCAACACTTCCATTGTTGGAGAGTGACTGTAACACCCAAACCCACTGCCTCCGCTTGCCAGATATCTGGGCTGGAAAGCGAGGCTGTCAGGGAATGCTACTTGAACTTACTCAGCACTCCTGTTCCCTCCCACAAAACCTATTTTTCCCAATTATAAATATTATGGAGATGCGACGTGCTCTGATTTCTTAGACTCCCAGCCCATACCCATATATTTTCCACTGTTGAGATGGACAGATCTCAAGTATTTTTTCATAATTTTGTTAATATTTCTATTTTCTGATGGTCCTTATGTAAAAGACCACACACTATGCCACTGAACACAGAGGAACGATAAGTGATCTTTATTCCTGGGAAGGAATAAAAATAGCGAAAGGTGCACTAAACCAGTGAATATTGTGAAATTTTAAAATAAATTGCTTAGAGGGCATTAAACATTCAAATGAGAAGTAGGCATTAACGGAGAAACAGACCCCGAGATAAATAAAGCGGAAGAGAAGCCTTCAGGAAGGTGAAGCTCCAGCACAAGTGTTGGGTGCGGATGCCATCTACTGGATACCCACCCACAGGAGCTGGCAGCCGGGAGGGAGGAAAGTCACCTTCTGGGAGCACTGGAAACGGGATGAGATCCCTGTGATCACCACGGCAGAAGCTCAGAGACAGTAAACCCTGCAGAAGGCTAAAGCAATGCCACACTCATGGTCAGGTCTGCCGAAACCTTTGGGCTCAGAGGAGGAGGAGGAGGATGTATTTCTGAGATGGTAATTCCCCTCGTGTTTTTCATCTGCGCTGTGGGAAGTCCCCCGGAGAGTCTGTGCTCCTAATGATGCAACAAGGAACCATATCCTGGGCTTTTACTGATACTGCTACACTCGTACTTCTCTTTCAGAAGTGTGAGTAAATTAGGCTTAGACAACCACAGTAATCGCTTTTAACAATTGCTCCTGGATCTTTTAAACTCTCCCTTTTTGAAGTGAGTGCAAGAAACGGAACCACATTCCAAGAGGGCAAGTCTAACCTTTAATCAAGAGCATCGAGGCACTTGCCAATGTTTCCTATGCTGTGAAGAAAGCAGCCAGGGACTGTAGAAACTCTTAGGACTGTGCATGAAAGTCCCCCCAAACCGCTGCAGTGCAGTACGCGCAGCTGTCTGTTACCAGCAATCAGCACTGGTCCCCCTCTTTCCTAGCCGCTCTGGGTTACATCCAGCACTGGCGGGTGCCTACAGTCACCAATCTTGACTTAGAAGACTAAAGATAGTACACTAGTGTGGCTGTTGCTATCCTACTCTGAGAAATATGGTCCCAAATAAAAGGAAATGTGAAAGAAACTTGGCAGTAAATTAGCAATACAGGTCCCCTGCAGGAGATAAAACTGACTTATCTGTATTAAATTCTACGTAAATGTTGGTCCTTGCAGTTTCCTATCTAGGGAGTCCTGTTTAGTAGCTTTCAGCTTTCACACTTAGCAGAGCTCAGGGAAATTAATACTATTAGTCTTTGCTTTGCATCATTCACTCATGAAACTCCATTTTCTACCCGACTGAACCAATTTGCAAGGCGGTCTCCTGCCTCAGCCACGGGGTAAGACTATATCATAGCAGAGATTATCTGCCAGGTTCCCATGGCTTTGTTCTTTTCCTGGACAGAAAACATGCCTCTGCCACTGGCGGGCTGGACTTCAAGGGGTTTTTGTTTCCTCTGGGAAACAAAAATGACTGAGGATGATGCTAATCTGGGTGCCTGTTTCTTGCCTGATTTAGATGCTCTCTGATGGCCAGTACGGGACATTCCGTAGCAGTATTCCCAGATCTGCTTCTCTTTCAAGACTGTATTCTGCTGTGGCTGCTCTACAGCCTGAACCTCTGATATTTTTGTCTACCTAGGAACTTTCATCACCAGTGGGATTTCTTAGAAGTGCTCTGCTGGAAAACCAAGTGCTGATTTGATCTTGTGAAGTGCTGCCAAACAATATTAGCAGTTTTAACTTCCCTGCTGTGGCGTCATCCCTCGTTCCCTCTGCGAGGAATCTGCAAAGACTGAGCTGCTCCATCTTTCCAGTTCACGGGGAACCATTTGCTGCCAATCTTCAGGAGGAAACCGCACTCTTTCTCCGTGGCTGGAACCACTGCAGAGAGTGTTGTAAGGCAAAAGCCACAGCCCCTGAGTAACCACCTTCTTGAGTGCCGGGGCTGAAGCTCTCAGGAAGCACGACCACAGGGCAGAGCTGAGGAGGAAGAGGAGGAGGCTTCTTGCAGGTCGGTCCCTAATCTGCGGACTTGCTCACCCAGGGATCCGGAAGGCAGAGCTCCCTTAGGTTGGCCCAAGGAAATGAGAAGGTTTTGTTGTTACTGGCTGCTGAGAAAATGAGTGGATGACTCATCAGTCTTCTGCCACATGCTGCTTTTACAATTGGTTTGTTGAAATTCCAGACAACTGGGCTTTTATCAGCTAAAAAGGGAAATGAGCTCAGTTACTTTGTGTAAATCCAGAGCAATTTATTTGTAGACTGAGGACTTAAACCTATGTAACAGTGATCACTTTTGAGACAGCCAAATTCCCTCTTGACGTTCCTTCTCCCTTTTGGTTTAAGAACGTCCTGATGACCAAGGTCTTTTGGCTCTTCCAGTTTAATTAGATCTGGGGCATCTTTTTGATGGATAATCCCGTTCCCTCCTTGTCCCCTCCTAATGACTGTGCAGCGCAGATGAGCCCCAAGAAAGAGAAGCCAATTTACTCTGCTTTTCCTCAGAGCCCTTTTGATGCTGTACCATGCTTGGCTTACACAACAGTTTGCATCATCTGATCTCTCACGCAAAGGATCCCAGAATGGGATGAAAGAGTCATACCACTGATGGTTCCCCTGAAAATGAGTTTTATGTGCTAGACTCGGAGCTTGTGTCTCCAACAGGAAATGCCAGAGCTGGGAAGCAGATGCGTACATGAGATACTAATGAAAAGTTAAATGGGAATCGACAGGAATCTGCTGTCGGAGATGGACACTTTCAACGTTTTATGGACTGCAATGCAATTTTTGCAGAGTAAGCTATTCTGCTTGTTACTCCTTATCATCTCGCCTGCTTCAAAAAAGGAATTAGCAAAGATCTGACTGAATAGAGGAAACCCCAAAGTACTATTTATATATCTTTTCAGGCACACAGTTCTGCAGTAGCTCGCCATACAGCAACGCGCAATACCAAACATCAAACGGTGTCAAAATGTCTTTAATCCCCCGGAGGTCCGGTCTGAGCCGGTAGCGCAGTCAGAGCAGGCCACATGTGCTTCCCTCCGGGAAGACGGGCACCGGGAGCGGCACTTTGGCCCCTGTGAACCGCAGCTCGTCGCTGTGCCGAGGCAAGAGGCCACCCCGCTCCTTCCAGCCCTGGCCACGTTTGTATTTTGCGTTTCTCCGGCTCGGCTTTATCTTTTGGACAGGAGGCTGCTGCAAGAGCGTGTTGTGACACCCCTCCGAGTGTATGGGGAGTATCGCCATGTGCCTGGTGTTTGTCCCCCTCTATGCAATAACTCGGTCTTGGATTATTATTGATGTCCGCTGCACCGGAGAGCGCCGCGGACAGGCTCCGCGAGCCCCTGCCCTGCTCCTGCGGGGGCTTTCGGGAGAGGAAATACTGAGCGCGGAAAGCCAAAGGCCGCTCTCCCCCGAAGGAGGAAGAAAAATCACCTCCTCGGGGAGCGCAGGTCGGTTCTCGCCGCCTCCTCCCGCTCCCCGCTCGGCCCCCGCGGCGGCCGCGGCCGGGGGGCAGCGCGGGCCACGGCAGCGGCGCGGCCCGCAGGGGGCGCCGCAGCGCTCCCCGGCGCCCCACCGCATCGTGACGCAGCGCTCCCTACCGCATCTCATTGGCCCCTCACCGCCTCGCCCTAGCGGCTCCTCCCCCCTCCCCCGCCGCTCATTGGCGGGTGGCGGAAGGAGGGCCCGCCCGTGGGCGGGGCGAGCCGCCACCGCCTCCTCCTCCTCCCGCTGCCCGGCGGCTCCGCGGAGCGGCGAGGCCGGGCGTGCGGCGGGGCCATGGCGAGCGCGGCGCGGGGGCTGCTCGGCCGGGGGCTGCCGCCGCTCCTGCTCCTCTGCGCCTTGCTCCTGGGCCCGGCCCGCGCCGCCCACATCAAGAAAGCGGAGGCGGCGGCGCCCGGCGAGGCGCTGCGGTACCTGCACTCGGCCGAGCTGGGCGAGGCGCTGCGGGCGCTGGCGGCCGCGGCCCCCCCGGGCCTGGCGCGGCTCTTCAGCATCGGCCAGTCGGTGGAGGGACGGCAGCTGTGGGTGCTGCGCCTGACGGCGGGGCTGGGACCGGAACGGGCCGGCGAGGAGCCCGGCGGTTCGGCCCTGCCCGGCCGGCCGCAGGTGAAGCTGGTGGGGAACATGCACGGGGACGAGCCGCTGGCGCGGCCGCTGCTGCTCCGCCTGGCCCAGGAGCTGGTGCGGGGCTGGGCCGGCGGCGAGGAGCGCATCGGCCGCCTGCTCAACACCACCGACCTCTACCTGCTGCCCAGCCTCAACCCCGACGGCTTCGAGCGCGCCCGCGAGGGCGACTGCGGCGGCGGCGGCGGAGCGGAGGGCGGCCGGGAGAACAGCCGCGGCCGCGACCTCAACCGCAGCTTCCCCGACCAGTTCGGGGCCGCCGAACCCGACCTGGAGCCCGTGCCCGAGGTGCGAGCCCTCATCGGCTGGATGCGCCGCAACAAGTGAGTGCGGACCGGACCGGATCCCCCACCCCCGGCCCGAGACCCTCGGCTCCGCTCCCTGGGGGCTTCAGCCTGCTTTCAGCCTTTCCCAGCGCTTCCTAGCAGGGCTTGCCGGGGGGAAGAAAAAACCCCAAGCCGTTTCTCCACCTGTTTCTCCCCGGCCTGCCTCCTGCACTGGGTTGGCCCTTTACGGCAGCTGGGGCCAATCCTGCGCCCAGCGACCCGGCTAACCCTCGTACTGGGTAGCGTGTGCGGGAGATCGGTTCGGTGGCCGCGGTTTGCCGTGCACCTGCCGAGGAGCCACGCTAGCCCCGCTGGGCGCAGCCCGTGCCCTCCACGTGGCCAGGCCTTCCCGGACTCTGTGGTCATCCGCGTGTCTCCCTTCTCCAGGAGCCCGCAAGCTGGAAATTTCTCATCCACTTCGTCTTGAGCCTGTCTGCGGGTCTTGCTGTTGGGGCCGATAAGGCTTTCGCCATGAGCTGTGGGATGCTTAAAATATTTGGGGTTAAGTCCGTAGCCGGTCTGTGTACAAACACGTTAACAGAGAGTTGTGTCAAGCAGGGCTTCCCCCCGTCTTTGTGTTTTATGGAAAATTCCCTGGATTTAGCAATAGTGCTCTGTGCAGTAGCGTTTCCAAATACAGGCCCTGTTCCTGCAGCCCTCTTCCCCGTCTGTCCTCCTGTCGAAGCGTGCAGGGCTGAGCCTTAAGCGCCCACGCTGACCCGTTAGGCTCTCGCCTTCCAAGGGGGTGGATGGTGGGAAGCTTCTGTGCCCGGAGCGGGGCAGTCCGGGAGGGGAGGTGGCACCTTTGAAGCCCAGCTCCGGTTTGGGGCCCGGGGCAGCCCCAGAAAGCGCAGTGGCCAGACTGGGCACTGTCTCTTCATTTGCTGTGTGCTCTTCTTTAGAGAACTGTGGAAGGTCCAAACCACTAAGGTCAGCGCAACCAACCGTGTGAAGTTGGGCAGAGAAAGCCAGAATGCAAAGTCTGATCAGATACGAGCAATGCACTGAAACAAACTGTGGCCCTCTTCCCAAAACGGGGATAGAGAGAGAAACGGAGAGGGGCTGGCTGACGGCCGCAGTGCACTGTAGGGTTCTTGGTTGGATCCAATCAACACACACAACGTTTAGCGTTATATAATGTTTGCTCAGTTTTAGGGAACAAAATTTGCGTGGACAAACTATCTTTATTAAAACTTGGTGGATGGCGGTGCCCGTGGGGATTATTGCTCTAGAGGAATTTCATTAACTGCGCCAGTAATTGCTTGTCCTAAGGATCCTTTAGGACAGCTCTGATGCAGCAGTTTGCACTAAAATCCCTCCAGACTTGGTTCAACTCAAAATTAGTTACTAGGGAAACTAATGTGCATTCTTAATATAATTTTGAAAATACCTTGGGCTTTTTTTTTTTTTTTTGCTCGAGTGTTTGAGGTGGGATTTGCATGTAAGCCAGGGTGAAACAGGAAGAACACGGTGCTTTGTGCATCTCTCTGCCTGGCAGCACCAGTTAATGCTGGTACAATTGTTAGACTAACATAACTACTGATAGAAAAATGAATGGGTAAACAGAACTGTTTGATTAAAAAAAGAGAGAGCGCGTGTATTGCAATTCATGTGCACTATTTTAAGCAAGGCAAAGGTATTGGTCACGTTACCTCTGCTCAGAAACTAAATCCCATTTGACCGAATGAGTAGGAGAGCTCTTTTTCCCTCAGTGCTGTATTTGGTGGAAAGAGAAAGAGCAGAGACAATTACCTTTGGGATTCATTGAAATGCTTATGCTGCCCGTGATGGAATTAAAGTGTGATACAGGTCATGCCATGCTATATTTTCTGACTTGGGATTTTAACGGCTCTGTCACACATCCAGGGTTTTTTTGTGCAAGTCAGTTCTGTTGTACCTACCAGGCGTTGCTCAAAGCTTGACAAAGAGCCGTGTACATCGCTTTATGTGCAGGGCACTGCTTGTCTGTCATGGAGTTTGAGGGCTCTGTCTTAGGCTGCAGCAAGAAACTTGTTTCATCTCCAGTAATGCCAGATGTCAGTTTGGGGAGTGAATAAACCAGTCCTGAGAGTTGGTTTATTGCAAACATCTGCTGACGTCTCCAACGTGCTCCCACTCGGACACTGCTCAGACCCTCTGACAATCCTGCTTGCTGTGTTGGAGGCTGCCGTTAATATGAGGGGATACATCTCCCAGGACCGTGTATCTTTTTGTCCAGCAGTAGCTGACTCAGTGTTGGACGAGCACATATCTGTTAATGTAACCTTGGTGTAGCAGCAGCTCTACAGGCGTTCTCCCTGCACAGGGCTGATGGAGCAGGGTCTGATCGCTTCCTCCTCCAAAGTGGTGTTACTGCTGGGCACCTTGTCCAGTGGGCGCGTTTTGCCTCGTTGATCCCAAATAGAGTTTGGAGGCTCTTGAGAACACAGTTTGGGTGGGAAGGCAGCAGAATAACTGGTTGGGCAGCTGTAGCCGTCTTCCTGTTGAAATTGTTCCAGTATGACTCTTTCTTCTTTTTCTTCTTCTCCTTCCCAACCCCAGGTTTCTGCTCTCTGGCAATCTTCATGGTGGCTCAGTGGTTGCAAGCTATCCCTATGATGACTCTCCCACACATAAGCCCACAGGAGTCTACAGTAAATCAGCTGATGACGAAGTGTTCAAATATTTGGCAAAAGCTTACGCGTCACATCACCCCATCATGAGAACTGGCAAACCCAATTGCCCTGGCGAGGAGGGAGAAACCTTCCAAGATGGTATCACAAACGGTGCCCAGTGGTATGATGTAGAAGGTAAGCTGTGCTGGTGAATCGCTCTAACTGCTAGCTCACCTAACAGAGTGTCTTGTAGAAAGAGTTTCTTGCTCCTGCTGAGAACTGACATCCAAACCAGTGGTGATTATCACAGAGGAAAGGACGGTGGGTGAAGTGATATTTTTAACTTTGAATGTGTTCTAGCAGCTTGAAATGAAGGGAGGTGGCATCACGGGCACACCAGTAAGTGCTTGATGAATCACAGCTTGGGAGATGTTCATAGGGAAGAGATCGCAGCAAACTGGAGAATTCTTCCTGACCCTGTTAGATGCTGGAGAGTTATCCTGCTTGTGGGAGGCTTTGTTTGCCAAGTGAACTGTCATAAGGTCTCTAGATGGAGTATTAAAGGTATTAAACCAATGCCAGTATTCAGTGATGTTTTTTTTAACCTCCAAACTTGTAATTTTGTAAATGATTATAGAATAGCCTGCTGTAAAACTACGTAAAACTTAAATGTGTGGTCTGGGCTAAGCTAGCTGCTCTGGCTGGAAGTGGGGTAGGCAGCTTTTCCATAAACTGCTCTGCTGTTAGACCTGTGCAGAGGGTGACAACCAGCAGAGCCTGTTCTCATCGACCAGTGTGGCAGGATGTAGAAGGGATCTGAAATTCAGTTTGCTGGGGCTTCTAGGAGAGCTCCTGATCACTCCATTAGGCAGCTGCGTTGGAGGTGATCTGAACATAAGCAAATTATCTCCTGGTGCACACTCTGCTTGTGTGGAGGTGGCTGGCCTGGCTCAGCCACGTGGTGGGCTGCTCTGTGTGTGTTGGTTTTGCTGTAAATGGGATTTAAATGACAGTTTTTGTGACGAGATGCTCTTGTGGAAAAGGCTCTGTGGGCTGGCAGAAAGAGAAATCTTGGTCATGTCATTAGAAGAAGTTACACCATTGCCATGCCCCCTCAGCGGATGTTGTACAACCGTGCCCTCGCCAGACCATGCAGGAACTTCTGTGGTGAGGACACAACAAAAAAATTTGCATAAATGATCTGAAGAAGTTGCATTGCTTTGCTGCGCCTGGACTGCTCTGCTTTCCCTCATGCTAGGGCTGAGGGATGAAGGTGGTAGTGCTGAGCAAGCAGTGACATTGAATGTTGTTTATCCTTCAGAGCTTACAGCTTAACAAATTCTACTAAGACGGTAGCTCTGAAGCCTATGTTTTGGAAAGACGACTCCTATCTTAACCCCGCATCCACCTTGCTTGGGAAGGAGGGAGAGGGATCTTTTATTGGGCCTGAACACATCACCTCTGTGCTGGAAGAGGAGGTCTTGATCTCAGCGGTGGCTGAATCATTCCCCAGGATTTCACTGATCAAATAAGATGTCATGTTCAAATAAGATGCAGTTTTATCTCTTTCTCTAGCACCTGTCTGCTTCCCTCCACCCTGTTGAGCACACCAGCCCTGGTGTTTGCTGGCTCAAGGTTCACTCTGCTGCTGTGAAAAGTCCAGCAGGAGAAAGGTTTATGTAGTCTGGTGAATTTGCTTATGAGGGAACAGGATATCCTGGATGATCTGTGCCGCCTTGTTCTGGTGACGGTCGTTACCAGCAAATACCTCAGCCGGGAAGTTTGTTATCGGCAGCTCTAATGTTTTCTGCCCTTGTAATGAAGTGGGATGGGCGTTCTCTGAAGGGAGGGTGGTTCCAGAGCTTTGGGCTTGTGTTCCCCTGCCCGCAGTGAGCAGCGTTTTTCACTGCAGGGTTAACTTCTTCATCCTCGTGCTAGGATGTGAGACACCTGGCTAGTGGCTGTGGCACTGGTGTGTGATTCTTTGAGGCTGCCTTTGTCTTGCCAGTGAGCAGAGCAGAGGTTTCACCTACTTTCACAGGAAATGGCAAGGTGTGAACTGAGACCAGTTTGCTCTGTGCTGCCATTGCTGTGGCCTATATTATGTCCAATAGCCTCCAGCATTCAGCCTCTGCAGAAATAAACTCTTTCGCTGTGACAAGCCGCAGTCTCGGGCTCAGCGCTGATGGCTGTAGGCAATTCACGGGCAGAGATTATAGGGAGGGTGTACCGACACTAACTCTCAGAATGGAGCATTACTGAGGTTGAAGACAGGAGCTGCTGGGCACCTGTGTGGTCTCTCCCCTAAGCAGTAATTTACCTCTCGTTGCTGTTAAAGATGCACACGTGGAGGGTGATGGCAGCCCTCGGAGCACGTCCCAGGCTGAGGAGTTCATGTAAAGTGTAACCCACGGGAGCTGAGATCCAGGGGAGAGCACGGGTGAGCTAACAGATACCGCAGAGGCCAGTACATGTGTATTTTGATGTTGTGTGAAGTTACTGTGTCCCATCAGGGATTGTAGGTGTTAACATTTATTTTTAGTGGTGGATGAAGAGCAGGCAAAGGGGAGTCAGTTGTAGGCAGTGTGTGACAGAAGTAGCAAAACCACCACGATGGCTGTATTGAGTCATCTGATTCGCTCAGCTCCGTGCCAGGGACTGCTGAGGCTCATACTCGGATCAGGAGGCCTTTCCCAGTGATTGCAGAATTTAAATGTGTGGTAAAATGAGGCTGGGGAAATCCCAGTACTCTGCAGGAGCTCCCTGGGCTGAGCTCTGGAGATAACCAGAGCACAGAGTTCTGTGAACGATGCAGGGCACACACTTCTGGCCTCCGGATCAGGTTGTGCCAGGAGAGACTGCAGGCTCCAAGTGAACTAAAGCCAGGAAAAACAAAGAAATGAGAACATAAAGTCTCAACAGGTGGAAATTTTCCTGCCACGTTTTATCATGTGAAATCAAACATGCTGGAAAGCAAACTGCTATGGGATTCATTGTCCCGAAGTTACCAGTTCAGGTTTATGCTGGTGCCAGACCCCATTAACTTTCATTTGAGTTTGCAAACAACCTCTTATGCGAGTCAAACCGAGGTGGCAAGTACAAACCATTGGAGTAATTGTTAAGGTCAAGTGTGCACAGAGAAAGATGGCTCTCTGCCAGGCAGCTGAATTCGGCTTTTGCATTCCAGCTGCTATAGATAAGCACGTTTGTAACTGGGTTGCTTTTTAGAGGCTATCTCTGTTTTACATGCTCTTACTCTTCCTTCCTTTTTAACCTCTGGGGGTTTTAACTACCAAGAGGCTGGTTCAGATCAAGTAAATGCATGCAAGTCTGGTCGGGTGTATGGTCCAGATGATGCTTGGAAAGCGGTTGAGAAACCGCTTAAGTCTTAGTCTGTGGGAGGAACGTGCTTGCCTTTATTTTGTGAAGAGCCCAGTTCAGAAACTGAATTCAACGTAACGTTCGATAGGGTACTTTGTGGGCAGCCTTGGAAGGTCGTGTTGTTATTTGCAGTCCCTTCCTAAGAGTTATTTTCCTTGCTAGTTTGACTCTCTGATGTCCAAGTGTTTGAGGTGCTTCTGGTGTCTACCAGAAGGCACTTCTCAGGTTGAAAGTCGATTTAGGTTACAGGTGTGCTTACTAGGTTGTTTTGACTGTGGTTACTAGCCACACTGAGCTTCTGAACAGCTTTTAGTGGCGTCAAACTCGGAGCAGTTAAAATGAGTGCTGAGAACAGTGGGTGCTTATGGCATCACTGTGGTGGCCTCTGTTTCCTGGGCATGGCAGAAGGCAGTTGCACAGCGTGAGCTCTCGTAGAAGTTTTCAGCCATGTCTTTCTGGGATATGCACAATTAGCTGCCCTTATGCGTTTGTACGTGTTTTCATAAAATTCTTATTGCAATTCTTTCTTTCTTCTTGAGAAAAGTATTGGCTTGATGGTTCGAGGGTGTGATGCCTTTTTTCACATCTAGTGTGAGCTGCTGGGTGGTGCTGTGATGGTGCAGCTCTTGGGAAGACCCTGCCCTCCTCTTTGAGAGAGCCCCGAGAAGGCTGCAGGGCTGTGCTGCTCTGGGCTGTGTGATGCAGCTGCTGGAATTGGAGTCTCAGACCTCACCTCCTCTGAGTTTTAATGATTGCAGACTAATAGACCAAAACATTCCTCTGCCTGTTTGGTGCTGGTGCTCACCCGGTCTCATGCTACGAGACAATTGGTTCTGTCCACAGAGTAAGTGACCTGTGCCACGTATTTAATCATGTCTCTAGCTTGCTTTGTGCCATCTGCTCTCTCTGCAGAGCAGACACGACTATTTCTCTGCTTTAACTTAGATGCAAGTCTCTTATCTCCTAATGTCTGTTCCAGCGAGACCTGGAGTTAGAGAGGTTTCTGCATAGAGCAGTTTGAAAATAGAGTGCTTCCTGGCTGGCCTGGAAGGCTTCTCTTGGCACAGGGTGTATTTATGGTATCTGGATCCACGGGCTTGACTCTAGAGAGCTGCATTCTCCTACTTGGCTGCCTGGTTTGAGCTTGGCAGGGAGCAGAGGCGTGCTTGTCAGCGTGAACTCTGCGGCACTTGTGCTGCAAGAGGTCTGGGATCCTTCCCTGAAGTGCAGTCCTGATGCTCAAGGAGTGGGACAGAACAGGAGAGAGCAGTCACTTGCTGTGACTGTAAGCTGCTTGCTTTTGCTTTGCTTTCCTCACCGGTAAAATAGGTATGATGCTTCACTGGGAGGCTGAAGCTTTATGGAGTGTGGGCTAAAAGACACCCTGTGATTAAAAAATGCTGGAATAAATCCAGCAAGTTATCCTAGATATTACCCAAACAGATAGGTGGAGTAGAAGCATTGCAATTTTGACAGTCCTCTGCCTTGGGTGTGCTTTTTCTGCTCTGCTCCATGAATGTAGTGCTCTGCTAATGGTGGGCTGTGTACAGGTTTCTCTTTACACCTCCAGATCTTCTGCGTAGCCAGGAGAGACTGTGCAGATGGTATGTGGAAAAATAAGTCATTCCATATGCTGTAAAAATAACTGTCCTGCTCTTCAGCCGGGCCATGTGAAGGCCAAATATGTGCAGCCGATACAATCCAAATTTTCAAGCATGCAATGGACTACTTTCTCGAAGAGACAGTTTTAGCGAAATTGATGTAGCAAGCTCTAATTTAGTCCGTTGCTGCTCTATTATGGGTGAGCATCTGTCCTAAATTTGCTTGAATGGCAGATGAAGCACTAAATATGCTTCATAATGTCTCTGGTTTACGTATGGATGTTTTCAAATGCATTAGCGTCCTGCTATGAACAGATGGTTATAGGCTGGCAAATTGTTTCACTCTGCATGGTGTTTACTGGCGAGAGAGCAGCCTGCTGTGGGTTACTTTTTGGAGCCTGGTAACAGGAGCTGAATAGAACTACATATCAGATTCGCAGGCCTTGTTCCTCTAACCTCTTGAACCGAATTTGAGAGTTTTAAAGTCCTCCAACACTTTTTGGCCCCTTGTGCTGGACAGAAAAGTCTCTTTCCTGTTTTGATCTCAGCCCATGCACAAGCTGCAATGCTTTTTCTGGCAGCAAGTGACGTTTGATTTGTTACAATAAAAGTTTTGTGTTCCCTTAGCAGCAGGCTCCCAGAAGAATTGAGAGGAACTGGGACATCTTTGTTGTGGTACCGTCCCGCACATCTTCCCAGAGGTCTGTTCTTCTAAATCCTACTTTATGCTGTCAGTCCATCTCTGCTTTACCTGAGTGCAGTGGGGCTATTGAATTCAGAGATGCAGTCCCTGACCTTTTGGGACAGTGAATGCTTACAGCCACCACGTTTATTATAAGTCTCCTCTGCTGGGTAGAGTGCTGCTGATAGCTTTTCCGGGCCGTGCATTAACACAGCCTCTGCAAATGCCAGGTAGTGCATTTGCACCGTGGTATTGATCCATTCTGGCTGGTTAATTGGCCAGCACCCTGGAGGTTCCCTCGCTTGTGAAGGAGCTTGTGAATGACTAGAAAACTGCTCAGACAAAGCCGGTGAGGTTTATTAGCATAGCACTAATGTAGCACTTTGGTGGGCAAAGCAAAGGCTGGGAGCTCAAAGTATGCATTTCTTACAGACTTGCCTGCTGGGGTCCTGCAGGCTGGTGCCATGACACATGCCACAGGCTGTCTTCTGCTTTCGTTCCTCCTGAAGTTTGCATCTGTCTCCTGCAGAGGAAATGTATAGCTGTTCCGTGACAGATGGGCTTCTGAGAACCAGTTTGACTTCCTCAACTCATCTGGAAGAGACCCACTGCCTGCGCCCCTGGGTCCCGCTGAAGCCGGTGGGAGTCATTCAGTCGGTGCACAGAGGTCTCTGGGCTGAGCGGTCCCAGGCGCTGCTGTGCAGGTTGGGATGGAGCTGTCTAGGAAGTGGTAGCCAAGGCCATGGCGTGCCAGTCTGCCTGGATTGTAACTGAATAAGGTTGTGTACCCAGAAGATATCATCAGTACGCATAAAACTTAGCGTGGTGTGTTTTCTGTGCTGAAACAACTGCCTGATTTGGTGGTGGTGGTGGTGGTGGGAACGATCCTCTCATGTGGCCATGACATCTGGCTACAGTCATGTGGTGGGATTTGACTCTGAAACCTGTTTCACAGACTTGTGGTGTTTTTGGAATGTCCTTTTTACTGTTGAAAGCTCCCATGAATGTTTAGAGGGCTGAACATTTGCAGCCTTCAGCAGCATGCTGAATTCTGAGCTCCTGATCATGAGTGTTGATACCTACGGACCTCAAGTCCTGCTGGTACGTGATTCATTCTTGTTTGAGAAACAGGTTTGCTTGCTGAGGGTTGAACGTAAACTTCAGCAAATGGGGTCAGGACACTTGCTGGAACAAGGTGACCTTTTCAATTCATAGCAGTGCCTGTGGTTTCTCTGAAGGGCAAGAATAGCAAGATGAGCTTAATACTGGGAAACGCACTCCTGTTTTCTGGTGCTGGTTTAACACTAAGCTAGCCAGCTGTCCCCAGGTGCTGCAACATCCTTAAATTGATTTGAGTGTGTTGCCTTAAAGAAGAAATGTGGGAGGAGGCTGGTGACTTGGCTGGAGGTCTCAAAGACAAGAGCAATTTTCCCAGTTGGAGTTTCTCACTGGTGAGAGAGGCCTGAGCCAGTTGCAGGACCTGGCTGCTGCGGGGTCACGGGAGTCCTCGGTGGTGAGGGAGGCATCACTGCCCTCCCAAATCAAGAGGAGAGTTTCCTGAAGGTGACTTGCTGCAGTTCACTGCATGCTGTCACCACGTCAGACCTTGTCAGGCTTTCTGCTAGAGCTGCTCTAAATATCAAGTAAATGGAGACCTTCAGATAAGGAGTTGGAGGAAAAGAGCAGCTGAGGAAGTAGAGAAGGGGAAGCATTCTTCTCATCTGGAGTTTTGCTAAGAGTTTTTTGGTAGAAGAGCTGTGTGGTCCTTGAAACTGATTTCTGCATGCAGATTCGAGCTGCCACCTCCTGGGTTGATAGTCTGGTGTGTTCTTTTGTATCAGAGGCCTGAAGCTTATTTGGGTGGAGTAACTTCTCTTGCAGGAAGACCTCACAAATCTAAAGGTACCTTAGAACACATAGTGAAGGACTTGGCAGCAGTAGCGTTCAAACCTTGGTGTGCCTGCCCTGGCATACTGGATTTGTAGTGTCTGGAAAATGTCTTCACAGTAGAGTGAACCCATATGAATTTCCAAGTGCTATGCTGCTGAGTTCAGCTGACAGAGCAGTGAGACTGAAGGGACTGTCATCTTTGAACTGTCTGTGGCTGATTTGAATGGCCAGCATGCTGGTTATTGGGAGAAATGGAGCTCAATCTTCCCCAGCACAGGCTCTCACAATGATCTGATCTGACTTTCCTCCTTAGGTTGTTCACTCTGGAGCTAGGGCAGCGTCATGGTGAGATGCTGTGGGGCGCTGAAGGACAAGGAAAAAGTGCGTCCCATGGCGGGATGTCTGTGCGTTGCTCTTGGGACATGTCTCTGCCTCATTTTCTTAGGTGGGATGCAGGATTACAACTATGTGTGGGCCAACTGCTTTGAGATCACGTTGGAGCTGTCCTGCTGCAAATATCCACCGACCTCTGAGCTTCAGCAGGAGTGGGAGAACAACCGGGACTCTCTCCTTGCTTTCATTGAGAAGGTAGCGTGGGCTGGGACGGGGCATGGGGACAGCAGCTGTGAAACCCACGTGTCCGTGGTGGGCTGAGCGCACTGTGTTCAGTTGCTCTTGTGGCTTTGTTTGCAGCAGTTGCTGTGCAGAGATTGGTGGCTACAAAGCTGCTGTGTATCTCTGTGGTTCTGCCACAGTTCCCACATCCTCCACGATAGCAGAGCTCTGCTGAGAGGGGTCTTGTGGGGTTGTGTTAGAGGGATTGGTCAGTGCGGATCTCACTAAGTAATGCAGAGTATCTGTAAAGCCTCACTGCTGTGAATCTCCAGTGATGTTCAAAAGCACCAACACTGCTGAGACCTTGGCTTGCAGAATCCTCTGCCAGGCTGTCTCCAGATGTCCAGTGTATGAGTTGAGTAGGTGACAGTTTAGGCTGGAAAGGGAGGCAGCTGCCTTTTGTCCCTCAGTATGGCGTGTAACCCAGCTATGTTCATATTGTTGTGTGCCCGTGTTGATGAATTAGAGCGTTTGTTAGGGAGGATCAATTCTGAGATCTTGCTGCCTTCTCAGTGCATGCTTGGATTCCTGTCCTTGCCATCTGGCCAAGCACTGTCTGAATCATGGGCCCTTGAATGTCTTTGCCTGGCAGCTGTCCTGCTCTGCTGCATTTGGGGAAGAGCAGGGGGGTATTGCTGGGTGAGGACACGGTTCTCCTGATGTTGCCTGTCTTCAGCCAGGCTCTTGCATTGTTTTCCTCAGGTCCACATTGGTGTGAAAGGCTTTGTCAGGGATGCAGTCACTGGAGCTGGCCTGGAGAACGCGATCATTGTTGTTGCCGGTATTGCTCATAACATCACAGCAGGCAAATTTGGTGATTACCACCGACTGCTTGTGCCTGGGACCTACAACGTGACCGCAGTTGTAATGGGGTAATGTCTCTGTGGCAGCCTGCATGCACACTGCCAACTGCTCGTGTTCCTTCACTTGATTTCTTCCCCCAAAGCATCTTGTGTATTTAAGGGGCTTGGCTGGAAGCTGCAGCGCTAAAGGACTCCAGCTTAGAACTGCAGCTGTTTGTTCACCCCATGCCCTGCTGCAGCGGGGTGCTGTTGGGTGCACAGCATTTCTGTCACCTTTGTTTGATTGCTTGTATCAACTTGCATCTTACTTTTTGGGCAAAGGGAGAAAGTGGAGCAGGGTTGCCCCAGTAAGAGTTTGTGTTGTCTCAAGGCTGGGTGTGAATGCGTAGCTTGCCCCTAGGCTAGCCCTGTGATACGCCTGTGGCTTCTTCCCCGGTGAGTCTGTAAACAGGAACTTGTGCCTCTGACACAGCAAGGACAGCAGTGTAGTTGGGTCCGGTGGCAGCGGGATGAGTCCCGTCAGCTTGTTCGCTGGTGAATCTCACGTAGTCGTTAATATGCCAGTGCGTTCAGGCTGGGAGGAGTAGGCTGGAATGGTGGAGAGGCTGCAGGGGGTTTTTGCCTCTGTTCTGCAGAGCCTCCTTCCTGAAGCCAGCTGTGTTTTTCACAGTTACACACCAGTGACCAGAGAGAACATCGAGGTGAAGGAGGGAGCTGCCACAGAAGTGGATTTCTCCTTGCAGCCAACTGTAATGCCAGCAGCTCTTAACGTCACGCAGTTCACAGCAACGCCTGCTCCTGTCTCTACCATCACCCCCACCCCGGTGCAGGCAGAGGCCCCAAGCCCAACCTCTCTCCATCAACCCGTCCAACCTGTGGACTTCCGCCACCATCACTTCTCAGACATGGAGATCTTTCTGCGGCGGTACGCCAACGAGTACCCCAACATAACTCGACTCTACTCCGTGGGCAAGTCGGTGGAGCTGCGGGAGCTCTACGTAATGGAGATCTCTGACAACCCTGGCATCCATGAAGCAGGTAACGTGGGAAATCCTTTTAAGCGAGGCACTAGTGCCAGACCCTTTGCTTTGGGAGACTGTGGGCAGAGCGAAAAGGAGCGTAGAGCTGGCAACTGTCTGAAGAGACACTGAGCTGCTCCTTGCAGTATCCTTTCTAAAAAGACCAGGTGCAGTGGGCGGCACTAGTGTGAGTTAAAGTGCATTGCTGGGGACATCTGCGCTGGTTGTGGAGCTCCGGGGACAGAAGGACCAAGCGGCTTCCCTGAAACAATGTTTGTCCTTTTTGGTGTTGTGGAAGCAGAAGGGTAAATTTTAGATGAAGGACTTCAAATGCCCTCTGGCCCTGCAGAAAGGCCTGAGAGTGCAATGCTCAGGGTGGTGAGATGTCTCCAAGCTTTAATATAAGTGGTTATAATTGTCGCTTTGGTGTGGCCTTATGTATTCAGGTGAGCCGGAGTTCAAGTACATCGGTAACATGCATGGGAATGAAGTTGTGGGGCGAGAGCTGCTCCTGAACCTCATCGAGTACCTCTGCAAGAACTTTGGCACGGATCCTGAAGTGACAGACCTGGTCCAGAGCACACGGATCCACATTATGCCATCCATGAACCCTGATGGCTATGAGAAGTCCCAGGAAGGTATTGCTGTCTGTGTTGAAACATCTGTGGGGTTTCTAGCTCTGAGAACAATCCTTTGGGTTCATGGTACCTCTCTGAGAAATCTGGAAGCCTTGCTGGAGCAGAAGTGCTCTCCGCACAGGGAGGCTGGGAAGGGACTTGGTGTGTGCCGTGGGATGAGTGGGTGGACCCTGCACTGTAGGATGTGGGCAGCCGACTGATGCTTGAAGCTGTTGGAGAGAGCTCTTATGCTTCGGCAGGGCTATATGTTACCCCTGTTTGGGTCCCCTTATGGTTTGTGGCTATCCCAAGGCTTCTTTTAAAAAAAGACATTCCTTTGACACAGCTCATACTTGCTGTGCTTTGGTCCATGCTCTTAGTAACATGTGATGCGGGAGCCAGGCTGTCTGCAGAGCACTTGTCCAAGGATAATATAGACTTTTATCGTGATGTTGAAATTGGCAAAAACATCCTTCAAGGAGGTCTTTAAAACTGCATGGCTCTTGCAGATTGGCAGGACAGAGTCGGTCCAGAATGATTTTCTGGAAGCAGAGCTCTGCTTGGGTTTAACAAAGAACTTGTCCGGCTGGTTTCAGAAGGTGAGCTCTGAGGTTTCTGCGGTCGTGACATCCGGCTGCTGGGATTGTTCACGGTTCGCTGCCTTTCTGCTCGCTGTGGTCTGGCTGGCGCTGAGAGCCTGTGCAAACACCTGCTGAAAGGGCCCCCGGATGCCTCTGTGCGCAGAGCAGGCCTGTCGCTGAAGGAGAGCGTGGGGGTCCCATCACTCTGGGGTGTAGGGAGCCAGCACTGTTGTGCTCTCTGCTGTTTTCTGTGAATTGATAACTGTAAGCTCTGTAGTAAGAGGATGAAGCCTCTGCACTGAAGTGGGTGCTTGCATAGGGTGCAAGCTTGAACATGTGTTTAATTTTCAGGAGACAGAGGAGGTACCGTTGGCAGAAACAACAGCAAGAACTATGACCTGAACCGGAACTTCCCAGATCAGTTCTTCCATGTGGCAGACCCTCTGCAGCCAGAAACTCGCGCTGTCATGACCTGGTTAAAGAATTACCCATTTGTGCTCTCGGCAAACCTGCACGGAGGTACGGCAGCCAAATCGAGCTCCTTCCTTTGCGCTGAGGTTCGAGGGATGGGAGTTTGCAGGGGCATCTCTGTAGTGTTCTAGGCGTGAACTGGACCTCTTGCAGAGAGCTCTCTGCCCTTGGCATGGCTGTGAAATGGCAGGGGCAAAGGCAGCCAGGTTCCTGCAATGGAGGTAAGGCCATTTGCAAAGGGCCTACACAAAGAGTAAATCAACCCTTTTGTTCATGCTGCTGGAAGATGGATCAGAAGCCAGAAACAGAGGGTGAAAACCGTGTCCCCAAGCACATTTGTAGGGAGTTGAAGAGGCTGCTGGGAGGATCCCAACCACTTCTCTGAAGGGAGCACATGGATTGGGGAGTAGCTAGCACCCTGCCCGCTGGGAGATGGGGATGGACTCTCTTGTCAGCGGTTGCTCAGCAGCTGGGTCTGGGAATGTGATATAGTGCTGCGGCTGTTAAAGGCTTCATAGTATTTATAAAGTGAAGGGAACACATTGTAATCCTGAGGGTTCCCTGCCTTGAATCGCATGGCAGAACTATGAAATTTGCTGTAATTTAATTATCTTTTTGGAGTGATCTAAATTAAGTCTCTGTATTACAGCTTATTCCCCAGACAGTTTGTCTGCAAGCTTGTAGCTGTGGTAACTCGCAGGTGGTTGCCTTGTGCTAGCATGTTTAATTTTGTAGTTCAGAAGTACCGTGTGTGGGTACAAGGGAGCTGGCAGTTCTCCAGCAGCAATGGTGTCTGGGGTTCCACGGTGCTATTAGTACAATTTGCTTAGAGAAAGCTTCAGTAAGCCAAAGATGTTATAATCTGTCAGTGCTCGCAGTAAACTCCAGAAGGCTGAAAAACTACAGCGGTTGGGCCAAGAGCACCATGCATGTTCTAGGAAATTCCTCCCCTTGCTTTCCGTCCTCCGTGAAAACGATCGTTATGAGGCTGTGCTCATCCCTCCCACATGTAGGAGCCAAACCTTTGATGTGTCGTGGCTTGGGTTCACCTTTCCAACTGGGTGCGGTCTTATCTCTTCCTGTGCTTTTGTTGTCTCTTCTAGCCACTGGCTTAATACTTTTTTTAATGCCGAGTCTTGAGAAACGGAAGACTCTTTGGAGAAAAAGAAAAACTTCCCGTATTAGGCTGAGGGATGACTTGGAAAGCATGCAAGTACGAGTCAAAGCTTGTTTCCCCTGCAGGTTCTCTGGTGGTTAATTACCCCTTTGATGATGATGAACAAGGAATAGCCATATACAGTAAATCCCCAGACGACGCTGTGTTTCAGCAGCTGGCACTTTCCTACTCCAAGGTAAAGCTCTAACTGGAAAACAGGCACATCCTGCTGGGTTAACTCCTGATGCTGTCGGGAATCTCCTGAGCGGCTGGTAGAGGAGGGCGCAGGTACTGTGAGCACCTGGTGTTGCAGGCACAGCAGAAGGGTCCTGCGGGAAGCTCTTGTTCCGTGAGTGGATGTCCAGCATGTTCTGTCTGCAGGCGCTGTAGGAGGAGTGCTCTGTGCAGGCACAGGGGCCAACACACTGAACGGTGGTACAAAATGCTGTACACGGGCCGGGAGGAGAGCAAGGATGTCCGTGGGTTAGGGCTGGCTGTGAGTGCAGTCTGTTTGTGTTGCAGCCATACAAACACGTGTCTACATGAATGTCTGCGTTTGGTAACCACAAGTGTGTGACTAACATTAGGACAAAAGTGCCAGTGGCTGTAGAGTGCAGGCTCAGCTTCACATGTTGTATCTTGTTTTTTCAGGAAAATACAAAGATGTATCAGGGAAGCCCTTGTAAGGATATGTACCCCACTGAGTACTTCCCGCATGGCATCACTAATGGGGCTCAGTGGTACAACGTTCCAGGTAAAGTAGACCCTAAGTCTCTTGCATTGTGTACCTCCAAGTTAATGCACGTGCAACTTAAAGAATGTAGCCTGATCAGTCGCAAACTCTGCATTGGTCAGCCCAGATTACTGGGACTTTGGTTTCTTTTATAACCTCTTAAATAGTGTACCCAGATAAAGTTATTCCTGGGGGAAGGAATTTATAGGGTAGTTTTTCTGGCTATTAGGAAAATGGTTTCATAAAATTTTACAGCAGTATATTAGCATGAAAGGTATTTACAAGAAGGATGGTTATTTGTCTGCTATTTTGGCATCCCTTTGAAGCTTGAATGTTGCCCTGCGTAAAAGCCTTCTTTCTTCAGCTATAAAATGCATGCTGTAGTTTGTATTTCATCTTTCTCTACTATCTGATTTTTTTTTTTTTTTTTTTTTTTTTTTTTTGAGCTTTGGTACAATTGCCTTCAGGAGACCTTGTCAAAACTTTTTTTACGTTCCTGTTGTAGGTGGGATGCAAGACTGGAATTACTTAAATACGAACTGCTTTGAAGTGACCATTGAGTTGGGCTGCGTGAAATATCCAAAAGCTGAGGAGCTGCCAAAGTACTGGGAGCAGAATCGTCGATCTCTCCTCCAGTTCATGAAACAGGTGAGACACTTTGACCCCAAGCAATTGTGTGAGCTGCCTCTGGGGTTTACATTAGATGTGCCAGAATGAACTGGCTAGTCTGCAGGCTGAAGGGAGTGCTGCTTCCTGGCTAGACTGGGTACCTGCTCCACAGAAATCATTCCCATCAGAACCCGTCTCGACGACTGCTCTCCACTCCTTCTCAACATACCAGAAATCTGTATGGAAACAGCAGCCAGGTGATGCAGGTGTGGCCTTGTTATTTACCACTACTGGACTGGTCTTTAAGTGCTGTTCCCATCTGAGTCCAGGGCTGGTGGTAGTGCTGCGTATCTGGGGCATGAAAACAAAGATGTGGAGCAAACAGTGCTGTGGTGGCACCCTGAGCCAAACAATTGATCTTTGTCCACGCCAGCTGCTGGCGAGTCTAACGAACCCCTTTGGAACACGTTGCTCCTCTGAGAATGCTGAACCTCCTGGGCTGGGAGCTGGTGGGATCTGGGTGTCTGCGCTCCCGCAGCGATGTGTGGGGTGGGAGGCAGAGCCAGGGCTGGCACTCAGCAGGGCTCCGGGTCTGTGCACAGGTTCACCGCGGCGTCTGGGGATTTGTGCTGGATGCGATGGACGGAAGGGGCATTCTCAACGCCACCATCAGCGTTGCCGACATCAACCACCCGGTGACCACGTACAAGGATGGAGACTACTGGCGCCTCTTGGTCCAGGGGACGTACAAAATCACAGCGTCTGCCCGAGGGTGAGCAAGCCGCGGCACAAGGAGCAAACAGCTGCACGACTGACTTCCCAGTCAGGAGTAGTTCCATCGCCTCTGCCTACGGCAGATGTAGGCATGGGTGTTTCTCCTACCCTCTGGCCTGTGCAGAGTTAGCAATGTGATGCTACCCTGGTGTCAAAGACTGCTCACCTGGCACTGGTGTACAATCCAAATATTTCCTTGTTTGGAGGTGGTGTGGGGAAGGAGTTGATAACTTAGTGTCTCTAGGGGAAATTCTCTTGCAGGCAGCTGCCCACAGAAATGACTTCATCACTTCAACTGCTGCCAAAACCTCTGTGTTAAAGCAGCCTGACTTGTTGTCCTGCTAGTCTGCCACGTAACCCTGCAACACCTGAGCCAAAAGCAGCTCAGCGCCATGTTGGGCCCTGAGCTGCTGCCTGTCCTCCTGCCACTCCCATGTCCCTTTGAAGTGTTCTTGCTCTTCATTTCTATGCTTCTCACTTTTGGCTGGGGAGCAGTAGCAGCCCTGTGTGAGTGTCTAGTCAGGAAGGGGGATGGCTTGTTGTGTGAGGTCTCAAATGCTTGATGTTTCCTTGTGCCTTCTCTTCCCTGGGCAGGTATGATCCAGTGACTAAGACGGTGGAAGTTGGCAGCAAAGGTGGGGTGCAGGTCAACTTCACTCTTTCACGGACAGACATCAAAGTGGAGGAGGGGAAGGTGCCGGTCTTGAACACCCCAGACACCAGCGACCCCAGCGAGAAGGAGTTTGAGACCCTGATCAAAGATCTCTCTGCTGAGAATGGCCTGGAGCACCTCCTGCTTACCTCCTCAGGGGATGTCTCTCCTTATCGATACCGCCCTTACAAGGACCTCTCTGAGTTCCTCCGAGGCCTCAATCTGAACTACCCACAAATCACAAATCTCACCAGGTAAAAACTCAAAGCAGCAGTGCTCAGCTCCTCCCTGAGCAGCAGCCTGTGGTAGGGAAGTAGTGAAATGATGAGCCATGAACGCAGCGCAGAGATGGGGAGCTCGTCCCTCCCCTTCCCTGTGGTCCCCAAGTTCAAGGAAGCCCCGTGTGTAAGGGCATGGTGGCAGACCATAATCTGCAGGGACTTGCAAATGCATCCATGTGCTTTTTCCTGAGACGTCATTTTACTGACTTAAACCCAGGGTGCCGTCAGTTCCCTAGGGGTGCCTGGGACTGGCAATATTCCCAGCATTGATATGCCAAGTTTCTGCCAATACCTCTGTTCCATGGTCTCTATTTCGTCCCTTTTCCAAATCCTTTCTGACATCCACCCTGCTAAAGGGTTCCCAGCAAAAGTGATCAAATTTGACTTACAAATCTCAGATGGCCTGTTTTGATGGTCTGCCTTCAGGTTTTAATTCAGTAGTGCGAGACATGTTGGAGTTAGCTTGCCCTGAGCCAAGGCCTCTGCCCTCCTGCAGGAGGCCAGCTGCTGCAGTCCTCTGCTTTTCTGTGTGACCTGTAGCGCTTACCCTCTGTCAGCTTCAGAAAGCACAAATCTCTTTGTCCCAGGACCTCATTTGCTTGTTGTTACCAGGCACAACATGCTCATGTGCTGTCCCTGCTGGTGCCAAGGCTGCTTTTCTGATCTGTAGCTTCTATTGTCCTTCCAGTTGCATCAGCCCTGATTGTGTTCCCTGCTTTGCTTGCATTCAGTTTGCTAACTTAATGGCATGACTGTAGCAACAACTTCTGCATTACTGGAAATAGGCCTGCTTTTGTCCTCTGCACCGGGTGCTTTATAAATTAGTTTGATGTCCAGATGTATCATGCTCTGAAGGAAAAAAAAAAAAAACCCAAACCAAACCCCCCCCCCCCCAATATTGGAAGCACAGAGGCATTTAGCAGTTCCACATTTATCGTGATGTCATAGGCTATATAGATATATATGGACCTTTGGGTGTCCTGTACATCTGGACCTGGATATAATCTTACACAGATGCTTGTGTTCAAACTGATGTTCACAGTGACTTCTGTTCGGGGCTGCTGCAAATCTCTCATGATGTGGTTGTGTTTTGTGTGTCACTTGTCTTTGCAGCCTCCTCACGGAGGTTGGCAGCAGTTCCTTTCCACACCGGGATTTCTCCTTAAGGTCAGGCTAGAGGTGTGCTCTCTTCCTGAGCTGACGCTCTGGTTTCTCATCTCTTGGCAGTTTGGGTCAGAGTGTTGAGTTCCGTCAGCTCTGGTCCCTTGAAATCTCCAACAAGCCCAACCAGTCTGAGCCTGAGGAGCCAAAGATCCGCTTTGTTGCTGGTATTCACGGAAACGCTCCCGTTGGTACAGAGCTGCTCCTGGCGCTGGCAGAATTTCTTTGCATGAACTACAAGAAGAATACTGCTGTTACAAAGGTGAGGAGCCAATGCAAGGGACTGTCTTGGAGCCTTCCAGCTATATCCTGAGAAGACAGTGCTCATTGGGAGAGACTTGCCTTGTTAACACTGGCTTGTGGCTTGCAGTGATCCTGTGCATAATGGGGAGGTGTTGTGAGATCCGTGGGGCGAGTGGGAACCTCTCACTGCAGTTCCTAGGCAAATGAGGTGTACAGAGAATGAACCTTACTAATTGCACTTTACGTACTGTTTCTTCTCCTTTTGTTCAGCTGATTGACCGAACGCGGATTGTGATTGTGCCTTCCTTGAATCCAGACGGACGTGAGATAGCGCAGGAGAGAGGCTGCACATCGAAGATAGGCCAGACTAATGCTCATGGCAGAGATCTGGACACAGACTTCACAAGTAAAGCAAAGTGATGTGTAGTGTCCCTGTAGCGATGCAGGCTGCTGTAGAAGTCTCCTGCTAGCTGCTCTAGGATTGGGTATATTTGGTTGGTTACAGGGTCTACCTGTAAAGAGAGCAGTACTCCTGCCCTGGAGCTCAGGCAGCACAGCTGCTGGGAAGCTTCCAAAGCTTGGATCCCCTTTACAGATGGTGATTTGCAAGGAAAAGACAAAGCAGAGTTCTTTAGGAGTAGTCTGGAGGTTGGATGACACCTAATGTATTTTTCCTGTTAATTGATTTCTTTCAGCCCTGGATTTCTGAAAAATACCCTCTGTTTGTGCTCCCCAGAAACAGTCTCCTTTTTTCATGCTTTTCTGTTTTCCATGTAACTGCCTGCTATATGCGTAGCACTGTATCAGTGCTATGCCAGCCCTTCCTGGGGACAAAGTGTTCTCTCTGGCCGGGTTTGGCTGGGATCATCCCAAATGCTTTCTTAAGAAAATGTCCGTTGTTTGACATTGAGGAGAGCAAACACACATGAAATATCTTCTGTATCACAAAAGTAAATAGCTTGGGAAATAGTGACGTGTCACATTTGTTTAGCTTTGCATATGAATTCCCCCCATGGGTAGCGTGGACTAGGTGCTTTATTTGATCTGTCAGGTGCATCTGCTGAGATCTAACAAATACCTTTTAATACATGCAGCAGACTTAATTTCAGACATAAACAAAGAATGTACTTCTGCTGGCCTCTCAAATAGCAGAGGAAACTGTTATCAATTCCCTTTTCTATTTGTTGTTCTGATTTACAGGCAATTACTCCCGGTACTCGGGGACACGAGAGCCCGAGACCAAAGCCATCATAGAGAATTTGATATTGAAGCAGGATTTCAGCCTCTCTGTTGCGCTAGATGGAGGATCTCTGCTTGTCACTTACCCATATGATAAACCAGCACAGACAGGTATGACTAACTCCTTGAGGGCCTTGCACGCACAGTTGCCCTCGGGCTATCTTTGCAGAAGTTCATGTGACTGCATGGTGTAAGAGCTTTTTGCGCTGCTGGTGTTCTGTAGCCTCCTTTTGTGTTCAGCCCTTTGTGTGTGGAGTAGCCAGTCTGTTAAGTAAAGCTATAAAACCTCACAGGATTTAGCTAGGGATCAGAACACTTACCATTTCTATTCCTACAACAGTATTTCAACCTTTCCTCTGCCATAAGCCAGTATAAAGTCTGCTTTTGATACCACCCCTCAGTGTTAAACAAAATCTGGAATGCCCCTGAAACAATGTGTGTCACTGTTTAATACAGGATTGTGGGGCTAGAATGGGAATCTGTCCCTCCAGTGAATAGGAGTTGCACTCTTAAGTCTCGCTTTTCCCTTTGTAGTGGAGAACAAAGAAACGCTGAAGCATTTGGCATCTCTGTATGCAAACAACCATCCACTGATGCATTTGGGCCAGCCAGGCTGTCCAAATAAGTCAGGTATGTTTGGTTGAATCCTTTAGCCCCCCCGTCAGCTTGTACTAGACACTGCTAGGAGCAGATCTGTCTGACAGCTGTGTTCTTGCTCTCACAGATGAGAATATTCCTGGCGGTGTGATCCGTGGCTCTGAATGGCACAGTCACTTGGGAAGTATGAAGGTACTTCATCACAGCACAAGGCTTTGCAGCTCTACTAAACAAGCATTAAAAAGCGTATTTGTTCTGATGTCTGGGCAAAATTTCCCCACCTCGAGCTGCACTTTGCAAAGCTTTTTAAATACCACCTCTTCTCTTGTAACCGTGGTTTTGATTTTTGCAGGATTTCAGTGTTACGTTTGGTCATTGTCCTGAGATCACTGTTTATACCAGCTGCTGTTACTTCCCGAGTGCCGGACAGCTTCCTGGCCTGTGGGCAGACCACAGGAAATCTCTCCTTAGCATGCTTGTGGAGGTGAGCCACAGTCTGTGGGAGGAAATTCTGGCAAGGAGTGAAGGTAGTGGGCCGGGTGGGGAGGGGGAGAGGAAGAGAGCGGTATGGAGAGTCTTTGTGTTTTTGTTGGTGCTGTGTAATTACAGACAGTCATAGTTTAGACCGTGTGAGGAATGGATTGAACAGAGGCAGCAAGTGACCAGGAAATGCATTGACATGAGAGTTAAACATCTGTGCTGTGTTGCCTCACGGTGGGCTAAGCAGTCCTTGCAGTATTGTGCACTTTTATTTATTATGGGGATCAAGGATGGAGAATGGGCTGTATTTTGAGGGGAAGTTTAGATCCTATTTTAGTTAAAAATGTGCTGTGTGCTTGGATCTGAGCGTGAAGTGTTTGAAATGCTTTATTTCAGGTTCATAAGGGAGTCCATGGGTTTGTCCAAGACAAGAGTGGCAAGGCAATTTCTAAAGCTACCATTGTTCTTAATGAAGGCTTGAGGGTCTATACTAAAGAAGGTGGCTATTTCCATGTGCTGTTGGCTCCAGGTTTGCATAACATCAATGCGATAGCCGACGGGTACCAGCAGAAACATGTCAAGGTACGTGAATGTCCATATCTGAGATCTTCCCCCCACTCCCTGTCATATAAAGGCATCCCTGTTTGGGGTCTGCCTAATTGGCTGTGTTTAGCTGCTGATTATGTGCCCAGGGTAGCTGTTTTCTGCCTTGATATAATGGACAGGGAAGAATTTCCCAGCATAGCAGGGTTGTTTTGGGCAGTAGCTTTTCTTTCCATTGCACTTGTCTTTGGCATCTGCCCGGTCCTGCCCTGGTCAGCAAGTATCTCTCTTGTCTGGACACCTAACAGAGGTGCAGGCTTTGAGACAGTCTGAGCTCTCACATCTTTCTTCTGCAGGTCTTCGTACGTCATGATGCACCCAGCTCTGTGTTCATTGTATTTGATACCGAAAACAGGATATTTGGTCTGCCAAGGGAGCTGGTTGTAACTGTTGCAGGTAAAGTGACACTTTTGATCAAAGCTTTTGAGCTTTGCTTTCTGTACAAGTTCATGCTGACAATGACCCTTCTTTTCACTGAACTGGAAAAGTAGCCTGCAGGCTTAAGCCATCTCCTGCTTTCCCTTCTGAACACGTGCTTGTCCTTGCAAACTGGTCCAACAACCCTTGGATCTGGTGATGGTGGGCTAGCCGGAGGGAGGGAAGGAGGGAAGAAGGAATTAGAGAGTGTTGCAGGGGTCTGAAGGGTCCAGAATGGACTTTGAGATGCCTAGAATGGGGAGAGCATGTTTGTGCATAGAGCTGGGAGATCTTGCTTCTTCCCCAAGATTTCTTTGAGGGGTGTGGCACCAGGTAAGCATTAAGAGATTTATTTTATTATTTTTTTGTTGTTGTTGAGGTGGCAGCTGCTGGGGAGGCTAGAGTTTATACCCAGTGGTCTGCAGAGAAACTCAGTGATGCTATCCTAGATTGCAAGCACAGAAAGCTACTGTAGTCCTGCTCTGGGAGCAGCTCTCTTGCATGGTGTGTCTTCCGTGGCCTAGGAGGAAGAAGTAGGGTCACAGTGAAGTGAGGAAAGTGGTTGTGACTGTAGAAGGGAAGAGAGATGGTGGCAAGCCTAGGAGCCTCTGGGGTAGGGGAACATGGCATTAACTTCAATGTCTTTTCTCTGGCAGGTGCCAGTATGTCTGCTCTGGTCCTCACTGCCTGTATCATCTGGTGTGTCTGCTCAATCAAGTCCAACAGACACAAGGATGGCTTCCACCGCCTCCGGCAGCACCATGACGATTACGAGGACGAAATCCGCATGATGTCCACTGGCTCAAAGAAGTCCCTCCTGAGCCATGAATTCCAGGATGAAACAGACACTGAAGAAGAAACATTGTACTCCAGCAAACACTGACACCTCCTGGGCAGCAAAGGAGGTTCCCATGGACCAGACCCTGTGGTGGGGGGCGATCCCTGTGGTTCAGTTTTGAAACATTAGCTTGCAGGATGTGTCCTCCAGAGGTGTGGGTGGCAGCTCCCAGCTTCCCTCTACTGTTTGCTCTGTTCCCATGTACATGCAAATCAGTGGGTGTTGGAGGCTGTGTTCGGGCTAAGGACATGGCTTGTTACATTTTGGGTCAAGATCTGGAGGTTCACATGATGTTTTTTGAAAGGCAACTTAACAGGGTGGCCGGCAGAGTTCCTAGCACTTCCCCAGCATCTCAACACAGTGAGCAGATGGTGGGGAAGTGCCCCAAGACCTGCATGGAGTTGTAGTTACAACACTCCAAAGCAGTTTCTCTACCTGTTTTGATTTCATGTTTTCCACTCTCTACTTGGGGGAAGCCAGATTCACTTCACTCCATGTTCTGCAGAGCAGCCCTTGGAAAAAGACCAAAAAAAAAAAAAAAGCTCTTGGTTCTCAGCTGGTCCCTTGGAGCTTTTCCCCACCATGAGATGCTGTGGCCTGCTATGATCTGCAGCGGTTGTGGAGCACCTCTACTGTGTTGCTAGTTCCAGGCAGCGACTTCGTATCCTGAAAGCTGGGGGAGATGATATCCATTCTTGATGTGAGCTGGAGAAAGGAGCAAATGTCAGAGCTTCAGTGAACTCTGATAAAGTTCAGTTGCTTGCCAGCTCTGCGGTACTGCTGTTCCTGACTTCTGGGGAAGAAAGAAACTTTATCCCCATCACCCCTGGTTGCTTTTCGTTTGTGTAGTAGACTTGGCCTTTGGGGTCTCATGTTAGCATTACAACAGCACAGTGTCTGAAAGAGCAGCTGAAGGTTGTTCTAAGCAAATGGATAAACTGTGGTGGATACTGTAGAAAAGCAATCAGTTACTGACTTCACCTGATCAGTTTTGCTCAAGTCCACCACTATTCAGGAGGAAACAGTGAAATCTGACCACTGTATTTGAGCGTTATTGCAGCAGCAGGGAGAGGTCATGGGAGTATCCATGGCCCAACTTCAGTCTTAAATTTTGAAGAAAAGCTGTACCATTTGCCATCATCCACCTAATACCATTTAGTGATCAGAGCACTTTGGAAACGCTCTCTCATCAAGCTCTGGTGATGGTAGGCGTCAGATTAGCCTGCTGGCTTGGCTCTGTTCTGCTACTACAGCGTCCCTGAAGTACGTAGCAAGAGCTCCACCTGCTTGTGTGTCTGCAGTTGTGTCCGCTGCTGCGGAGGTCTGGGTGCAGAGCATGAGGAAGGGCTGAATGGCTGTGCTGAAGGAGAAGGGAAAAGCAGCCAAATTTTGTTTTGTAGCACTTGGCAGGAAGTTGGAAAGAGGAGCCTCAGCGTGCATCCCTAAGACACGTGGGATTTGTGGGGAACAGAAGGGATGTCCAGAAGGGAAGAATGGCTGAAATGTTTGATTTTCAAAGCCTTTACGCATCTCTGACATTCCTGTGCTTTCTGGGCAGAAGGCTGGGGTTGGAATAGGCACTTATTTTCTTGCTGCTCATTTTCTCTTTTAATTTTTGCCCTACTGACCCAAGCTCTGGGGTGCAGGAGCCTGGTGCAGCAACGTCTTAGGCATCTGTTCTGCAGGAGCCTGGGGAGGCCCACTAGTGAAACCTGCACGTGGTGTCTATGGGGGGGTGTTTGTACCCAAATGTATGATGGGGTCTGTTCTGCAGGGCTCTGACCTGGTCTCCTCTGGGGGAACAGTGCAGTGGATTCCCCGCTGAAGGCTGTTGGGCCATGTCACCTGGGGAAGGAGCTGTTCCTCCCCTCTGTGTACAGTAAATGCCCTTCCAGAACCACGTGCCTGTGGGCATGCTGTCATGCTCATCGTCTCAGCTGATTTTGTGCAGCTATCTGGAGGGATAAACACCCTGGAGGGACAGACACCAGCATACTTTCTTCCCTGTTCCACGGGGAATTATATTGCATGAAATATGTGATAAGATCTGGCTGGGGAGGTATGCTGGGAACAGGGAGATGAGGCTGAGCCTTTCCCTGTGCTTCTGTCCCGCATGGCTGTGGCGTGAAAGAGCTGCTCTTGTTGCCTCTGTTCTGCAGGAGCCATGACCATCTCTGCGCCCGCTCCCAGCTCATCGTGCTGAGCAGGGGATGGGATTTGGTCCTGGGCTGTGACCCGTTGCCACGTGTAATGGGCTGCAGCACGCAATAGCGTTAGCCCTGCCTCATCTCTGAACTTTTCCTGCTTCTGAGGGCTTTAACAAGAGCCGCAGCTGGGGTTTTATATAAAAGTTGAGTTCGCAAATGGCTCTTAGGGCTCTGTTTGGGCTTTGTTTGCTCTGGCAGCAGGTAACGGACTGAGCTGGCCTTGCTTTGTCCCACTAGCAATAAGTCTCGTTAGGAATCAGCCCTTTCCCCCTGAGAGTGCATTTTGCAATTAGCTTGGAGTAGGTGCGTATTTTTAAGGTGAGTGGATTTGAGATGTTTTGCAAACCCAGCAGGACCAGGTGGGGTGTCTGGCTCTCGCTCCGTGCTCGGTGCCGCAGCAAGTAAGCGCTGGGCCTGTTTGTCGCCGGTGTGGGGAAGGCAGGAGCGGCTTCCCCTCCCTCTCAGTCCGTCTGTCTGTCCATCCGTCCACCCGTGGGAGCGCCCGTGCCCTTTCTGGCGAGGAGCCGGTCCCCCGCGGGCGCTTGCCCCTGGAGCGTGTCGGTCCGTGCACTGTGCCTTCAAATGTACATTTTTAAAAGGGACTTGAATCGCCTTTCCCTGGAAGCGGGACGGGGCGGCGTGAGGAGAAGCCTGGCTCTGCCCTCAGCGGGGCCTTCTGTGTGGGTTGTTTTTTTTTTTTTTTACCTGTATACCGAGATCCAATAATCTGTATAAAACTATTTTGATGTCCACCTGGCTTGGCTCGTTCTTCCTACAACGGGACCTTGGGGGTTCGGGGCTGCAAGGAGGACGCTGGGCGGCCGGGCCGGGACCGGCGCCTCCCGCCCGGTGCTCGGCGCTGTACCGAGACCGCCGGGGTGAGGCCCCCGCCGAACCGCTGGGGGGCGCTGCAGCTGGAGGTCCGCCCGTCCCGTCGGGCGCCGCGCCTTCTAGGGGGACGCTCTAGTCCGCTCTTCTCGGCGGCGCGGTCTCTCCGGGCCGCGGCTGACGTTGGACAACAAAGATGGCGGCGGGGAGCAGCAACTACTGGGAAGGCGAGTGGGGCCTGAGGGCGGCGGGGACGGGGCGGCTGCGTGCCGCGGGGTCCTCCCGGGGCACAGCTCGGTGCGGGCAGGGCGGAACCGCCGCCGGGTTCCCTCTGCCCGCCTCTGGGGGCCGGCGCCGCCCGTTGCCGGAGGCTGCGGTGGCCCCCTCGGCCCCGTAGCCATGAGGCGCCGGTGCCTGGCTGAGCCCCGCGGCGGGGAGGTCCTGGGACCCGCGGTGAGGGGGACGGCAGCCCGCGCCGGACCCTCCCGCTCGGGTGGAACAGGGCCTGTGGGTGTTCAGCCGTGCCCCCCCCTTCTCCTTTCAGCATGGGGTGCTCCCCCATCTGCCAGGGTCCCCCCCTTTCTCTGTGGGGTTCCTTTCTCTGTGGGGTTCCTTTCTTTGGGGTTCCCGAGGGGAATGCGCCAGCTCCGCTCGAAAGCACCCCGTGAAAACGCGTCCCCCAAAGGCGTGGGGTCACCGTGCGGGTTTGTGACTTCTCCCCCCCGCCTCTTCCCCGTCCTCGTCCGCCCCGTGCAGATCTCAGGAAGCAGGCGAGGCAGCTGGAGAACGAGCTGGACCTGAAGCTGGTTTCCTTCAGCAAACTCTGCACCAGCTACAGCAGCACCCGAGACGGAAGGCGCGACAGGTATAGGTACTAGCCCGTTTCGTTACGTTTTAAATGCTGCTTGTGGTTCTTGGTTCATTTTTAAAAATTGCTGAGTGCTAGTCCCACCTGTGGCTTTTAAGCTTAGCTTTTTAAGAAGCTGATTTCAGCAATTCTTGGCGCTGGTGTTGGTCTTGATGCAATATTGAGTGATATTGGCATGTGAGTCAGGAAGGTGTGTGGGCTGCCGTGGTGCATCGTGAGAGCGTATGTGTCACTAGGGGAAGCTGAATTTAAACTTCAGTTTGTAACTCGGGGGTTAGTGTGTGAACTGATGATAGGGCTTTTTAATGCTCGCTACATCGACTTTATTTTCTAGTTTTTCTTGTATTAAACTAGCAGGAGGTTTTCGGGGATTCCAGTATTAGGGCAATTTAGGGCAATTTTACATCTCCCAGGTGGGCTGGTGTAGTTTTTGTAATCTCTGTTTTAATGATAAGGGAACTGGAGCGCTGAGCAGCTGTGACTGGTCCAAGGTTGCGCAGGGGACTAGCCCTCTCTTCAGAAGGGGTAGCTGTTTCTTTTTGGCTTTCTCCTAAGATGAGTAGTGAGAGCTATATATATGGGGGTTTTTAGGTGTATATATGAACCAGATAAATACATATATGTGTGCGTATATATACATGTATATATGAGTAGTTTCTGTTTGCTTTAGGCAGATTCATGGTTGACTGAAGAATTAATGTGATAAAACTTTTCAAGTCTTTCTAGCTTACGGGTCAGAGTTGAGGTCTTCCCTGCAGTTCCACAGCACTAATTATCAGCTTCTCTGTCCCTGTGCACAACCTTTAAAAACTGCCATTCTTTGCTTATTAACCGTGGGTCCCAGCACTGAGTATTAGTTGTGAGTGTGACTACTGTATGTATCTGTGTTGATATTTTTATTTAGTTAGTTAGTTTGGTGATTGAATCACTTTTGAACCTTTTCCATGAATTTCTGGTTCTGGAAGCCTGAGAGCGCCTCAAGAATCATCACATTACTCTTGAATCAGAGTCCCAGTCTCTCTCTTGATTCTAGCTCTGTGCTGTTACTTGCCATGTAATCTAATTGTTTTACTTATTTTTGCTGTCCTGTGCAAAACTTACTTCTCTTACTCTAGTTACGGTAGCTTACCAAAGCAAAGAGTAGTCTCTGAAAGGTATTAGTTGTCATCCTTCTGCAGGTTGGCAGACAAAGTGTTTTGTTTCTATTCTGTTGCTTAGATATGACTTCTCATTGTGGTTTTAGTTTATTTTAAAAAGCATAGAGAAGGTGGTACTGTATGAAACTGTAATTGCGATAAATTGTGTGGTTTGCATTGCTCTGTAGAACACTGACTGCTTAATAGGTCAGTGGCTTGTCCTAGCACTGTTATTAAGGTGTAATTATATGGCTGGTGTAACATACTAATAGTGCACCGTTCCCTCCTGCCAATAAATAAATAAATCAATCAAGCTTAAAAGTTGGGGGGAGAAGGGCATTGGTGCTAGACATGTGCTGGTAGTAGACAAGTGTTTGGTGTCAGGCAAGGAGAGGTTATATTTCCCCCAGATGATACTGTGTCATTAGCTCAGATAAGAGTTAAAGGCATGTATGATAAGAAAATGTAATTTTTCTGAGCTTAATTCATCTCTCTAGGAAACCTGGGTAGTGGAGCTTGCCAACACCTAACACTAGTGTTTCTGTATTTCTTGCACTCATGAAAAGATGATGTACTTTTCAGTAACCGCTCCTCTTTTTCCTTAGCTCTGACACAACTCCTCTCTTAAATGGATCAAGCCAGGACAGAATGTTTGAGACCATGGCTGTGGAGATTGAACAACTTCTGGGAAAGGTAACTCAAGTTTATGTGGTTTTACTTCAGCATCTAGGAAACACTGCAGTACACGTTTCTGTGATGAATATTAGGAAATACTAGTGTGAGCGATAGACAAGTGTTTCTGAAGGTATGTGTCTGTCATTAGAGTTAGCTCTTTCAACTTATTCATTGTAACTTTCTTACAAGAATAAGCCATTTCATGTTTTGGGGTTGATTTTTTTTTTTTCTTCCTCTAGCTTACTGGAATAAATGACAAAATGGCAGAATACACAAATAGTGCAGGAGTCCCATCCCTGAATGCTGCACTGATGCATACGTTACAGCGTCATAGAGACATATTGCAGGTAACAAACACATGACCTTGCTTTTATTTTGTTTCTTTGTTTGGAATAATTATTAGCAGTGCTGATATCACATCATGCTTGAGTGTCTTACCAGAAGATTTAGATGCTGCCAATCCCATCTCACTTTTCTTCTCTCCAGGCATCGCAATCAGTGAACTCTGAATTGAAAAAAATAGCATTTTTTATGTCATATTGGTGACTAGTATCTCACTAAGAAAAAACAGTAAAGCATGACATTTTATGTAGGTATCTTTTATATAGCAAAAGGGGAAATGTAATAAATTATCTTGTCTGTGTGGTCTGTCACATAGCAACATGAGAGGGAACATCACACTTAAGAAAAATATAATTGTAAAACTATCTAAACTGCTAAAGGGAGTTGAAGGAAATGTGATGGCTAAAGCTACTAATTAGTGTTATAAATCAACCGTGTTTCAAACTGGTGGTGTTTTCATGGCATACTAATGTTAAAAACGCATGTTTTATTTGGCTGGTCACATACAGTTTGATTTCTGTTTTGCATCTGTGCAATAAACAACATAAAAGGCATAGTATTTTGTAAATGCCGTAGCATTTGTATGAAAAGTAGTGCTGAATGTTTACAATGGTTTTGGTGGACACCAGTTGCCAGTGAAGTTGGTTTTTGAGAAGTATCAGCTGCCTGAAATGTTTTCAAATGTGAAATTGTAACTTGAACATTAAAAAAAAAAGAGAAGTCATCTTCACTGTTCAGAAAGGACTTTTTTTTCATCTGGTGTAACTTAACAAAATAAACCCAAGAATACCTTCACCACACCAAATAAGTAGGTTTTACTAGGGCTTCTGATTCAACCGGTAATGGGAAATTCCAACACAAAATGATAATTCATCAGAAAGGTGTAGATACATGAAATTGGGAGAAGGAATTACAGTGGATTTACCTTTATGACCTTAGCTGTAGCTATCAGTGAGTTTTAAAAATACTTTGCATTAACTTCCAAGTATTTTTGACGTTAATTTCATAAGTTGGTCTTGCACTTTGAATTAGAAAACAGTTAACATTTTAAAAGATGGTTGGATCTTACTTGAGTATATTGTACTGTTAAATTGATCTCAGGATCCTAATTTAGGAATAATTGTTTCATTACAGGATTATACACATGAATTCCACAAGACCAAAGCGAACTTTCTGGCAATACGAGAAAGGGAGAATCTGTTGGGATCAGTACGAAAAGATATCGAGTAAGTTGTATTGTTTGTTATAGCAATGGGACTGTCCTTGGAGGGAGAAGGTGTAAACCCTCCTGTAGCAGAATACTTGGCATAGCTTATTCGTCTGTGCTCTGAATAAAGCAAAATGTTACTTGAATTCACAACTCTTATTAAGGTTGTGTTAAGATTCTGTTTTGTTTTGTTGTTGGGTTTTAGATCATATAAAAGTGGGTCTGGCGTGAATAACAGAAGAACAGAACTATTCCTGAAGGAACATGAACACCTTCGAAAGTAGGTGTTATTTGTTATTTACTTACGTTGGAGGTGTCTAACTTTAGTGGGGGATGAAACATTCTTAATTTCAAGTATGAGTGAAAGCCTTGTCCATTTGTAGTTGTGTATGTCCACAATCAATGCCTTGCAGTATGTATTCTGTGACAGTGCTGCTATTATGCAGCTGGATAAACATTTATTGCTTATGCTGACTGTGAAGTGCATACAGTAGGTAGTAGTCATGGTAGTTTTCGGTGATTTTGACTTTAGGATCTTGTCAACACTAAGTGACATCTATATGTTGTCTTCAGCGGGCTTTTGCAAGTCACTTGTGACTCAGACTTCATGCTTGGCCTCCTCTCTTAAGAAAGTAGATACCTTTATAGTATACTAACTGGGATAAGGGTTAAAAAACAAAACAGAAAGTCCCAATGATTTATCTGTTTTTCCATTTCTTCTGCTTTATTTGTCAGAGTCAGACAGAGAAAAACCTTTTTTTCCTTTTGTCTTTACTGAATGTTTATGAAAGGTGATGGAAGAGACTAATTCCAAAATTACCTGTGTACTTCAGTATTTCCAAATTGACTCTGGTTTATTGGTCAAGATAACAAGTGGAATAGAAAGCACATTCTTTTTATTCTTCTTGCAGAGAGGGCATTAAATTATGAGTAGCTGTTTTGCATGTTTCCCGTTTAGCAAAAGCAGCACAGTCCAGTAGAAGAGCACTGCAAGGTTTATGTTTTCTAGACAGTCAAGGAGTAGCACTGATCTTTATGCCTCTGTGTTCTTGACTGTAGTCATGCTAAACCTCAGTCTTACACAAGAGGGCAGGCTTTCATTTAAAAAAAAAAAATAATAAAAAATTGCCTGTGGCTTTCTCAAATGTGCTTTCTTAAAGATAACTTAAACTTCTAGCCAGAACTGCACAAAAAGCTTTTACAGGAAATTAAAACTAAATTTTTCGATTGTGGCTTACCACCAGTTCATCCTCAATTGTCTTTAATACCTTTAAAACTTAGAAGTTAATTGATTTAAAGCTTGAATTATGACTTTTGTTAGGTTGAATTCATTATTAAACGTGCATGATCAGGAAATGTAAAGTTTCCAGGAAAAAACCCAATCTTAATATTTTGGAGGTGAATGTTGCCTGAAATGTTGTACTTTGAAAAATCAATGTCAGTTAATCTGACTAAACCTGATTCTTTCTAGATGTTGTGTTTGGGTTTTTTTTCTTTTGCTTTGTTTTTTTATTGGAGGGGTGGTAAATTCTTTTATACATTTGGCATTTTGTTAAAGAAGGCTACAAATAAAATATTCCTGGAGTTGTAAAATATACTTCTGAGAAACTGACATTCCTCTGAGTGCAGTATTTTGAAAAGTTTGAAACAATGAAGAGAGGAAAACTTAAACCATTTTGTAAACGTTTTCTGGCAGATGTCTTCAGAATTTGAGCCTAGCATTCATTGAAGCATCGATTACTTTGATCTCTTTAAACATGCTAAACTCTCCAGTATGTTTTTAGGATAAAAATGCATGAAAAATAGAATTAAATAAGGTAGTTTCAGAAACAGTTAAACCATCTTCTAGGTGATTATTTGGAAATGTCAAGACATAAAAAAAACCCCATGACACTGAGAAAAAGAAAACAAATAAGTGTGAGTTGGGGATCTTTAAGAAACAGGGCCAAAACTCATCATGGAATACTACTGCAAGGTGGAGATAACTGTAGGGTGTATGAAGAAATCTGTTGTAGAAGCGGAAGACAACCTTGGCCAGAAATCAAAGCTTGCAAGATGTTCAAAACTTTTGAACTGAGAATCAGTAAGCTCAGAAAGACATACTGGCAGAGGAAATTATTAAAGAGTTTCAACATATTTGTCTTCAGAGAAAGCAGTTAATGAGCTATTAATGTCAAAAAGCTGTAAAAGCTAGCAAAAGGTCCCAAGAAATCACCAGAAGCTGGCAGATTACACCAAACATGCTCCTAGGATAAGCTGACAAGCTTTGTCTGAGTGTTGATGCTGAATATTTGCAGTGCAGTAAGTCATGGTGCTAGACTAATTGGTAGAACTACATGATGAATATATATACATTGTGACAAAGACACTACAGTAAAAATTGAAATGTTTTTTTAGTGAAGTTGTGAAACCTATGAAAGAGCTTGAAAAATGGAGATGGCAACATAAACTTTGCAAGTGTGTTATTATATGTGCAAAGTAATGAACTAATGCCACAAAAATGATATATTTGTATCAAATATTGGAGCATTCTCTTGGTCTTGACCCTGCTTAATTTATGAAATTAAGTACTTTAACCTGTTACATATTTATTCCGTGATCTGATAATGGAGAATATATGAGCTATTACCCCACTGCAGAGTACCAGACTCGTCTGTCAGCCTTTTTCTTTATGCACTACCATGTGAGACAGGGTAAGCGGAAACTTGAGTTTTCTCTTGGCGGCGTTTTCCGTGAATGCTCTTTAAAAAGCATGCTGGCAGCCCTAGGCGGTATTGTTTGTGGTGGTATCTCACTTGGGAGTAAGAGTAGGAGAGCCAGAAAGCTCTTCTCGGGAGGGACTTTGGAGAGAAGGTGGACCTCTGCTTTTTGCCTAAATCTGGCTTTTTATTTGTCTGTCACATTTTGAAGATCATCTCTTCTGGAAGGACTAAGAATGAAGGAGAATCTGTCTGTCTTAATTTTACATGTGTAGATAATCATAAAAAAGGAGGGGAATTAAAAAATCTGTGAGTACGAAGTTTTGATGAATAAAAGGATCCGCCATATATTAAGCACCAAGGGAATTGCGACAGCTGAAGCACTGTGCAAACCCTTGGTATGCCTGTAATACATAAAACTGCTATCCATTAAGCCGTGAGGATCGTGCATCCATTTGGATTCGCTTTGCCTGGGTGGGGCTGGCTGCTGTGTCAGCGCAGCTGGCACAAGGGTGTTGTGCACTTTCACGTTAGGATCGTGGTGCTGCCGGGGCAGCCCTCAGGTTGGGGGCATGCAGGGCTCTGCTCTGCTGCACCCCAGTTCTGGGAGGGTTAGAGAAAGCATATCATGTTCTTCTCTCTTCAATGGAAAGCTTCACTGCTGGTTCAATTCATTTTACAAATTAGCTGATTTTGAGTTTTATTGGGAAAGGAGATTTGTCTAGAAATTATATTGACTGGAGGTGGGAGACGATTTAAGGATAGTTTTACCTGCCTCTGGAGAGAAAAACAATAATGCCTAAATTTTTAAATAAAAATTTTAACACCCGTTAATTAAAATGAGGCTGGAAGATGGGTCTTGTCAAATATTGATGCCCTGTTAATATTTTTACCTAATACCTCAGATCTTTTGGCATGTCGGATGCTTAAAGAAATACCAAATCTAGTGTGGTCATGTTTGCAGTTGATTTTTGAATGCTTGTTTTCTCAGGTCTGTGCCACTCAGTAAAGGTGTTTGTCTCATCCTCTCTGTTTGTATGCTTTTGGCCAGCGAGGTAAACAAGTCATCCTTTTTCTTGTAATACTCTCTTCCCTCTAAAGAAAATTATTTTGATGAATAGATCTAGCTTAGCATTTTAAAAACTGCTCTGAAAACTGCTGCCTCAGAGGAAGGAGTCCTGTCAACTTAGTGTTTGCCCTGAGAAATTCTGCTGTTATTAATGAGTTATAGGCTAAGTCAGCAAACAAGGGACTAATGTGTTTGATTAAATTTGCAATATTGCCTATGTATGTGAGTGAAAATTTCCCTTGGGTTAGTACTTGCATTGTATGTGGATGGTATCATATCAGGTGATACTGATGAATTTGTCTAAAAATTGATGAAGGCTTCCAAGGTTTAGATAGAAATTACAGATTTTATTACCTATGATGAATTCCTTGTAAAACTAGATGAAAACTAGACCACTTAGTGGTTGCCAGAATTTGCTGTAGTAGATTTGTTCTGTCATTGTACGGTCATTGTATGACTATTGCTTTATTACTCAGCTCCAGTGCTCAAAAAAGAGACATTTGTCCTTTTCCAAAAGAAGTGGCTGGTGGTGAAGCAGGTGCCTGTGCTGGTGCAGATATCGTTAGCTGTGTTTTTAATTGTTGTCAGAAGACTGCATGTTTCTGGCGAGTGTTGCTATGCAGGCATCATTCTATCCAGTAAAAAAAAACTTTTCAGCTTAGAGTGTTAGGTGTAAGTGATGCAGGTAAATGAGATGAACCTGTTCAAAGTGTTCAGGCTAGTTAAGGACATAAAACATCCCTGTGTGTCTTAAAATGTTTAGCACTGGGAACAGAGAGGGTAGGGGTGCCAGAGTAGGTGGGTGAGAAACTTGGAAGGAGAAAAGGAGAGCAAACAAATCAGAGGGATGTGTTCTGCATGTGAAAGAGAAAAGAGGAATAAGAGAAGTGAGCAAAAGAAATAACGGGAATCTGCAGCAGTTGCATAATGGTGCTATTAATAATACATACCTGATTCATGGAGATGATTAGGATAAATTAATGTTTGTGCAGTACTTCATATATGTGAAGTATTCTGGAGTACTAAATACTTTTATTACTGTTATTATTGCATTTCATTTTTCAGCAGATTTCAAATTTCCTGTTGTTGTTTGGGCAGAAATGGCCACATTCAGTAGAGAATAATCACCGGGAAACTGCTTTCAAACTTTGTTCGTAATACAGTCCAGATCTTAATAGAGGGAGTGACTTGTTGACCATTTTTCCTCTGAATATTGATGTTGCTTACAAATTTTCGCTTCAGTACTGATTTGCACAGAGAAGTCCGCTTAATGAGATGGAGAGACACCTTACAAGGGTGTTTGGTTACAGGTGTGTTGATCTTTTGGGAAAAAGCTACCAGTTTTCTACCTGAATTTAATTTCCTTTTCTTTTGTTATCCCTGTTTTCTGCTCCACACGCCCTGATTTCCATTCACTGTGCTGCTGCTGCTCAGGTTCCTCTGGATTTCAGTGGACCTTCAGTGTTGGGTTAAAACCAGAGAACTGCTGTTGTCTCCCTTTCCCTCTTTTCTCTTGCCTCCAATTGCAGGGGGAGAACACACAGATGCCTGGGCATTAACTGCTCCGGCTGACACGTGGTTTGCTACTGCATCTCCTTCATCTTCTCTTGGAAAGAAGGAGACTGTAGGAAAAACAGCTAATTCACCAGTTCCTTTTTCCTTCCCAGGGTGGTTGGGGAAGCAGCAGGGAGGGAGGAGTGTGATGAGCCTCTTCCCTGGGTGCCTGCTGGCTGCTTGCTCTGCAGCCTCAGAACTGCTGAGTTCCACTTTAATCAGGTCCAATAAGGGTTTGTTGTTTGGTTTTTTTAATTGCAAAACTTGCCTCTAAATTGAACTTATTTTTTGTTCATGTCAAAGCAGAATGTGGTGTTCTCGTCGGTCCATACTCTTAATTTTAATACAGATTTTAACTGAAGCAGCACTTCATAATGAATAAATTTCTTTGCTTTATAGTGGTTACAAAAAAAACCAAAACAGCTCTGCTGTGAAAGGACAGTACATGCTATCCATGGCCTTGGTTTGGCCTGTTTGCCAAGAAGCACCGAATACGGTGTAATTTGGCTGCAGACTTGCTGTGCAATAGTAATGGAAGGCTGCAGCACTTTATCTATTGAACTGGAAGATACAGTGCAAGCAGAGATTGAGGAATCTGGGTTAAAATGTTTCTCTGCTGGCCATTAATTGCAAGAGCTCTGGCATCAGTGTGTCGCTGTTTTCCCAAATGCAATTGACTTGTTTTCTTTGTTTCTGGAGTAAGGAAGTTTGAGAAACTATTGCATTAAAAGTGCGTGCTAGTGTCTCAGCTAGCCAGTCAGGATGACTGCAGCAATTACCTTACTGACTGACTTACCACTGAATATCTGTAACACAGACTTTTTGGGCAGGGCTATATGCTCTGTCTGAGTGACAGCACAGATAAAATGGTTTTCAAGGAAGAGATTTGAACAATGGAGGATTTTTGGTATTGCAAAAGCTTACTTAAAGGTGCACAACAACTTGTACCATAATCCTGTTTCAAAATACAATTCTATTTTCTCTTTCTGCTCTATCTCCTATTGCTGCAGAGTTTTCTCGATAGCAGTTATGCATCAGTGATTTCTTCCGTTAGCCTTATCTCTACATGGGATTGAATGGGTTTTATCTCCAAGCCTGCTGGCAGAACCTCTGTCTCTTGAAGATTTGTGGCAGAATGACACAAGGCCACTTCATAAGTGGCTGGATTGGCTTCCCCTGTAATAGTCCCAGACTGAATATGAGACTTGGGCATGTCATGTGCTTAACTGCAACACAAGACTGAGCACAATTTACCTGTTTTCTTATTTTAATAGCAAACACTGCTCAATGAGGGAGACAGTTCATGTCTTCTGGAAAAAAAGAAACTTCACTGCTTACTATGTGACTGTAATTATATGACTCTATGAGCAAGTTACTGAAGTAGTTTAATGAGAATTTGGGGAGGTTCAAAGCTTGCAGGCAATGAAAGAAGATGCTCTCCTGGGTATTGTTATTATTTATAAATAACTTAATAAAAGAACGTGAAAATCAGCCAAGCACTTCAGGATTTAAAAGAGGTTTTCCCTCTAAAAATAGCTTGAGCTTCATTAGAGTAAAATCAACTAGTGCTTTTCATCTTCCTGTGCTGTATTTATGACTTAAAAAACCAAACCTACCCAAAACACTAAACCAAAGATTATATTTGTCTCATAAGGTTTATTTACATGCTTTCTTTATAGTTGGATTGCTTTAAAAACCACTGTAATCAATAATTTCCCTGACACTGATGACTGTTGTGATATTTTTATACCTCAACGTGTCTAAAATGAATGATATTTGAAGAAAGGCTGGGGGGACGCACCAAGCAAAAAAAACAATGAACCCACCACACACATGCACAAAACCTGGTTTGGGGTCTTCCTTTGTAACTTCCAGTACAAAATTGAATTATCTGGGTGACAAAGGATGCAGTTGCACAGCTGTTAGCATAAGGAACCTCAAACCCCTTGTTTGCTTTTCATCTGTATAAAATGTGAAGGTTTATGCATGAACTTCCATGTACCCCTGGGAAAGAGGCTACAGGAACTGAGGTCTTTATGAATGTCTGCAGAAACTAAAGAACAAACCCTCACAACACAGTGTGAAAGATTACCTGAATATATCACAGAAAAAGAGTGGTTGGGACTAAAACTCAGCTCTGGTTTTCAGTTTCGGGCTTTACCTTTGAAACAGCAGGATGCCCTTGATTAGGCAAGAGGGAGGGATATAAAACCACACTTCAAACTTCAGAGCTCTGTGTTTGCTTCTGAAGTTTCTTGCTCATTTCAGAAATAAACAAGTCAGTGATGCATGTTTTATTTGTTTTTAGCTTTCCTTTCAACACTGTTTCTTAACTAGGACAGCTCTCCCCCCCGCCATGGTCTGTATTGAAATTAGGACTTTGACAACTGCTTAAATCCTTCTTACATGGGTTGGTTCTGAAAAGTAGGTGCATCTTTTGAACAGGATCAACAATTGTGGAGTTTTATAGAATTTCTTTTGTGGAATCTGAGAATTACTTATTATTCTAATGCAGCATGTCATATTTTTTTTTGTCAGCATGGCTGCGTACTTCATTATTTTTAAGGCCAGAAGTGCTTGCTCATTATTTGCTGTTGGAACCTTCAGTAAAAACAATCTGTTGAATTTCATTTGATGTGGATGGATATGTTAAATAATGATTATTTCCATTTTTCTGAAATACAGAGTGTACCTCTGGAAAGTTATCATGTTACTGTATAAAAGTCATTCTTGAGTTTATTCAATTGAACCTCTGTACTAATGCATCAGAAGGAGGTTCTCATCATTCTTGGCTGCTGAATGATAGGCTCTGCAGGTATCTTAGTGTGTTGCTTTACCAGTGATTTGATAAAAAGCATTGACTCCCGTCTGCTGAGGATATATACTTTCTATCAAATCCATGATGGTAAGCAGAACTAGATTCAAATTCCCACTAAAGCATGCTTATTTGTAGCCTGATAATACAATTTTGCTTAGAACCTTTAAAGGACCTTAGTTTTGTTGTCAGGTGAAAGATGCAGAGTGCTTTTCTCTCACTTGAGAGACTTGTTTATATTGGGTATAGTCGCACTTTTGGAAGAATGCATCTTGTTCAGTCTTAGATAAAAAGACAAGCCTAAGAACACAGTGAAATTGGGTCGGAAGAAAAATGTTGAGATCTTTACCCATTAATGAATTGCATCCTGAATTTGGATTGTAGATGGTTTAAATGTAGTGTGCGCTTTAATTTCTGAACCCCAGGTGTTCATTATATTGTACAGTTAACTATGCAGTTTTAAGAATAATTTTCTGAAACTTAATGAACAGGCAGGTGGATAGTTGTAACATTAGGTACTTTGGTCAAGTCCTGGATGAAAGCCATATAGCTTTCTACATCTACCAAACAAACCCTCAAAACCACAGCAGGTGAAAATGCAGTTAGGAAGCAGAATAAATTTCTATCAATGTGTATTTTAGGGTTTTGTACTAAATTAAAATTGGGATGTCATCCTAGGGATAACTCTCACTTCATTTCTGTGTTAGCTTCACTGGAAATTAAAAAGATATTAATCACAACGTTGTTTATATGATGAGGCTCTTCTGAAGACATTCCCCCTTGTGTTCTCTTTTCTGGGTTACTTAGGAGTGCGTGAGTAGTAGAACAATTTTTTTTAGCTTTCTCTAGCTTTAGTCAAAAACCACTGAGCTAGAAAAGTGGCACAATCTTTTTTGTTACAGTACAGATTATAAGCCGCTTGTGTTTCCTGTAAGTTGGCTATCTATCTTGTCTGTGTGTGCCCAACAAATCAGTAATGACAGGTTATCTTGGTAGAGCTCATTTTTTGTCAGATCAGTGTTGGATATCAAAGGCTGTGTTGCTTGGTGTTGAGGGGTTATCCCTTTAGTTAAAGGTATAATCTAAATTATATGTTTTAAATCAGAGGAAATCATGAAAACAGCACTCCCACTGAATGCTAGTTCTTCATGCACCATGTAAAATTTGAGGAAATGCCGATATAGTCCATTAGTAAGTTACTGGAATTGTTCTGACAGTTGTGGTTACTGATAATGACTTACAGTAAGGCCTGCCCTTCTCAGTTCATTTAACTTTGTTCCTATGGGTAATATGGAGCAATTATATGGGAGGGTCAATCTATCCAGGAACTTTCACAACCATGAATAGAGAGCCTCTAGAAACCTCATTATGTGGCTGTTGGTGCCATCCTGGCATTGGTTTTATGCTTACTAATAGGCAACCAGCTGCTGCACTTCATTTAGACGATAGGAGCTGTTTTCAATTTAAGTTTTTAACTGCGTTCTTTGGGTAAACTGTATACTGCAGATTATCGAGAAGGCTCTTATTTCCTTATAGATTTGCTTTAAAGGAAGAAGTATTGCTGTTGCTCACCCTCTTGGGACTCTCAAACATCAGGCACTCTCCCCAGTAGTCTTTGTATGTGCCAAAGAGCTTTCTTGGCTAACTCCTCTTTTTGCAGAAACATTTCTTTCACTCTGTTGATAATTCCCAGACAAGTCCATGGAGTTCAGTGGAAGTGCAGACTGTACCCCTTGGAAATCCAGGAGAAACAACCTGTTGGTGTTCTCAGTCCTGTGAAGGTGGATCCCTGTGTTCAGGGATCTCCCCGCAAAGGGAGAGCATCCCTTGGTATTTGCTTGCATCCATTAAATTGTTCTTTAAACTGAGTTAGAACAACTAATCTTTTCATTGGTTACAGTGCATATGTAGACATGTTTACAGATGTTAGACAGCTGCAAAGAAAGTACTTATGTTAGCTTATCTTAAGTCCAAATCGTTGGAATTGATAAGCTGTCGAGATAGCTACTTAGTGATGTAGCTAGGAGTCCAATTTTTAGTGAATTTTGTGTCATAGGATTACAGGTTGGCAGGAGTGGCTTTCAACAGTTTATTTTCCTGGAAATCCTTTGGCAGATTCTTCCCTATGGTGAAAAGCATGCCTTTTGCTTGTTTCTTTTTCTCATATACAAGGTACATGTGAACCATCTGGACAGAAATTCAACACCAAATGATGTTGGTTAACTCCTGCCTAGAGCAATGGATTATGTTCCAGTGCCTTTCATTCTAGATTTAACAAATTGCTTGCATTGATTAAAAGCAACGTGGGGATGTGCTGTTGTGCTTTTTTTCTTTTCCAATTTTGCAACTATTCCTCGTTGTTATTGAAAGTGATTACTGAGTGTCAGACTCCCCGGTACAATGATCTGCTGAAATGAGATTACTTACGTGTTCAGAGTTTGTAGGTGTGATGTTGTTAATAATGTATTGGTCCTTTGGAGCAAATCTGTACATTGACTTAATGCTCATGTTTGTGCTGGTTTTTGTGTTTGATTGTTGTAGGCTCTTATTTCATTTTGCCTACTGCAACAGAAAGCATGAAAACATTGTATCTCCTTAGCATTCAGATTTATGCTTTAATTAACATATAAAGGGAACCCACAAAAGATAGCAGTTTGCATTGGTATTTGAACCTTTCTCTGCTTTCACAATGGTTTCTGTGGGCAAACTGTTCATCCCTGATAATGGTTGTTTTACCTCACGTCTTTGTTTTTGGCCAGCTAGCTCTTCTTATGCTGGAAATGTAAGATGTATACTTCGTAGTCAAATATATTCCTTTTCCTCCCTGTGCTGTTGCATGCTGTGCATTCGTAGCAGGTGCTACTTCTGCTCTTCGATAAAAATATAGGAGTGAATTTTGTGGGGTCTGCAGAGTCCTCTATTATAAATTTTCTCTCTTTGGCTGTTGTATACCCTAGGTACATTTGTCTCGCCACGCTCTTGTGTTGGGTCTCAGTCAATGAGTAGGCTTCTACACCTTTTTTTGTCTTCGTTAGCAACTGTAGGAGACTGTCCAATCTAGATAAGCACCTCCAGTGGATTTCGCTCTTTCTTTGACACTAAATTGAACCAAGCTTGAGACAAGTCTGATAAAATCTGGAATATCTTGTTTGTGATCACAGGAAAAAAAAGTGTTCTGCTTTGCATTCTCCTACTTAAGTTTTTAAAGAGCTTAATGATCTTCTGAATTTTTTAGATGATGAGGTACGTTGATGGCAAGCAGAAAAAATGTGTTGCAGCTGGATTTTTTTTGTGTGCGCACAGTGTTTCTTTCACTTGTGAGTTAGGAATGATTATTAGGATGGAAATAACTGACTGTATAAGTCTGATTTGCTTCATCATAATCTGTATATTTGTATTAGAGTATCAAGTATGTTTTGCAATATTTGCATTCCTGGAAGCTCCACATTGCCTGGTGATCCAGGACTGTGAAAATATGAAAGATTTATTGCAGGCAGTTTGAGACAGCTCAGACTAGTGATTGATCTTGCAGTTAGAGAAAGAACAGGGTAAAATTATTATTTCTGTAATTATTCTTTATGAAAGTAAGAAAATTGTTAAGTGCTATATTAGTTTATTCTACAGGGTTTTTCCCTAGTCCTTTTAAATTATTCTTTGTGATAATATTGCCCTTAATTTCATCTGAAGGGTTTAAAGTGCATTGCGAAGTGAGTTGTGTGCAGATGACTTAACTGCTGTATCTTGTTTCTCTTGACAACTGCTTGTATTGGGTATCTAGCTAGTAAGTCAGCAGTAAAATCTATGGATGTGGGAGAAGCCCAGTCCTCATCTAAGTAATTGTCTATATTACTGAATTTTTATCTACTGGCGTAGATATTTGCTTTAAAAAACCAAAGAACATAAAATGCTTTCTTTAGTTGTAAAAGCTTGATGTGATGGGCAGGCTTCTTTTCTATCCTAGAGGCATGTTTCACTTAATTTTTCCTTTGGATTAATTTACCTGTCTGCGTATTTAAATGACAAACTGCACAATCTTTTCTGAAGACAGCAGTTGCACAGAGGTCCCATTATTTCATATGCATAACTGCCACTGTTGGATTTGTGCCATTTATTACAGTAGGTGATTGCCTCAGCATCTTTAAGCGTTTCTTTTGTATGGTATTTTTAAATGGCTTTGGCAAAGTGCCATCTGTCTCGACAGGTGAAAATGCATAACTTATCGAAACAGATGGCCAATCAGATTGATATTGCCCAGGACCATCGTTTGCTTACTTGGATGTTCATAAGGTAATGTCAGCTGGATTTGTTGTCTTTGCTTGGAAAGGAGAACAAAGTCAAGAGGGGTTTGTTGTTGTTTTTTTTTTTTTTTTTTTTTTTTTAAGAGCCTCTTTTTGTAGAGTTTGGAATGTGTAAGTTAAGCAAAATTACCTCTTTCGGTGTTATTTTTTATTCTGTCAAACAGTTGAAATGAACATTATTCATAATTGTGAGAACAACTTATACTTGTGTAAAATGGGTTATTAATAGTCAGAGATCTGCAAACTTCCCTTGGGTCTCTGGGCCCTGTTGTATTTTGTGTTCCTGATCTTCCTTAAATCTGACTGTTACTTTCTAAGGTTATGAACTGTAAAATGAGGAAACAACTGCTTGCTTCTGTTTGGGTATCACTGTAAGTGAACATTACAATCTGTATTTGCCAAGAACTTTGAAAGACTTTAAGAGATGCTGTATGAGTGTATATTACTGCCTTGAGAAAAGCCTCTAGCGTCTGCTTAAACTGAACTTTTGCAGGAAGCACTAAGTTTAACAGAACTCTAAGGGATTCTGATGCGCAGATTTTTACCATAAAATGTTCCTGCTCACGCTGCCTTTACCAAAACTTTAGGGAATGTCACTGCCATTTTCTGCTGGAGTTTGTTCACCTGCTGGAAGCTTGCAAGTAGAGACGTTTTTGGAAATCCTCTCAGACCCATCAAAAGATGATGCTTCTTGGGGTGGGAAGAACATACTGGAAGTTGTGTTCAGTAAATCTGTATGCTTCCCAGCTATTTATTTAAGACTATAAGAGTTAGTTCAGTCTGCCCTTATCTATACATCAGTCATTCTGAAGAAAATTCATATGCACCTCATCCTTTTAAATACTTGGGGTGACCTCCACGTAAGTTGAGAAACATCGATCTTGTGACTTCAGGTGCCTGTTAAATGCCTTGTGTTGGCACTTGCATCTAATGTCCGTGTTTGCTGGTATTAAGAACTATTTATTACCGGGTTTATACATTTTTATTAACTTCTGCGTGTCATGATTTTACAGGTAGCTATGTTTCCAGGGTTTATTTTTATATGTGTATACATACTTACATATATAAAAAATAATGCAGTATAATATAATTGAATCTGAAGCTTTTAAATACTTTTTGAGTTTACATCTCTGATTAAGTAATAAAACTGCCTAACCACAGCTTTCGCTAACATAAAAAGCAGTTAGTGTCTCTGCTGCAAACTGGCAAGCCTAATTTTTGTGCTCTGAAAACCTTGGAGAACATCCTAGTTCACTTAAGGTCTCTGAATGTGTTCCCTGTCATCTTCAGTTCATCAAGATGAAAATACTATAATTTCATCAGTTAAATGGACAAAGAGCTGGTGATGCTGGTGATGATTTTTCCAGGGTAGTGGGTTTTTTTTTAATAGGACTGTTCTAGCAATGTTTTGTTCCGCAGAATTTTTGTAAGTGTAACTTATTTCCAGCTAGGCTCCTGATATCTTTTTGTTGTTAATAAGTTAAAAAAAAAATCAAACCTTTTTAAAAAACTGTGCATTCTTATGCACTATTCTTGCTTTTCAGACTGTTTTCTGATGTTTTTGTGGTTTATTCTTATTATATACTGCCCACATAATACACTTGTTTGTTAGAGACTATGTATGAGAGGCACATTCTCAGTTGAATTTTGTATCATTGAGAATCAGCAATTACAGAAATCTTTAATGCATCACTTTTCTGTTCTGCTTGCCTTGGGGACATGCTGTGAGACTTGAAACTGCTTACATCATTTTGTGTACATAACTATGGTGTTTTACTTCTCTGTGCCAGTGGTAATAAATACCTCACAGTGAATGAAAATGGTTTTATTTGATTAAACCAATGTACTTGCAACTGATGTGAATCTTTGGAGTGTGGCTTTGTTTTGGGAGCAGAAGGAAGTGTTCCAGTTCCAGTGTTTTCAGTGTTTGCTGCCCCAGTTGAGTCCCTCTCAACTTAAAATTGGGCAAAATATTTTTAGTGCTCTGTGTGCTGTCTCCATATTTCAAGCCATGGACTAGACTGAAATAGCAACCTTCATGTTTTCACTTCTCTTCACAGACAAATAAGGACATTCTGTTAGCATCTCCCCCCCCCCAGCCGTTTACACACGCGCACGCACGCTGCACAACGTGCTCCTTTGCCGTGCCTCCAGCTGGAGGTGTGGGGGGATCTCCAGAATTTCTGTGGGTAGAAGAAAAGTTCCAAATTGGGCAGCTCTGGCTGAGTCAGAGGCAGAACTGTGCTGCGCCGGAGGCTGTTGATACCTTCTCTTCCTGAGGTGGCAAAACACTTGGAACAAGGAGGATGGAAGATGAAGACGGTCATGCCCTTTCAGTGTCTTTTAATCCTTTTAGTTTGGCAGCAAAAAACTCTGCTTTAATACTGGAAGCAATATCCAGTACAACATAAAACTTCTTTCTGTCAGATTGATTTCCTTCTTAAACTGCAAACTCACATTTTTTTCAGTTATTCTACCAGAGCGTGCGTAAATCTATGGGGTAAACGGAGCAATTGTAGGGATGCATCATTGTTTCTGCAATATGGGAATCGGGGATGCAGTCACCTCTTCTATGTCAGTGTTACATTTTAGATACTGATTGCTGTAACAATGTATGTTTTTCTGGGATTTCATAATTGGCTGTAAAACAGTGATTAAAAACCTGTATATAAGTTGAGTACAGAAAAAGAGAAATTGCTCAAGTCTTCTGAGGATCTTGTTTGTCATCCTAATCTCGCGCATCCATTTTTTTAAATGAAATGTTCTCTCTGTGGTGCTGTATTTTAGGCTGTCCTTTTCCCAGTGATGCTACATAGAAACTCGATTAATGTGTGGCAGTGAGGGAGAAGGGGCACGTGTTATCAAGGTCTTTCTCTTACAGATGGTCTGTATTCTGTTTCCCATAAGCATCACTTAATTCCCATCCAACTGATATTACTACAGAAGGAACTTGCCTCGTTAACAACCATAAAACAGTGTTTGGTAAACTTGCTCTGAAGCAGTGTTTTGAGATGTTACTACCTGGAACCAAGTCTCAGCTTTTATTTTTAATTACGTTTTTTGAAGGGGTGGGCAGGAATCACCAGGATTAAAAAGCAATAAAATTAGGTACTTCCTTCTCCAATACTCCTTTCCAAACTGTCCTGGGCACCTGGTATGCACAGGCTCAGTTAACATTAATTAGCCATGAATCATGGAGTCCATTCCTCTTTTTCTGTCTTCTCAGTCAGTGCTGTATGTGTTCTCCGGAGCGTCTGCTCTCGCATACAGTTAGGAAATGCTGCTCCAGAGGACACTATGTGCATCTACTCTAAAGACTCTCATTACGTATACCAAATCTATGTAGTAGCAAAAAGTGACAACATCCTGAAGTAAGACCTTCTAAGGGCAAATTTGTTAAGGCTTGTATTATGGCGATCATTGATTTAATAATCTAAAATAATACTTGGTTCTTGTTACTTTTTTTAACTTCATTTTTTTCCTTTTGGCTTTCAGCTCAGATCGACTGATAGAAGAAACAATAAGGTAGGAATGAACTTAACTAATTTTCATTATTTTCTGTACAATCAGCATTTCCACTCAATTGTGTCTAAAGATACCAGTCATTTTATTTATACAATAACTATATTGTTTGCAACTCATAGGCAGTATTACAATGAAGTGTTGGTGGGTTTCAGGTTTTTTTCTATTCAATGTTGACGTAATGGTGTTGCTCAAATATTTTATTCATCCTAGTTTAGAAAATTTGCATTTCTGTTCAAAGTTGAATAGCCCCTACAAAAAAAAGGGGGATGATCGAGCAGAGCGAATCTCAGGTTGAGTTATTGAGGGCTATTCCAGTAGTCAAGCTGTTTCTTCTCACAGTGACACTCTTCTACAACATGATGTTCTATAATCCTTCAGCGTAGTCAGCACCCTAGTGTGCAGCTGATATAGGTAAGGGCTTCTTCCATAAGTGCTTGAGAGGTTACTGCTGTTGTATAGTTACTTACGTTCTGGGGTTTTTATGTGATTTGAATACTTGAGTGATACCTTCTTTAACTGATCTAGGAATTTTAGAACTGTAGCATCATGAATTACTTTTATCATCTGCCCTTCCCAATCTTCCATTGAACTCCGGGATTTTGCAAACCAATAATTCAGAGTGCCCAACTTAATGGTTTTAAATTTTAGATTATTGCTTTAAAAAAAAAAAAAGGGAAGAAAGCAAGCAAGGTATGCTTTCAGATAATGCATGTACTGGCATAAGTGATCAAGAGGAGTAATTAGAGGTGCAGCAAGGCTCTATGTCCATTAAGGGCTAGCTAGCTTAAGTACACACAGCGGGCTCGGCATAATTAACATGGTTCAGGAATGTGTTAAACCACATTAATGTGCAGTGATGAACCAGAAGTGGTCAGTACAATAATGTCTGAAAATGTGGATATAATCTCACCATAGCCTCATAAAGGTATTTGCCAAACTTAGCACAGTTACTGTGAGTGTTTGTTTTACTTTGGGTTCTAGTCTTTTCCTGATTAAAAATCACCTCCTTTATTGCCATGCTTATAGCCCTACTTTTCCGTCTCGTAAAAATACTCAACGTTGTTTGAATCTCTTATTTGCTGCCACTCCAGTAACTAGAGCATTAAACAGCATATGGTTATTTCTTAAGCTTAATATTCTGCAAAAGGACTTGTATTTTATCATTTGAGCTCTTCACCTAGCCTCTTGATTATGTGTCATCAGAGAAGTTTGAGAGTATGTGTGTGTGTGCTAAGTGAACCTCCATGTCGATTTACCTGTGCAAGGGAAATTAGCCATGGCAAACTGGAGCTCAGAACAGGGCAGCTACGTGAATACTCGCCCAAGTTCCTGCATCAGTTTTGAGCCTACTCAGAAGCTCCATGCGTAGGATCTCCATCAGTAGGTGTCTTGGCTGGTTTAAAACTGCTTTGAGTTTCATTTGCATGAGCTCCAGTCCTGCAGTTGACTACAAATCAACTTACCTCCACAGTGACTGCTTCTCATGCAATAGTCCCCTACCACGCGGCTTGGTTCAGAGCTCCTTGGTGCTGTTTACTGAAAGCGTTCCTTCTGTTAATAAATTAACTTGGATTTTTAAGAGGCTGGATTTCAGTACTCCTTGTTGCACCATTTATTATCTGTAGTAAATGAAGTTCTTGTTGCAGTTGTTGCCAAGAATGCTCTACATTTCTTCTTGTAGAAAAAGAGCTTGTTTAGTAACTACATTGAGCAGGAAATGTAATTTTATTTATATCATCTTAATTCAATTCTGACTCGGTTGAAACCAGGGTCAATTTTGTTTTTTTTTTTCCTTGTCATGCCCAGTAATTGCAAGTATTCAGGTACGATATTAATTGGTGGTAAACCCTGCTGCATTTGAAGTGAATTTACCAGATAGAAATATACCCAACTTCTGATGATCAATTGCTTTATCTATTGTAAACCAAGTAAAAGAGGGAATTGTGCAGGGGAGGCTGTTTGAATGCAGATTCCTTGAGTGAAGTGAGATGTAATTAGCTTATTCTGGCTACTAATACAGCTCCATCTTCAAGGTTTACATCTGCTGTAGTTCATTACTTATTATTTGGGTGTATTTCAGGAAGTCAAGAAATCACTTTTTACTCTTTTAGGGGTTGTTATTAAGCGGTGATTCTAAACACTGTAAAGCATTTTTCTGTGCATGCAGAGGCTTTTGTTGACAAGCTGCATACCGGTGACTCCATTGCCAGGGACTCTAGAGTTAGTACTAATTGTGAAACCCTTGCTCTAACTTTCTGTAGAGAAGAGAACTGAAGAAGTGCAGAGCCCGACCCTCCCGGTGTGTGGTTCCTCCACAGAAGCAAACATAGGTGCAGGAGAATATATGGGCACCTAAGCTGCAATGATGCAGTAACTAAAGCGATGAGTAGGGCTGTCATTCCAGATGTTTTGTTAGTACTAAACTTTTAATCGGTTTTTAAATGAATTATGTGACATGGGTTCTTACTGCAGCATATTTCTTTCCAGAAACGAGTGGGATGTGGTACTTTGTACTGCAGTTCTTTTGGAACAGTGCTCACTTCTCTTGGCCAGATTTAAATATAAGCATAGATTTTGCTTAATATGTTTGGTGTTCTCGGGTTTTCATTTTCAAACATTATCACTTTTCCAAAATAGCAAACTATTTATTTCTTGTTTTCCAACAACTTATATTTTTAGGTTGGCTCAGTTTGAATTTTTTTTACAGTTTTGCATGTACAGTGTGACAAGTTCTTAGGATTTTATTGTAAGACTGTTTCTGAGGCCTGATTCAGGCTGATTTGTCAGTGTTTGTATAATTAACAGATTGGACTACTCTACTTCCACTGTGAAGCTAGACCAAAACTATAGATTTAATGTTAAAAAAAAATCTCCTTATGTATTTGGGGTATTTCTTTAGGTAATAAATAGGATTTAATAAAAGGGAGAAATTCACTTGCATTGAATCTCAACTTTACAGAATGGAAAGGCATGAGTTAGGCTTCATCAAAAGACACAGTAGTCTTTAAAGTAATTTGAAAGATATTGTGTGTGTGTGTGTGTACACATATGCATATATACACACATGTATATTTATAGCTATTAATATAGATGTATGTATACGCAAAGAATAAGTGATATAATCAGAATTTTTACCAATTTAAAACTAGAGCTTGCATTTCTATGCAGAGTCACAGAGTCCATTCCCTTAATCATAGACGTTGTCATGAATTTAAATGAGCAAGTATGATTCATGGAGTACAAAATGAAGCAGAAGTTCCAGTAATACATGAATTATTTGATTTTTAAAAACATGTCTTGTTCCTTTAGAGCTTTGTTTTAGTTCTTCATCAATGTAGATTTGACTGAGCTGTCTCAATGGATGAAGCAAAGAGTTGACTTTTTGGTACGTCTCCCTTGATAATACGCTGTATGTATATGGCTGCTACGCAGAGTGAAAATACCCAACAGCTTAAGCATTTGTCTAGGTAAAAACACTTTGCTTCCAAGTCAAGCAGTATTAGAAGTGTATCTCTGCATGTTAGACTGGTTTGACTGTGATAATAGCTGGAAGTGTTTATTACTCTGGACTTTTTCATGCCAGTGAAAACTGCAAACTACGTACAAATATCAGTTTTACTTTTGAAGAGAAATTGGGTTGCTTGCATACCCACAGCACTACTGAACATTCAAGGACAAACTTGTAAGAGAAATTTTGAGGAAATATGGCTGCAGGCATAGGAATTTGAGATACTCCTGCTGATTTGTGGGAGAGATGGGTGGGCTCTTCGTGGCTGTGACCTCGGGCTTACCTAGAAGAGATTTCTGCAGCAGTGCAGCACTCTAATGTTGTACTTCAGCAGTGCTTTAATATTAAATATAGAGAGCAGAATACCATCTGGTTTTAGAAACTTGGTTTACACCCAACTCTAGTAGTTCAAGCCAGTGCAACACTGAGACTAGTTTGTGCTAGTTTCGGAATGAAATGTTAAATCAGGGTCATCTTGATTCTGGTAAGAAGCATTTAATCTTTTATCATAAATGTTGTGTAGAAGTTTCAAAACGTAAGAAAAAGGTATTCTTGATCTGGGGAGATTATGGTGTTGAGTAACTAAGTGAGGCCAATATTGTGAATGGGAAGAATGTGATTATTTTTTTAAAAAATGCATTTGTCAGTGAAGAAATGGGAACAGTAAGTCAATGAGCATATGTTAGAGATGGGAGTGAAACCAAAACTGTCTAATGAAGGATATGAGAAAGCTTCAATACTTAAGACTGTACAAGACCAATCAGTGGACTAGTTCCCAGGAGCTGTGTGTTTTGTGGTAGTTCTTAAATTTAATAGTCTCATTTACAGATATAAAGGCTTAGGTAAACCAGCTCATGTTTTGAGTAATCAAATTATACATGAAGAACTGTGCTTTGTACTTGAATTTTGACTTTTTAATGGTAGCTAGAATCCAGTTAAAGTCTTGTTCATGGATATCACAATTACATTTCATTACTAGACCATATCATATTAAAAATGGTAATCACTACAATTTTTTTTTTCTTCAGAGCTCTTCAGTAAAACCTAGCCCATTGAGCTAGATTTCTCAAAATACTGGATAAAAGAAATGAAGAAGGTTCCAATCTTGTAATATGTAAACTTAAACAGTTACATCCTGCCTTTTTATATGAAATGGACACTTCCACTCCTCAGAAGTTAAAGCAGGAACCTTGTGTTCCATGATAATCTGTAATAATTATTTCCAAAGGCATTTTGGAGGTGTCTCAGGAACACTTTATATTCTGGCAATCATCTTGTATTTTCACTTCTGTAAATTAATGGATGCCTTAATGAGTCATTGGATGCATCTTATGAAAACATGTGGCTTAATTCAGGAGTGCTTTGAGAAATGTTGTACTAAAACTTCATCTGGACAAGTATCAAGTCAGTGTGGGGGTGTAAGATAAGAAGCTGTAGGTTACTGAGCAAGCTTTCCTATGTACAGCTAGGAAATTATTTTTTTTTCCGAACTTGGTTCCTAGTAATTCAAAATTTCCTAAGTCCTCTTCTCAATAGCAAATGTAATGTTTTTGCGAGTTTGTTGCTTTTTAGAGGATTAAAATACCTGTATGCTGAGTTGTAGATGTATATAATCTGTCAAATGCCATATCTTTTCACATGTGGTATGATTTGATGTACTTACTGTTCTAATTTTGTAGCCCGTTTTTCAGCTCTTGATGGTAACTGCTTTTTCTGTATTGATATACAGCTGTTTATTCGCTGTTTAGAATTTCTATTAACACCTTCTCCTAGATGCTTTTCTTTGTATACTCATGCACTGTTGGGTAGGCAATGATTTGATTCTTCATTTCTCCTCTAATTTAATTTTCCCTTTCTTTTCTTCTAATTTTAGTCCTGAAAAGCCTGTCCTGTGTAATCAAATAACACTGTTGCATTTATGGGTTAGTTGAGTTGGTATATCCACAAGAACAAGCATACACAATGAGCTGAGTGACGGTACTCTGCAGTCTGAGAGGAGAAGCTTTGTAAACTTTCTTCTGTTGTTTTTGCAGAAACGAAGAGAGCATTGGTTAACTGCTTCTGGCAACCCCTTTATAAACACCAAGGAGGTGACTGCAAGCCCTGTTGCTTCCAGTTAACCATGAGTTTCATTTTCACTTTGTGCTGATTTGGCACTTGAAAAGTATAAAAGAAAAAATGCTAAATAGCCAGCTGTAAATAAAAAATGCTTGAAGGTTTTTCATAGTTCTGCCCTGAAACTTCCTTCTTTTTTTTTTTTAATCTAATACTTCAAAACTTAGTATTAAAATGTTAAATCTGTTCTTATAGAGTTGCTGATTGAAAATGCCAGGGTTTTGCCTACAAGTTATCAAACTGTTCATATTCTCTTTATGACTGATAAACTCCCAATTTCCTAATGTATGTCCGAGTTTACCAGAATGCTAATATAACCTTAAAACAATATATTGATCTGCCCTGGCAATGCATGTTGTTCTATTTAAAAGAATTCACTGTATAGAGCTTTTGGAAGAGTATTTTCTATGACCTGAAAGCTATGAGAGCCATAGGCTGGATGGCCCTTCTGCCGCCTGTGTCTCTCATGTTTGTGTGATGAACTTGTCTTGCTTTCCGAAGTACTCTGCTACTGCTAAAAAAAAAATCATACCGCTTACAACACTCGGGCTTTGGCTTGGTTATCTCTTATTTTTATGGGCAAAACCAGAGTTGGAAAAGGCAGCTTCCACCTGAAGAGGTGGTAGCAGATTTTTTCCTTTTTTTTTTTTTTTCTTTCCTTTTTTTTTTTTTTTCCTTAAAGTTTGCCTGGCACATTAGAGGAAGGCTGAAGATACTGTATAAAGGGCTACTTGAGATGGAGCAGGTAGATATAATGGAAAGGAGCCCAGAGGAACTCACTGCTCCAGAAATACTTTAGGGATCATTGATCCGAGCTGTTTTCTTCTTTAAGATTGTGAACTGTGATACTGACCTTTTGCTGTAAGTCTTGAAGGAGAATTGTTAGACTTGGCTCTGCTGGTTTTTGCCATCTATTCTTGTAATATAGGCTCTAGCATCCTAGAAGAGAAGCCAGTGGTACATGAGATGATCCAGAGCTGCTCATTCCAAATGTTGTTTTGTTCAGAGGGAAACTCGAAATAAAATGTATCAAATGGTCTTTGTTATTAAAATGTCAGGAATGCCAGTTCTATGTTTAATAAGTGTACGAATATAATTTGTGTGTCTGACTTTTCCTACCAGATTTACCTGAAAGAGACACTAAGCTGGATAAAGGTGCTTTTTTTAATCACCTTCCAGTACTAAAATGCCAGGTCAGCCTAAGTACTTTAGTACTAATATCTGGGCAAATGATGTTTCAACATTTTAACTGTTACAGGAAGATTAGCCCAAAGCCTTGAAACCCAGATGAGTTCAGTACAGAACAGTGCTTGAGGACCAGATGTATTGAGCAAGTGCATTCAGAGAGTTCAGTAGTAAATATTAAGGCTTTATGTAAAATGCAATGTCCAGTTTATACTGCAGAACTTGAGAATAATGTTGGGCTTAGCACTGTGTGTTTCGATGCTTTGTACCTGCCCCTCCTTAGACATAATGCTCACGTTAGCCGTGATTTTGTATCGTGTTTGTATACAGACACTGAGTGTGAGCAAGCATAAAATTCTCCTGAAAATTTGGATGTTTGTATTGGGTGAAAGAAGCATTTTGCATTTTCCTATTTGTTCTCCTCTGAAATTCCAGCTTTAGTTCCCTTTTCTCATATTTATATCTGATATATTGTGTTGTTCCACTTAACTTTTATTCTTCCAGAACATTTTCCGTCCATATTTAAGGCTCACAAACTTGTCCAAGAACTTGTTTTAATCATTGTTATTCATGTAGATATAGTCAACAGCAATATAGGTGACATTTTCTGAGTTATTATCCAGCCATGTTGTATTTATGTCATACTTTGTTTATTTTTTAAATGCATGCCAGCCAAGGAGAGCAGTATTTGTCATACTGTTCCTTCTTAAGCACCGTATCTCTAGAGCCTAAACTTTTATGTGCTGTTTCTGTAGATGTAAATGAGCCTGTGCAGTTTTTCTTGACAAAGCTATTGCATTCGAAGTAGCTACATGAAATACTACCTGGGGCTGCAAGTAGTAGCCTACCCTTTCATTTTCCATCTTAAAACTCTTTGTTTTATGAGCTGAAGAGAAACTTCAAGGTAGAGAAAAATTTGTCAGCTGAGTAGTTCTTTAAAATCTTCATTTAAATGTCTTATTTTTAAGAGCACAGTTGCTTTATTCCAACTTCCAGAATGTATTAAATTTGAAATAGGAGATTCTGTTTTATATTCATCTGTATTGTGTTCTTATATTTGGATAAAGTACATGCAGCTGGACCATGTATTAGTAAAGAAACAGAATATGAAAACTTATATACCCCATGGATGATATTCTTAATTAAGACCAAAGCTCAAAACTGTATTTTACCTGTGCTGTGATGGAAGCATCATTCAATATGATTTCATTATACACCAGCTCCCTCAACTCCAGCTTATGGAAGACGGTCAGGTTGGGCTTGCTGGGAAGAGACGTTAATGCAGGAGAATCCAAGCTTTGCCCACTTATCTGGAGTCAGGGGACAGTATTAATCTTGAGTCAAAGCAAGTAGATCCCAACACTTATTTGTGTTTAAATGTCTTCAAAGACCTGATGACTCTGTGTCCCGGCTTGATTGTCCAGAAACCTCCTGTGTGAAGCTCCGTGAGCTGTGTTGGGTCTCAGACTGCATTTATGTCTCTTCTCAACCAGCACGTTCGTTTTGCAAATTGATTTTTAATAGTGAGTCAGCTCTTACTTGCTTAATATTTCTGTAGCCATCATATTCCGATGGCAGACAAAAAATTTCATATGCTCTCTAGAGTGAAAGTAAGTATGGGGCTTCTGTGATTAAACAAACTTCTAAATTTAAAATTTATGCCAGAAGAGTACCTTTAGGTTTGCTTGTGATGTAGTACCATTTTTTTGTTGGGGCTGGGGGAGATAGGGCAAAACCCTGCCTGTTTCAAGAAATCGCGGAGTTTTCAATTGTTAATGGCTTAGATAAAAAGAGAAATCGTTTAAGCGTAAAGGATAGAGATTAATGGGAAAAATGTGGTTTCATTCATATAGCTTCACCTCATTCATTGTTCTCTAAAGAAGCGTTGCCTGCTTGCTTTCCTCTTGTTTTAGCTGTAGATTATTCTTAGCACCAACAACTTGATCCAGTCTTTTTCTTTCTCCAGCATTGCCATGGCAACTAAAGAAAATATGACTTCGCAGAGAGGGATGTTGAAGTCAATACAAAGCAAGATGAATACCTTGGCTAGTATCCTTTCCTAAAAATCTGTGCTGCCAGAGCATAAGAAGAGGTATAGTACAATTTTTCAGTCTGTCATTTGGGGATCAAAATGCTTTTTGATGTCAGTGGCTGTATAACCTGTAGTGGTATTGTCATTAGTGACAAACGGACCATTTTTTTTACCAGTCTCACTTGATAATCTGACTGAAGCATCTTAATGATGAATGTGGTGAATAAGTTGGTTTTGCTCAAAATTGAATACTGCATATAAATCAACGTAGCTCAATTCTCAGGTGGAGATCTGCGACAGCATTTATGGCCTTCCCTACTATATGTTTTTGTAAAAGTATAATTTCATTTTACTTCTCACTTTTTGCTTTCAAGACTGTCCGGAGCTGAAGCTTGGCATACATTGCTGCTTGTTATCATTTACAGCTAAGGGTATTCATGACCTGAGTATCCTCTTGTCTGTCACAGTCCTGTAGATGTTAAGATTTTGGCTTGTTGGTTTCTCTTCATATTCTGTGCTCATGGCTAAAGAATGTGCCAGCTTGTCAAGTCATACATGTTTGTCATTTTCCCACTTACTCCTTCCTTTCTGTCAGAAGGGCCCAAAGAACAACATTAGCATCATTTGATTAGACAGACTACATCCTGAAGAGATGTATCTTGGTAACCCATAAATTTCATTACAGTTCTTAGCAACTGGCAAGAACAAAAAAAAATTCAATAAGCTTTGGCCTTAAAAGATTCTTGGTTCCAAAGACATGAAGCTCTGAAATGTATTATCTTGTTGGCAATTGTATTTTGTACATTAAAAGATAGATTTACATCTTTATGATTTTACAGTAGGAGGAGTTCTTCCTTATGTGCTATACTTGAACAATGCGTAGTCATGCAACGTGCATGATTTTCTCAGTCAAATGCCTTTGGTTGTTCCCTTCACCAGTAACAGAATTCCATTAAATAAATTCCGCAGATGTTTTATATAACTGCCCCATTTATTTTTTTTTCATTCTCATTTAAACACAATTATTAAAAGTAACTAAGCCTCACGTATTAGAGATTAAAGTATATCAAACGCTGGTAATTTAGGTGATCAGGTGATGAATGCTGTGTAAATGTGAATTCTAAGCTGTTCTGTTCTCTCTCTTCTCTGATTGTCTGTTATTAGTGAAGTACAGTTGTAATCCTGCTAACTATCTATCAAGTTGTTTTACTGCATCTGCTTTCTCCAGCTTGAGAGTAGTTCTGCATTTCTTGCGGTACCGGGATTTCCACATACAGACTTTGGGGCTTGCTAGTGAAGATAGTGTTTGCTCATATGACCTTGACTCAAACTCCTTAAAGATCGGTTTCCAGCAGTGAACAGCCTGATTCAAAGGATCAACCTTCGGAAGCGACGAGATTCTCTCATCTTGGGTGCCATTATTGGCATCTGTACCATCTTACTGCTGCTATATGCTTTTCATTGATGGATGTTCCCCCATGGACTCTGCTAAACTCATCACCACCATCCCTCCCCCCCAGTCAAGGAAAAGTGAGTGGGGGAAGCGACAGACTTCAAACAGCCTGCTCGTCATGGCTGGGAGTATCAGCATGATGTCTAGAGCTTATGATGGTAGACTGTGACACTGGTTTTGGGTTGAAGCTGCAGTGTTTCTCCTTCCCTGCCATACATCTTCCTTTGGTTAAATTTTGTGGGATTTGTTTGTCTGTAATTCCCTTTCTCACTGCAAGGTAGGTGAATATGGGATGCTTATCAGAACCAGTAGAACAGTTTCTCTGCTCAGCGGCGGTGGGGAGGCCTGTTGTTGGCTGGTAAGTAGAAAAAGATTGTTACGCTTGCCTTGGGTGGAAACTGCAGTAAGCCAGTTTCCCGTGTAGGCCAAGCACAGTATTGAACACTTTTGCCCTGTGAGAAGAATATTGCAGCTTTAAGCCGTCAGGTTGCTTTACTACTAAATACATGTTCTGTAATTCTTTTTAACTCATGGTTGAGATACTGGTTATTTCTGCATAATTTGTGCTGTGAAAACTGTGCTTCACACAAATTCCTCAAAGTTAAAAAAGGATTGTTCAGTTCACTTTTTGCACACAATATGGATAAACTACCCTCAGTGGAAGATTTGTAAGGTTTCTTGTGGCTTTAAAGGGACTAGTAAGTCCCCCTTTGTAAAAAGGGAGCGCAGCGTCCTAGCAGCTGTTTACTATAGTGTTCAGTCATCTGAAAAGTGACCAAACATAAGTTCACCTAAAAGTAGTCTTTTGGGTGTAAATACTTTGATTTTGGCTGGCATCATAAAAGTCTTTATAAAGACATGATAAGCAGTTTGAAAAGTCTATATTGTAATTTAGATAAAGTTATTCTAATAGCATTAATATTTTTACACTGTAAGTAGGATATAATCTAAACTGTCAATTAGAAATTAAAATTATGACAGTTATACCTGAGGCAAATGTATCTGCGTGCAAAATTTTTGGACATAACTCCTCATAGTAAAGAGTCGAATGTATGAATAGCGAAACAAGTATTATTTACCATTATCCGGGGCGGGGGGGGGCAATTTTTTTGTCCAGACATGCAACATGAATCCTGTTGTGTTTGCATCTCTAAACAAAGCTGATGTCAGGAATGGCTTTGATATTGCAGATTGACAAATTACGGATTTTTCTGCTCTTTCAACAGCTCTTTTCCATCTGTCATATCATAACCCAATAAATTCAAACTGAGGCACTGAAATATCTTTCTAAAAACTTGACTAATTCTTTTCACAATCAATTTACAGTGCTCCTAACAGATTTCATGTATGCCATTACCCACAAATGTCAGATAGTCTCCAGGTTCTTTTCTGGAACAAAGTCTAGTGGGACAGACGCAAATTTTTACTGCTTTTTATAGTGTCTGTGAAGTACCTGTTGGAGGGAGTAGAGACTTGTGCCTGTGTAGTGTGCAAAACCACACTGTTGCGCCTAAAATGTTTGTATGGAGTTGAAGGCTTATTTGCAGACTAATAACTTTGTGCTAAAAAGTCAACAGAGGCTTCTAATCAGTTGTCTTGTTGTTGGGATTAGAAAGCATTTGGAATTAATATGTGTAAAACTGTGGGGCTTGTATTTTAAATAAAGGGTGATTATTTGGTTGATTTGGGAATGTTTCTGGTTTGAAATGAAGTGTTCATTAAAGGGGTTTATGAAAAACCTTGATGGATAAAGGAGGTTTATTACTGAATATGTGTGTTGGGAGATCAAACCTCTTCTTCTCGATGCTTTTTCTTTGATTCCACCACCACCCTAAGGGACCCTGATCAGCAGTCGTGCTTCTGTTTAGGATTTGTAGGATTTGGTTGCTATATAGTTGGCAATATGAGATCTGCAGTACCGTAAATAAATTCACTTATTTAATCTTACAACCAGTCTTTTTACTGGACTTAATTATTTGGTGCATATATTTAATCTTATTGTGTGAAAAAGCTGCTATGGAAAATATGTAGATTATAATAAATATGTAAACATAATTGATTTTTCATGTTATGAAAATGTTATGGAGGAACTGATATATTTTAGTATAAAATAATGGAAATATGCTGAATTTTCTCTGATAAAGCTTTACTGGAAATGGTTTCAGTGTTGGCAACCCCTCCATGGTTTTTATTTGTGTTGGTTTTGAGACAGAGTTTTGTGTTGGAAATTACATTTAATTAACCTTGTAGTCTCCCCTTCATCATTTTCTTGTAGTCCTCTAGCAAGGAGTTCTGCTTTGCGCTCTGAAGTGGTGCGCTTGCATATAGCCAAGGGGAAAGACTTGCTAATTCTCCTGAATGTCTCTAATAACGTGGACGTATAGTTAGAGCAATGGACTGTAAAATGAAAACAGTGGATTGTAGTGTTTAATCTCAAATCCCAAAATATAGGTTTGTATGTCTCCTGTTGCTAAATATGTTCTCTAAGTTTTTCATTCTGTGTCGTTCCTCTTGCTCTAAGGAGAAAAAAAAGTGGTTAAAGAATTCTCATTTCTGCAATTCCTGGCAAAGCTGCAGTTTCGTAACTCAACCAAATAGAATTGTGCTGAGAAAATCATTGCTAAGCCATTGAAATGAAGTGAGAAAATCCATAATATTTCTACAGGGCACATTTCTCACACACACACTCTCTTTTAATTTCTACTTTATTCTTCCCGGGACACAAGCACCTACTTTAAACTTGTCCAACAACCCCCTAGGCAGGCATTAAAACATAAGGAATCTTATTGATAACTTTTGATGCCATGCTTCACACGGATGCGAATATTTTTATCCTTGCTCTTTAGACTTTTTTTTACATGTTTATCTGATCTTTAAGGGCTGGTTGCTAGAGCAGAGGAATGGCATTCGGGCAACACCCAGTATTGCGTGTTCAGTCAATAGTGAGCGTTTGTGTGGCCATAACCCAGACCACAGCTGTAATTTATCCCCAGCCCTTCACCGGAGTGTGCCTGAGCAAGGGTGGAGGCAGGGCTTTGCGATCCTGTATGTCTCTGGGACCAAGCAGTGTGGTGCTTCTGGTTATATCAAGAGTTTGCCCTTCCTGGGAAGGCACGACATTTTTTTCTTAACCAATATTGATTTCAGGAGCTTTTGCCTGTCGAAGTGTGGTATAAATTCCTGCTGGATTCATTACACTGAATAATCAACTAGAATTTTTCATTCGTAGTTTTAGAAGTCCTTTCTTTTGGACGGTCTTAAGATTACTGTGAGAAGGAGTCGGTTCCTCGCTGAATGTTGAAAACAAAAGAGCAAAAGTAGATATTTTTTTTTAGCTGATGTGAAAGTTTCAGAGAAATGGTCCACAGCTCGTCCCCCAGGGCTGCGTCCTCTGAGGAGCTGTGTTCTGAAGCCCCCAAAACTGCTGCACAGGGAGCAAAGTCTGGCCCACCACTTCTGATTGTGTAACTCATTTAGTCGGGACTATTTTAACTCTCTAAACATAGCAGGTTGTTTCCCAAGATCACTTGATGCATAGTGTTTTCCTATTCTTACTTTTTTTTTTCCCCAAAGCTTTCATTTGAGACAGGAAGGAGAGGTAACAGCTGTATTGCTTCTGAAGGAGGAAATAATTCTGAAACTCCTTATAACAAGTATCAGATTATGAAATCCTTCAGAGCAATTGTCCTATTGAGCAATGTGCAGTACAGGAGGCTACAACGAAAGACATACTGAGCCAAAACTGAGCCATATTCTGGGTGACATCTGCAAGTCCTCTTGGTGCCCTGTATCTCTCCTGTCAACTGGATATTTGAAACCAGTGGTGATGCTTTCAGTTCTGAATATATAAGCGGCTGTTGGTCTGTCTACTACTGAGTGAGGAAAGCAGTTTAAATAAACACTCAAGACAAAAAAACTCTTTCTCACAAAATATCCCAGTCCAGACCCTTGTAAATGAGTTTCTGATTGCACTTTCTGATTTTTTTTTTTGCTTTTCATATAGCTTCTTGAAACTTATTTTATTGTAACTGTAATTATTTTTGTTCTCACTTATTGTGCATTCTCTGTATGTATTAAAAAAAGCTTTGATATGTAATTTAATAATAAATTAGAATTCTAAGCAAGGTGCTTGGTTCTTTCCCCATGATGATCTTTGCCTACCTAAACTTCAGGGAAGACGCAGAGAAGGTTCATCTCTCCAGTTTGGGATTGTCACTGAACAATTTAGTGTGTTCTCCATTTTTGTACCAAATACCAGATGTGATGGAGCATTTCCTGACCCAAAACGCTTGGTTTGGTGGGAGATGTGTTCCTCCTACCTGCGTGGGCAGACCTGGACTCCCCTTCTCCCCTTCTGTTTCAAGAATCTGCATTGGAAGGGTCTGAATATAGTCATGACTTTTTTTCTTGCTGTTCTTTGACAGATGGAACAAGGATGGTTTTCTTTAGAGGTAAGCTTTAAAAAGTTTTCTATGTATCCATAGTATAAACCATTTAATTCCCAAATGCACACCAAAACTGATGCATCAACTGATGTGATTTGAAGAGCCTTCTCAGCATAAGGTGCCTCCCCCCTGGTTTAATACACGTCTCGGTAGTTTAGTAGCTTCCCCCCGCCCCCGCCAACTTCTCCAATCGTAACACAAACACCAAAAATAAGCCCATACTTTGAACATGGTACAAGCAATTGTAAAAACTCTCTCCCTGAAGTTCTCTGGTGGCCTGTAGTTGTTTTCTCGCACTGCTGTGGTCTGGACCACCTCCATCCTCAGGTGTTCAAACCAGGCAGCGTCGTGCCCGAAGGACCCATCTGTGTCTGGTGGTTTTGCAATTGGTGCTAAATCTTTCGATGCCAGTCAAATTTATTTTCTCAAACAAGAAAATCTGCCTGCCAGTGTGATACCCATCTATTTGCATAAGGCTGGGAGTGGATAGAGGTAGTTCTCTTCATTTCAGAGCTGTCGTGCTGTGCCTGTAATGCTGCTTTAAAGTAGAGAGAGATTTCTGTATCCTTAATGTGCCTACTAAATATTCAGGAATGACCATATGCTTTCTCAAGGGAAGGCTCTGACTGTATGTTTCAAGCTAGAGAAGAAACTTCAAAAACTGTTTCGAAAATGGAAAGGCAATTCTGATTTCGGATAGTGGGAAGTGCAGTTAGTTTTTCCAGTTTGCAGCGCTGGTAATAAGTGGTGCATAAAATTCCATCTTCATTTGGATTAGAAAATAAATTATTAATGGAGCTGAATCCTTTTTTCCAACTCCCTGTACAGTCAATAATTTATAGTGGCACAGGCGTAAGATACATATTTTTAACCATCCGCCTCCCAGAATACTGTTGTTTCATATTGAAAACTGCTGTCCTTCCTGACAAGCTCAGGCGCAGTGGGTGTTCGTGCATTATGGATGAGCCGTGCTCTGCTCCTTTAGTCCTGGTGCAATTCCATGAGCAGCTTTCCTGCTGAAAGAGAGCTGAGCGCTCCATTAGAAATTCATAGGGAGAGACAGGAGTGTCTTTGTTTTATGCGTTTCGCCGAACGTGGGAGACGTACTGCTGCGGGGACTTGATTTTTGAATGTTTTAATAGCCAATCTCGATGTTTACAGCAGATATTTACATTTTCTGAATGCCGGCCCTCTGTGCAAAACGGGGGTCTTCAGGTCCAAAAGCTGTGCTGCCAGTGCTTGCGCCTTAGCGTCTGGGCTGTGCTCATTAAACGCTCGGAGCCTGCTGTTGCCTTCATCTCCCCCCTTCTTTGCAAGCTGTTTGAGACCGTTAGGAGCATGTGTGCTGCTGCTCATCCCTTGCTTAATCTTTCCCTGTCACTGCAGCCCTCCTCACTCTTTGTTCTTAATGGGACCCTGAGGCTTTGCTAACCCAGTTTTGATAGCACTGCTAGTAAAGCAGGAGAAGTCTGGCCGTAATCAAAGTCCCTCTGCCTTTGAAGCAGCATTTGCAATTCTCTCTTTGTGGATTATTTTCTGCTTGTCTTGACTTTCACACCCTGTGAATCCTCTGTCAGCCAGTGGTGTGATTTCGAGAGGTCTTCTGCGATCGTGTCCGTTTAGGTCTCGTATCTTGCGTTGCTTTACTTTTCTTCGTCTGCTCACCGCACTGCCCGTCAGATTCTCGTCCCTTGCTTCCTGGGTGTTTGGCTTCAACTAGACGTTTCAAACACATGAATTTATTTTTGGTCTCGTAATTTTCACTTCTTTTAAAAAAAACCCTATCCTTACTTTGAAGTCCAGAAAGGCTGTCCCAGGGTGACTTGAAGCTTATCGATGAAAGCTACACCTAGAGCTCTAGCTGAAAATTCACTGATAACTGCTTCGGTGCGTGAGCCCAGCCTGCTCTTCCACAACTGCTGTAAACGGGTCGGCTTCAGTCCCTTCAGGTGATGTTTTGTTTCTTTTCTTATCTTCCTTGCCCATACCCATCCATCTGATGCAGGGTTCTTGGAAGCGGGGACAATATTCTTCGTCTTTTGTCTTTCTGAAGGTGCACTGAAAAGAACTAGAAGCTCCTCGCTGCAGATTCCAAAGTCCCATTGAGCTGCGAGCTATATAGAGTTTGCGCGTGCCTGTGCCTGGCCGTGTCATCTGCTGCAGATCCGTCTGACTTCAGACCCGTGCTGAGCTGGCTTCTTTCAGGGTGAAATGCTGCTGAAATGTCAGATTTTTAAGGGAACCTTTTCTTAAGACTCTGCAGGATGCTCGGGAATATTGCAGATGTAAAAAGAAATGGCGAGTAGCTGCGAAAGTGCTGATCAGGTGTCCCTGGCAGGTCCGGCTAAAACCACACAAATGATCCTTTATTATGTTAAAAAGTAAGTGCACCAAGCAAGGACCTTGTCCCCAGTGGAGACTGGTGGGGACCTGTGTCACGGCGCTGAACAAGCGGGAGATCCCGAGAGTGTCCCCCACCTTCCAGTGGAGGGGGGAGGCTGAACCGACACTCGGACTTCATCAGCCCGTCTCCTGGACGCAAGAGAAACACCCGAGCAGAGAGGCCAAGTGCAGAAGGGCTATACGTGGATATTTCCCTGCTGTGCTATAAATGGAGTTCCCTCTAGGTCAGGCATGTATCACCAGCGCTAAATTTACTGGTGGGGAGGTTTGTGAGTCAGGTTTATAAAAGCATGCACTGCTTATGTAAAGAAATACAGCTTAGAAAGAGACAGAAGGCGGGAGGGCTCTCAGCCTGCAGCAGAGACCATTCCTGGTGTACGTCTGCCCTCTCGAAATAAATAGGTCTTTGTTTTCAGATAGTAACTGCGCTTTCAGGTTGTGTCTGTACCTTACAGCAGGACTGAGGGATCTGCTGGCCAGCTCTTCCTGCGTTTCCATACATTTCAGGAAATGTAATTTTCAAGCCTACACTCCGGTTTAGATGAAGGGTTTTTTAAAAAAAAAACAAAACCAAAACCCACAAACGTTTGGGGGATGACTAAGTTCATCTGTTCTTGTAATACTTCAGGGATACTTCAGCTTGAGTTGTGCCGCGGTGCCTCTGGGAGGGGAAAGGAGGGATGTGAAGGATGCTGCCGTGGGGATTTTGGTATTCCAATCCTTTTCAGTCGTTCAGGTACGTGTGTCTGTCTGGCCTTTGAAAACCTGAGGCTCCCGGAGGCAGCTGTGTCTTTGCTGGCAGAGCATCGCCGCGCGCTTTGCCGTGTGGGACAGGCAGATGTTGGCCATCCTGTACCACCACCAGCCTTCTCGGGTCTGACCACAGGCACGGCTACATCCCAGGGGAATGAACTTCTCCTACGCTTCCTGAGAAAGAGATGTTCCTTAATTCAGCAGCCGAGTCCCTTCTGCAAGCGTGGTGCCCCTAATGCCCTTCGGAGGTGAGTGCTGGACTGGCCGTGGTCTGGGAGCTCTGGGCCGGAGAGGCTGAGACAAGCCATCGCCTGGGCAGGGGAGGAAGAGCCTATTCCACAGCTGTTAGCTCATTTTGGGGAACACTTCAGCTTATACCCGCTGTACGTTTTGCAATCAAAAAATCGAGGTAAAAATAGAGCATCACTAAAGTGATCACTAAAGCTTTAAAGCTACCAGGTCGTATCAACATTCCTTTAATTTTATTATGGTTTGCTGTGTAGCTGGGCCAGCTGTTTCAGACCAGTAATGAATTACAGTGCAGTGGGCGAGGTGCTGTTTTGTTTTTCTGCCCAACTGGAATTGATGAAGTGATCCGTTTGCATCGATCCTCACTGGGAAGGAGTTTAAAATTCAGGTTTTATGAAATTGGACCTGAGACCAAATAATTGGAGGAAAATGCTTTAGAATCTGCAGCCTATAATTAAACATTTCCAAGAGGCAGCGAGATACAGCGAGCTCAGCAGAAGGAGGCATTTTGCTGGGAACACTTCCCGTCTTTGCTTTGTTTCACGCTGTGTGCTATTAAAGCAAACAACTTCACGAGCTTCAGAAGCGTTCGGCAGCTCTTGAGCAAGAATAGCATCTAACATTACAGCTAAGCTGGAAACAATGAGGACCATCAGTCGTCTTTTTTTTTTTTTTCTTTTAGCACGTAAACTAGGTAGCTTAGCTCATGGAGAAATCCCCATTACTCTGTTTTAGGTATTCTAGAAATTGCAGGATGGGAGTTTTCATCTTCTGAAGGATCCAGCAGTAACCACTAGAAAGGAAAGGTCTTCATTTAGAGCAGTGCCCTGATCTGCTGGTGCAGTTCATACTTACCTGTGCAAGCCAGGCTCTCCTCTTTTCAATTGTATAAATCCTAACCACCGGTCCTTCTAAGTTTATCAAATATGTCTTGTCTGATTAAAAAAATGAGTTTGAGACGCGATAGAAGCGTCTCCCTTGTGCCACGTAGGATCAGCTAGACTCCTGATTAAATGTCTCGCTACGTAGAGGTGGGAGCCGTGGCTGTGTCGCTCTGACTGCCTTTGCAGGGGAGCGGTGACAGCTTTGAACTGGAGGCAGCGTGCAGAGTCGTGCTGCAAAAAAGTTGTCATCTGTAAAGGGGAAGGCTGGTTCTGGGTAGGAAAATAGGAAGACTGAGGCTTTTGGCACCCTCACAAAGTCAAATTCAGTTTCTCTGCTCTTTTACCGGAGCCTACCAGGAGTGTGTTTGGTGAACTTCAAATTTTGAAGGAGACATCCACCATACACCCTACTTTTGTCTTTTGCTTCATCTCTACAGCCAAGAACCTGTTCTGCGAGTAGCGAGAAGTTTGGGGTGCAATCTATTCTTTTTTCTGGCCAGCATCGAGCTACAAGCCCTGCGTGTCTCTGCAAATCAGAGCGAGCTGCACCAGAGCCAGGCGTGTTTGTGTGCTGCCCATCACACGGTCTTGCTGCTGCGGATCTGCAGCCCTGAGCTCTCCCGGTGCGACTGCGCGATGCTGCTGCCTGCGTGGCTGCGGCGGCTGCAGCAGCCCAGGGCTCCGGCTCCGGCGCCTCACAAATGACTTGCGAAGAGGCTGTGCGTTGTTTTGAGGGTACCTTAGCTGCACACTTGTTTTTTTTCAACGGCAGCCAATGTTAGGAATGAGAGAGAAAATGGAAACGTTTTCCCTGTGCTTTTAATTCGTAGCTCCTGTCCGGACCAAAGTCATGGAAACCAGTTGAAGAACTGGTGACCAACTTTTTGTCCTTTGCTTGAACCCCAAGGCTCATGCAAATTCATTAGCGAAGACAAAGATTAAGAGGTGAATGGAGAGCCTATAGTGTTTAGTAGAAAATATATGCAACATGGAAATTGGATGTAAACCTCTTGCTGTTCCTTTGCGAATCTATTATACATGAGCCCATCAGAGCAGCATATTAATAAAACAGGAGGCTAAAGCATTTGGCACTCCCATCTCTTTAGCAAAACATCAGAGGCGAGGCTACCAGCTTCGGTCTTTGAAGTCTGGAACTTGCACCTGCCCAGCTGCTCCGATGCTCCGGTCAGGATGCTCCGATGGACATCTCGCCACTGAAGGGAAATCCCTGCATGGTGCAGGGGTCTTTTATTCAAGTAAAATTCTCCTCCTCCGGGACAAAACCATTGTTCTTTCCTGCTCAGCCTTCTTGCCTGCTGAATTCTTAAAGCAATACACGACGAAGGCCAAAGAGGGCTTAAAGCAACCTCAGACATCGTGTGCTAAGGTGCAAATTGCATCTGTTCCTCGAAAGCTCTCCCCACCAGGGCCACTCTGTCCCAGTCTTTTGTTATGCATGGGTACCACCAACCACAACCACAAGTCCCTTTGCTTTGCTGAATAGCGAGAAGTAAGTTACGCTGAATTTCCTAAACATCTACGTTTTGCTTCTCCATCAGGACAAATAGAGGTGGCTCTTCGGACCTCCCCCGTAATCCCACTCGTGTTGCCAAGGACCCTTGTGCAGACACTAATACCTCTTGCACTTCTGGGTGAGCAGAGGCAGCAAGGGAACGCTGCTGCTAGATAACACGGGCTTCCTCCAAAGTCCAGCCTTAGTGCAAAATGGGAGTAGTTGTAGCACAGTGTGAGTTGGGACCTGCGTGGCTGTGAGTATTCATGGCCGGAGGCTCTTAAAGATAGAGGTTTTAGCAGCTGATAACCTAGCCCTGGCACGTGAAACTAAATATCAAGAACACCAATTTAAGTAGCGTTACAAGGGATGGGTATTTAGGAGTAAGAACCAGCAGATCTGGTTGGACTTGCAGTTTTCAAAGCAATGGGGAATGGACACACTGAAGAAATGTGCTTGATTTGTTAAAAATGCCCCAGCAAGCTACAGAGCCGGGTAGGGGGTGGGAAGTGTAGTGTAAGAGAAGGGCTGTGGGATAAATAAGAAAGCTGAGCTTGTTGCCTGGTGTGTTCGAGGCTGCAGAGCAGCTTTGTCTCCCTGGGAGGTGTTTGGGCACTGATGTACCAGTGTGGTGCTGCCTGAACCATAGGAAATAGGAAACCGTAGGGACAGATCCAGTATGGAGACAAGCTCCGGCTTACGGGGGCTGGGCTTTGTGTTGTGGGCAGCGGCAGATCTAGAAGAACTAATTACTGTTCCTTTGATCATTTTCTGAGATACACATGAGGATAACAGGTCTGTTTTTCATGAGTTCATGAATGTTAAATCTGCATCCTCTCTGGCTTTCTGTACCTGGCGGGGGGGGTGGTTCCTATTTATTTTTTTTCCCTGTCCAGAAGAAAAAATCCTACAGCTTGCATCTTTAAGAAAGGAAAAGACGTATGTATCATAATATTGCCTATGAAAATGACAGGTAGGCAGTGCTGGGGGCTCAGCGTTCCTTAATGCCTCTGGCGATTTTCGGTGGGGAGTGACCTGCCTCTGCCTTGGAGGGAATCTCATCGGCAGGACGCGCTCCAGGCAGGACCATTAAGTCCATTTGTTGCTGAATCACGCTGCGGGCTGCCAACATTGCAGAGAATTTACATCTATTTTTTTTTTTCCGTCGTAGACACGGATGAAAGTGGAAGGGTTGTGTCTGATACCTGCTCTGGGGCCATAAAGCCTCAATTTTTGATCCCAGCTGCTGGTGGCGGTGGCACCTGCCTCCCGTGTGTGTGCTGCTTTACTGGGAGAGGGAAGGAGTTGTCCTCGGGCGGCTGCGGGACTTTCTTACCTCTAGTAAGTCCTACCCTGAGCTGAAGTCTGGACAGCTCGAGCGTATTGCTACAGAGGAGAGAGCTCTGTAAGACAACTAATTCATCTCGGACTTGGCAAGTCTTCTCTCCGAGCTGGGTTGGGTTGGAAGCTGCGTTGCCATTCATTCCCGGAGGACGCCAGAGATGCGCAGCCAGAGGAGGGTGTTAGGATGCAGCTGAATGAAGTTGTCGTGCAACTAATCTTCAGTACAGCCTTGATTGACTGGTGTGCCGTTACACAGAAATAAACTGGTGGTGACCCCAGGTGCGTGTTATACGCAGTCAACAGCCTTCCAGTGTGACTGGTTGGAAAAACTCCTCCTGGGAAAAGACTAAAGCCAATGTTTTTGGTAATGGCTGAATTTTCAAGACTTGGCTTAACAAACTTTAAAAAGGAGTTGTTTCCTGGGAGCAGCCTGCGTTTAGGATTTTGAGTGGAGACCAAATATTGCTATTCATTCTTGAAATCTATGGTTTTGAACAATAATTCTGGTTTTCGAGCAGATTTGGAATTTGTTCTCTCGTACTTGGTTGTGCCCCATAATACCGAACTGCAGAGGCAGGGCCAGCAACGAGAAGCAGTTCCCAGTGGCTGCTCCCCATCCCATCCTTGTGCCTCGCAAGCAAGGAGGATTTCTCCTGCTTCCCTGGGCCGGCGTGCCCTGTGGCATGGCCGGGGGGAGATCTCCTGCAATAGCCGTGCTTCCCGAGGAGCTCGGTGCCGCTTGTCTCTGCAGCACGAGGCTGATCTCTCTGGACCCTTCTCTGCTCTGACTTGTGCTGTTTTCCTCTGCCTTTTGCTGACATGTATTTATTTGCAGCCCACTGCACCCAAAATACCAGCTGATCTACTTGCTCTTGGAGTGTGAAGCAATAGTTAAACGAGTAGTTTGGATATTTTTTTTTTCTCATTTAGACAGAAGAAACAAGTTCAGCTTTGACCATGCATGTTACATTTTAATTTTTTCTCATGCCAAGAAATACAAAGAAAGTATATAAGATATATCATATCATCCTGCAGAAAAAGAAACATTTATCAGCAAAGAGAAGCGCCCAGCTGCAATTCCTGATGTGTTCATGCTGCGTGTGAAACACGGCTCTTCCAGTTTGGCTTCAAAACAGGAGGAGCCGGTGCATGGACAGTGGTTGCGGCAGCGGGGAGGATAGACCCTGCACTTCCACGCAAAGGATTGTGTCCTGGGCACCATCTAACAAGGGCACCTGCTCCGAAGTGGTATCAGGGTTGCCTTGGTGAATCCTGCACACGTTCCCTTTCTGATGTTTCTTATCCTGGATGGGTATTTATAGGTTTGAATTTCGCTACCTACTGGTGTTAGCAAATGCTTTACAAATATTCCCACTTTGAAAAGGCTGCTTTCCCCCACCACCCCCTTGGCTTGTGCCCAAGCATGGGAGTTTTCAGTCCGAACCTAACCGTCTTTGTCAAAATTAAAGGATGTACGCTGAAAGAAAATCAACCTTAAACCTGAAATTATTTCAGCTTGACTGTGCAACCTTGGCTGTGGTTCTGTGATAATAAAGTGATAGGGCAAGGTTGGGGGTATCAGGAAAAAGAGAATAAATAAAGTCATGGGACCAGCCCAGTGGGTGCGTTTCTACAGCCTCTCCCTGGACTCAGACCGAATGCAAACAGAGTTTTAATTTTATATAAAAGGCAGGATCTGCTCCCCTTGTCTACATGGAGAAATCTGTATTTGGAAGGTCAGCTACTGCAGCGGTACATGTTTGAGTCCGCAGCCAGCCTGGGTCAGAGCCTTGGAGGAGCGGGTTCCCTACCCCTCGATAACCCCTTTCAGCGAAGCCCAGCGATGACATCTCATTGCCAAGACCTGTCCCGCATTAAAGGAAAGGCAGAGGATGGGAGGGAAGAGCCTGCGAGACTCGTGCGTTGCTCTAGGGGCAGAAATGCTGAGGGGAAAGCACGTTAAACTCACAAAGATGGGGAGAGAGGGGTAAATTGGAAGGGAGTGAAATACCGCCCGGAAAAAACAAACACATCATTAAGAGAGCAAGCTTTGAAATCAAATCTTTTCTTTCCTCCCTTTGTGCTCACATCCCTTTGGTCTCCTCTGCAGGCTCCCAGGCGGGCACCAGCCAGCGTGTTGCTGTGACCAGTTGACCCGCGCTAGACCTTTTCCGACCATCAGTCGTCGCATCCTACGAGAAGCTGGTACGAACCCAAGCTAGCTTGTCTGCTCGGCAGCAGCAAATTGCTTGCTCAGCCTAAGCCTTCGATCTAGCATCGCTGTACCCAGCAAGGGCTCTTCCGTGCCGCCCCGCAGAGCCCGGCTCTGCGCCAAACCCTGGGGAGAGGAGCCCGGGGACACCGATGGCAGAGAGGTGCCATCAGCCATCCGCTCTGCTCAGAGACTCTTCCCGAGCAGTGCAAACCGTGTATTTATATCCCACCAGGACCTCACACTTGTCGATCGTAACTCCTACTTCAACTTACATTTAGAGACGTTTCCCACCTTCTCCATCTCTTCAGCGAGCTATCCTCCTACCAGCTCAACTTCGCTGTCAGGTAAGCCTGGATTGCCACCGCATCGCTTGGATCTCTCGCCTCTCCCCTATTGCCTGCTTCACTAGGGGGTAGAAATCGGCCAAATCCTGAGGATTTTGTGACTGTTATAACTGCAAACACAGAAAACTCGATTCTGACGTATGTGCTTAGAGGAGGCTGCAGCAGGTGGCAGAGAGATGTGACATAAGTAATAGGGCTCCTTTGGGAGGATGGAGAGGGAAAGTCTTTTCCTGACATAGTTTTTGTGATTGTCCTCCTGTGTGCTAAAAACGAAGGTAAGGAGAGGAGCGGTCGTGCCTGGATGTGGAAAAAAAGATGCTTGCGCTTAGGTGAACACTAAATCGGCGAAAAATTATGAGGGATGCTGTTGTTCCTCAGATGTGGACCAAAGTAGGAACCGAGCCTGCTGGGGGCCTCAGGATGAAGTTCTGCCATGATTTACCTCCTCATAACACGATCGCAGGTGAGCTGTGTGTCAAGGCTTGGGGACCCAGCAACTTCTGCCTTCGTGAATATACACTAATGCACCCAAAAGAGCCAAATAGGCAGCTGAGCTGGGATAAAACTCTGCGTGATGTGGAGAGCAAGGATCTAGTGGTAAAACCTTTGCAAAATATCAGGCTGCAAAATGTACAGGGAAGCTGGGGGAGAGCAGGGAGATGAGACTTCCCAGATAACCCTGGGGAGTTTATTTCTCTAGCACTGGAGAGCCAGGTTACAAGGAGAGAAAATATTTTGCTAGGAGTAACTGTAGAGGCTTTCCCCTGGATTTAAATGCGGGATAAGGAAAAAAAGCTGTATTCAAGAGTGCAGTGCAATTGTATCTAATCAGAAAGAAGATTTTAAAATGAAAGGAATTTAAGTATCTTAGTTTTTCTTTTTTTATTATACTTAATAGTGAGACGAGAAGGAGTTGCCTCAGCAGCCTGATGATACAGGCTAAGACAGGAGGCACAAACTACATTTGGGTGCACGCAACAAATCATCACCGTGGGGGTTTTTGGGAAAGCTTCTGCCTTCTCCTGCATTCAGATGAATTCTGGTACCTCTCCTGCTCTGCTTCACCGGCCTGGGACTTCTCCTGGCAAGGACCATTGCAGCTGCCTCGCAAAGGCCCCTCGTTCCTACGACTGCAGGTATCCCAGTCCATTTTGAAGTGTAGTGTGTGTTTGCCTAGATCTCTTTGGAAAAATCAGATTCAAAGGAAATCTGTATTCATACAAGGTTCTACTAAGGAGAAGAAAGAAAAAATGGGTTTCTTTTTGGAGTTGTACAGTGCATATGACTGAGCAACTTTGCCATCCGTGCAATTAGAGCAGCGTAATGCTAACCCACCTCGTGGGGGGTGGCAAGGTTTAATCCTTTAAATGTGGTAAAGCACTTTAGATGAAAGGCTTTATATAATGATAAAAGAGCATTTGAATTCTTACTTAATAAATACTTGGCGCTCTCAAGTGCTATAACTCATTGCAGCAGTTTTCCCTGAATGTCGCCTCTTCCTGCCCAAGGAGGAGCTTGCTCAGCTCTTACCATAAGCTGAATTTCAGCAGCTCAAAGAACAAAGGGCAGAAGACGCACGGACAGGCAGCACTGCCCTTACGCAGCTCAGAAAAAAATAATGTGTGTTTCCCAGCAAGCAGCTTTCGGGTTCTAAGCGTTAAAGAAGGAGATGTTTGGGGGATTTGATGGGATTTCATCAATCATAAGATGAGAGTTTGAATCTCCGGGGGGGAGTTCTGAAGAGCTTGGGAAGAAGAGATCTGGTGCCAAGGGGCACCCTGGCAGCGGCTGCGGGTGGGAGCTCGCACCCAGCAGTGCTCAGGGGCCCCTGTTTGCTGAAGCTCACAAAAAATGAAGTGCAAAAGAAACGTTGCAACTTTTGTCCATTTTAGAAGCCAATAGGTTGTAATAAAGCGCTGGCAAAGGGGCGGATGGGGATGGAGCCTAAGAAAGTGCTGTAGTGATGTGCTGTTGCTGTGAGTCTCTGGAATCCCTTTTAATGTAGAGAAAAGTGTTAACAGTGTGTCTAGGGGATTTGGCTTTCTTAGCCCCTGGATTCAGATAACACCTAGCAAAAGAAAACACTTTCAAGAGGAGCAATCGAACAGGTGACAAGAGAATTTTCACAGCGATGCTCGTGGCTTTGCACATTAGTTACTGCAGAGTAACTACAGCGTGGATTTACAGTGGACCGCTCCCCTGTGCTAACCCCACGTGCGCACGCGTGCCCACTCACATACTCCAGAGAAGAAGTTAGTGCCAAGCAGTTACCATGTTGTGAAGTTTCTTATGGTGGGCAGTAGATTCTCCATGTAGACAAGCCCTCAGAAGCATTAGATTTGGTCTAAGTTTGGTTGGTTTTTTTTTTTCAGGAGATTGGTGGTAGGGAGCAGAATTGCCCTGAAACACCTTATTTGTCCGTGCAGTCCATATTTCTAGGTCCCAGGCTGTCAGCTGGAGACAACAGAAGGGCCGGGGAGTGCAGCTCTTGGCCATGTACTTGTGCCCGCAAAGTTTTGATAAAAGAGAGAGGCTCAGCTAATACGGAGCCAATGGATATGGCCAGAAGCCATCTACAAAGCCTGAATAAAATAACAGGCGATGAAACTTTGCATAGTCTGGGTGGCCGGAGAGAAGACCAACCCCAGTAACAACCCGCGGCAAGGACAGGGAGAGGGGGAGGAATAGGGGCTGGGGCTGGAGGGAGCGTGGTGGGATCGGATCCCGCGGGAAACAGCCGAGGAGCCGCACGGTATGGAAGACGTGGTGGGGCGTGGGGTACCTATAGGCAGATTGGGAGGAGCAAAGTCTATTTTCTCGTTATGTTAAATATAAAACATTAAAAAATAATAGGTGTGGAACTTGTGGAACTGAAGCCCGTCAGCTCTGGGGATGCTGGAGATTTTCAGAGATGCAGAAGAGCGTGTGAAGGGTGCAGGGACAGGAGCAGGGATCTTAAACTCCTCTGTGCCTCTGAAAATCTCCTGGAAGACCCTAAGCTGAAGCTCAAAAGGGTCGGGGAGATGAGCACTGACAGTGGCGGGGGCTGGATCATCCTGAAGCTTTTGTGTGACGGACATGATGTGACATAAATGTGCAAGTGGGTAGAACGGGCTTTCCGTGCCTTGGTACTGCTGCTACAGATCAACCAGGCTCTTTTCTCACCTCCACTAGTATTAATCTCACTTTGGGTGCACAGAGAGAGAAATGTGTGCGTTCGAATAGAAAGCATTATTTTTTCCTTCCGTAAAAACCCCACCATGGGATTGGGGTGAGGAGGAGCCCGGCGTTCTCCTGCAGCAACATCCCGCTCTGCCAGCTCTGAGATCTGCCCTAAGTGATAAAATAGCTTGTAGGAACAGACATGGAGAACATTCCCAAAGGCATGCAAATGGTCATTGTCTCTCTTTTTTTTTTCTTTTTTTTTTTTTTTGTCATCAAAAATACAAAAGCACCCACCACATCCTCCAGCTTTTGCGGCTGCGTTTTGTTTGGAGCAGAGCCGTGGTCCTGCTGCAGCTCTGCTCTCCCTCCTCCTCCGTGGAACAGCTCTCAGCTCCTGATGGCAGTTTGAGCTTTGGTTTTTTTTGTAGAGACAGAGAATTTGACGATTTAAAAACCAACAACCCCCCAAAAATTCAGTGACTTGTGCCAAAATTCTTAGGACTCTTCAAAATGTCCTGTTCTCGCCTTAAATTTTTCTTTTAAAATAAGCTTCGCTCTTGAAACTCTCTCCTCCTCTTGTACTTTAGTTGTCTCCCCACTCCGTGAGTTTTGCTGGAGGGGAATGAGGTAGTAGATTTCCCCCTTCTCCTCTCCACTCGGCGTCCGATGTCCTTTCCCATTCCTTCTTGCGATGTTTTTTTATCCCATCACTTGTACAAACTCATTTCCAAGAGGCGGTGAAGTAGAAGCATGCGTTCCTTCAGACGGCGCTCCAGAGCAGGCTGTCCAGGGCTGCCCACCTACACTGTGACAATTTTTTGTTGCAAGGCTGAAAGTAAAAACCCCAAAAGGAAAGTTGTCTTCCTCCTCTTCGAGGTGTTTGCATGCTAAAATGTCTGTCTTCTAGGAAACTGTAAAATAAAGAGAGTCTTAGGGCAGCTTCCAGTAGTTACAGATGTTTCCCTTATGCTCTTGGTTTGGGCTTTGTCTGTTTCTGAGGTTCCCGTTTGCCTGAGCTGCATGCTGGTCATGCTGGTTTTGGCAGGTGAGTTTGTGTTTGGGAGGTTCCCCGGACATTTTGGGGTTGCGCTTCTGGGCGGGTTGATCTGTGTCCTCAGACCCCTTTGGTTTTACCCCACTACACTCTTCCAAACCCACCACAGCCTTTGCCAGGGTTAGACCTTAGGTTGCACCCAGATTAACTGGGTGCACTATGGGAGAGCACAGGGAGGACTTTCCATTCTGGTCATTTGAACAGTGTGCGTTGCTACTGCAAGGAGTCCCTTCTCCAAAGTGTTTTGCCTGTGTGCGTGCAGCTGGCGATGGTCAAACCAGCCTGGACCGTGCAGGCGCTTAGTGCCCTCCCACTGCAGGTGGGGTGGGAATGGAGCACCGCCTGCTCTAGGGTGGTGGTGGGTGGTGGGCAGGTCTGTCCTATAAACTGGGCTGGAGACAGGAGCCCTGCGAGGTTCCTGCTGTAGCTGGGCTGGGGAAAAGAGAAGGAGATGTTACCTCTGACGCTGAGTGAAACGTAGAGCACGATGATGATGGTCCCCAGGATAATGGAGACGATGCTGAGCAGCCTGGCCATGCGGCCGAGTCGCCGGGCTCCATCCATGTCCCCTTGCTGCCCGCTGTTCCTTGACTGGGGGGAAAGACAGAAAGAGGCTCTTGAGAACGGCTGCAGCTCTGGGGTGACTCTCTGGCTGTAGACCCCAAAACGAGAGCTGCTGCATCAGCTGGGGAGCTGGATCCGCCATCCTGGGCTCTCGCAGGATTCCACGTGTATCACCTCTGTGAGCCCACGGCTTTGACAGCCTGTGGTCCTGCTAAACTGACGTGCCCGGAGAAGCCCACCTGGGATGCTGTTCTGCTTGCCTTGGGTAGGAGCTGGACTGGCTCAAGTCTGTGTGTTATTGGAGTGACTAAAAAATAGCCCCAGCGTGGGACAGTTTCACTGTGTTTTCCTCTTTTGAGTTCTTTGAGCAGCTCAGCCAAAGCTTTCCTCTGCTCTGTAACTAAAAGAAAGGGCTCCCTGGCTGTGCCAGGGCTGAGGATGTGGACTCATTAAGAGATGAAGAGAGATCCCCAAGAGTTGGAGCTAGAACAGGACTTGCCTGGCATTGATGTTGGTGGACACTGGCATCTTAATGGGAGGCTCTCGGTGGGATAAATTCATAGATTCATAGAATCATTTAGGTTGGAAAAGACCTTCAAGATCATCGAGTCCAACCATCATCCATGCCCACTAAACCGTGTTATGGAGTACCCCATCTACATGCTTTTTGAATACCTCCAGGGATGGTGACTCAACCACTTCCCTGGGCAGCCTATTCCAATGTCTGAAATTGCAGCGGTCCTTGTCCTTGTGAACAAGTGGCAACCCAGGGTGGACGGAGAACACAACTTGGCGGTTCCCTCGGAAACTTTGCTTTTCACTGCTCGGTCAGGGCTGGCCACCCATGGGCTCGGCAGAGACCCAGGCCCTGGGGGCACCTCCGGGGGGGTTAGTGAAGCTTCCCCGGGGTCTGCCCAGCAGTGCTGCTGGGACCACAGCTGCAAGGGGCTGGGTGGGTTGAGCAGGATTTGGGCTCACACCCAAAAGACATAAGATGGGATGAGCGTGGGCTCACCAAGACGTTGCCCGGTGTCTGACGGGGCAGCGAGGGCGATGCTGTAGCCTGACTCCTCTGCGCTTCAGTGCCAGCTCTCTTACAGCCCTATGCTCGGCAGCGCTGCTGACCCGCTGGCCGAGAGAAGCCTCCACCTGTGCCAAGCACACACAGCAACCTGAAGACCAAGCACACCTCATCAGAAAAAGTATAATACGCAGATGCATCGTAAACCTTCAGAGTAAGCAATTAAATAAGGACCAGTCTTGCTTCTTGCTCTTGTAATCGGCAATCATTGGGTTCCCGAGTGAAAAATACTGCAGGTAAGAATTCCTGGTGAGGGAGAAGCATTACTGCTGAGACAAGAGCCCAAAGTGCTCCCCAGCCTGCCGGAGCGAGCGTGCTGGGCTTCCTGCACTTGGCTGAAGGAGGACCTAGCACTTAGCAGATGGGCAGCCGCGCAGTACCACGGCGAGGTTATTACGGTGAAATTACTCACCGTGCGTCAGCATTCGCTGCGCGTGCGGCGGAGAGGCTGGAGCCCCTCCATCAGCAAAACGGGAGCTCCCTGCTCGGGAAGAGGCAGACGGTCTGCGAGTAGCGCGGCTCTCCGGACCGAAAAGCTTTCCCAAATTCACGCGGCGCCCTTCTGCCTCCCGTGAAACCCATCGGGAAGGGGTTTTGGAGGGAGGGAAATTGGATAAGGAATTTTAAAGTCCAGCAGTAATGGTTTTACCTGGTTGGGAAGGCTTGGAGTGGGGGGAAAGGGAAGCAAGGCAGGCTGGGGGGACGAGGGAGCCCGGCACCTTGATCCCATGGAGGAGTCGGGCAAAATTCCCCTCGACTTCACTGGGGATGGGGTTTTGTAACTTGAAGCAGTTACTCTTTCTTTAGAGATGCTTTTAAATAGTTAACATTTTTTACAGGGGTTAAAGGCTTCTTCCCCTGCCCCGTCCATCTCCAGCCATGCTGCCTCAGCCGAGCCAGGTCTCAGGAGAAGAGGGAGATGTGGGGCAGGTCGTGGGGCCGGCAGCTCCCCCCAGCCCCGTACCATGTGCCGGCTCCTTCCTTTGGAGCGTGGCTGCTAAAACTGGGGAAACTCCAAGTTAAAAGGAAAACAAAAATTTAGTTAAAAAGAGTTAAAGGTGGACCTGTATTAAAACAATCCCGCTTTCCTTTCAAAAAATGTGTATCTCAGAAATAACTGTGCTGGAAAGGGTCCCCTATCAAATGTTTTAAAAAAAAAAAGAAAAGTAAGAGTCAGGAGGCCTAGCACAGCTCCAGGACTAGCCATGAAACATCACTGAGAATCCAAACAAACAAATACTTGATGTTACTACTCCCTTTCCCATTCAGCCTTCTTTAATACCACTACCCTCTTGGCAGCACCATGACCAAAAGGCCCCCAGCCCCAGCCCGGGCTGCGCGCTGGCTGCTCCTCCATAGTGCTCGGGTAGGTAAAAATGCAGCTTTAAAGGTTTCCACGTACTCATTTTCATTTGTATCACCACGTAAATAACACAGCGGAGCCTCAAACAGACGGTTGCTTCCACTGCATCCCTGCAAACGTCCTGCTCCGCTCACGTGCCACCCTGTATAACGACGTCCCCAGCGCTGACGCCAAGAGAGCTCAAGACCTTGTTTCTTCTGGTCTCGACAGCACATTTGACAGACCGTATCTAAAAGTGATGGGATGCAGCCAAGAGCCTATTTTCATTACAGAACAGGAGGTGACAAAATGAAGCCTCATGGGCTGGTGGCGAGAGATGGGGAGGACGCAGCAGCCCAGGGACTGACAGGATCCCTGCCCTGCTCACTGACGGCTTCCAACATTTGGGATTTTTTTTTTTTAGGCTCCGATTTTTGTAACAAGTGTAGTATTTTTGCAGGGTGGGGGTTAGATTGCAGTGAAATACACCATTTTAGCTGTCTTCTATGGAAAATATATAGGCTAACAAATTTGATATATTTATCACTACATCTTCTGGAAGTGTTTACTGCTCATTATCCTGAACAATTATGAAAAATACATCAGCATTGGCATGGGGTGTTTAGCAAGCATTTGTTACCGTACATATATTATTCATTGGTGTGGAACGGTTTGATTATAGCTCTCTAGTATCACTAATCCTGTGTTTTGCTTTCCACATAAAAACATTAACATCTTGTTTATTAATCGAGACTCGCCGAGGCAGAGTATCTCAGAAAGGCTTGAGGGCTACGGGGGAGTGAGTCACTGTGTGTGTGCCAAGGGGCTCCGTATTACAGCGGAGTATTAGAAAATCTGAAGGACCCTAGAAGTGGGGCTGGAAGGGCAGGCTGTACCGCAGCACCCACGAGGCCAGGTAAGTCTGCGTGATTCAAAAGAGTTATTAATCTTACCTGTTTTCAAACTGTTATCTGTTCGAGTTACTGTTCAGAAGGGGTTTTTTTGTCCCCTAATAGATCACCTAAGTTGTCTTGTTGCAAATGAAGGCAATTACTTTTCTGCACTAGTCCCAGGGACGGAGAAGACAAACTGTCACCTCCTCTTCCCCGCAATCTTTCCCAGTTTATGAACTGGCTTTGGATGCACTCTGCTGCCTTCCACCAGTTACTCAGAATAAATCATTAATCCTCGACACTTGCATTTTGTTGAAGAAAACATTCAGAGAGAGGTATAAGTCAACATCAGACTCGGATAGATGACTGTGCCATTTGAAATGAGTAAGGATAGCTTGACTTCTCCCACATCTTTCAGGAATGACAGTACTTATTTTGGACACCAAGTGCTGTGCAGAATTGCCCTTGGCATTACTATATGCTGCTTCTGGCTGGATTTACCTTTCTTTTTCACTTCATTTCATTTGTCTGGAGTTTTGTACACGGGTAACTGACCTCTCTGCTTCTTCCCCCAATGTGGCTGCACTTCGGTAGGAAGGGGAAGGGGTTTGATAACAGCAATACGGTGCGTGCGTGTGGTACCCGGCCCTGCCCTGCACTCCTCTGAGATGGGTCCCGTGCGGCTGTGCTGCCTTTGTGTCCATCAGCCCCGCTCCCTGGCTCGGGGAAAGACCCAAACCCCTTAGTGCAGCCAGGTCCTCGCTTGGTCAAGAAAATGCATCCAAGGGTCAGTGGAGGAGCCTCCAGGTAACTCGTTTCCACAAGACCAGTGTTATCAGGAACAGGCTGGGGGCTAGAGCAGATTTTTTTTTCTCCACCTCTGGCCACAGGCCCTGCTGGGATCTGAGAGCAGCTTTTGAAAAATGATTTATGAGACACTAAACCCAAAAGCATTCATTTGCTTTCCTCTCTGGTTGCTGCTTATTACCCAGAAAAAAGCTTTCATGTGCAAAAAGCATTGACTTAGGAAAGAAAAATACAATTGCAGAGCTAAAGGAACATCAGCACATTGTGGAAAGGTCCCCCCTGCCCCCCCAGGCACCGGGAATCGTGAAAACCTGGTTCCTGCTCAGATTTGTGTGTGATCAGGCACTCCTGGGTTTTATTCTGTGGGGAGACCTAAGCCTGTGGGAACCTCGGGGGTCACTGGCAACTAAATTCCTGCCTGGTGTAAGCAGGTGAAACATCAGCTGATGCCCTGAGAGCTGCTCCTGCTGGCAGGAGGACCCAGGCAGATGTTTCCTGGCTCCCCAGGGTCAGCACGGAGGAAGGATCACTCCTTGTTCTGCTCCGCTCCGCCGTGCGGGGGTCCCTGGCTGGCAAAGCCGGAGAGGGGGGTGGTGGTGGTGATGGTATAGGCATGGCCAGGACGAGAAAGGGCAGTAGCAAATTAAGTGTCCCATGGGACAGGGAGTACAGGGGCGACTGCGAAGGGGCCAGAGGATGCGCGCTGGCTATTAACGTGCCGTGTGAGCTAGAAACCTTGTCCTGGAGAACAAGCTCATCGGAGTGCGCCTTCTGCTTCGGTGGCCGCAGAGGGCTGGGGTCGGGCATCTCCTTCCCCAGCTCTGGGTGGGCTCTGGTCAGTGCTGTCAAGGGCCTTGGAAGCAGAGGGCAGCCAAATAGTCTTATTGCCTCGTTGGTCCTGCCTCCCTTCGGGTTTAACACAGTAAATAAGCACTGGTACCTCGCTGTCTAGCAGTATGAACTGACTCCTGCTCTTTTTTCACTGTTTAGTCTTCTACTCCATGGGGCTTATGCGGCCCAAGGTACATCCCCACCGTGTCAGAGGCTCTAACGCCTGCAAGGGAGAGTGTGAGAATCTATTTTGCATGAAGGCTGATGTGGTTGGAAAATCCCCGTGAGAGACCTTGTTTATTACCATGGATATGCAATACCCAGCTGCTTCCCCTCTCGTTGCAGTGCAAAGCCAAACAAGGCTGGCTGGCTTCCCCGTATGCTGCCTGAGCAGGCTCTGCCACACAGCTGTACCACGCAGATGACAGCTGGCACTGGCAGAAGTGATGATTCCGCTTCAAAATGGAAACTGGTCTCTCTAGAGGGCTTTCTGTGGCAACTGCTGGTGTCTTTCTTCGAGTTCTTGGTGGTTTTAGGGGAAGTGCTGGCTGCAGGTGCCCCTCAGTGTATTTCTGTGTGGTAAGCAGCTAATTGCTTTCCCCGAGCTGACTTCCAAAGAAAAAATTTGCCTCCGCTGCAAATCAAGGGTATAAAAGGTGCCCGGGGGCTGTACAGCCGTGGGGCGTCCTGACGGGTAAGGGGGTGGCCGTACTTGCAGGGCTGTGCTGGCTGAGCCACCCATGCTCGAGACGGGTGGAAGGCCGGCTGGCTTTATTCTCCCCTGCTCTGATGTTGGTGTATTTGCTGAGGTGTGGGGGATGTTTAATGGAGAAAATTGCTTCTTCGGGGCAACTAAAAGAGCTGCAGGTGCAGCCTGTCCCTTTGAAGCGTCGGAGGACAGGAACCAGCCCCGCAGGCAGGGTCTCCCCAGTGCTGCAGGACTGGGCTGGGCTGCTGGGAGATGCGGAGGGAGATCCCTTGTCCTTGCTTCGCCTCCCAGCTCCTTCCCGGGGAAGCCCGGCGAGTCGCTCCGGACCGCTGCCTGCCGGCAGGGACCGACTTTACCGGAGCCCCCGGGCTTCCCGAAGCCCTGCCCTGGGTCCTCCCTCATCCTACCCCCCTCCCCAAAAATCCATCTCCATCCCACCACCTCCCCGGGAGCTATCCCGGTCCCATCCCGCCTCCACCCACCTCCCTTCCCCGGAGCCCGATCGAAGAGTCCGGTGGGAACGGGCACAGCCCAGCCCAATTCCCCGGGGCTCTCCCGGTTGAGTTGCGGGAGCTGCACGGGCTTCCCCCCGCCCCGCTCCCCGCCGTTCCCGGTCGCCGCCGGTGCAGCACCGCGGACAGCGCCGGGGCGGCCGCCGCCCGGCCGTCGGGGGCGGCGGCGGGGTCGGTGGGAGCCGGTTTTGGGGGGGGATTCCAGGCTGAACGGCGGGTCCCCGTACTCACCATGATGGAAAAGACGAGGGCTACGACGTTGATGGGCCAGACGGGGCAGAAGCAGGAGAAGATGGCGAGCACCAGGTAGTCCCGCGGGCGGCCCTGCTCCGGTGCCGCCGTGCTGGTGGCGGTGGAGGAGGCTCTACCCAGGCTGAGCCGGGACGGCGAGAGCGGGGCCGCTTCCAGGTGCCCGACCGACACCGACTTGTAGGCGAGCCCGTGCCCGTTGCGCTCCGCCTCGCCCGCTAAAGCGGCCGTAAAGGATTTGGAGCCTCGGAGGCCCTTCTCCTCCCGGCCTTCGGTCGCCGCCAGCAGCTTCTCGGTCTCCTGGAAGCGGGTGGGCAGAACCGTACCCGAACCCGAACCCGAAGCCGAGCCCGAGCCCCCGGGCGCGGAGCCGCTGTTCGCCATGGCCCGGCGGAGCGGGCTCCGAACGAGCCCCGCCGCCGCCGCTCTGAGCTCGGGGCCCGCCGCCCCGCGGGAGGCCGTACCGGAGGAGGGGCCAGCCCGGCTCGGCCCCCCCCCCCCCCCCCCCCCCCCGGGGTAGGATCGGGGCCTCGGACCGCCCCCGGGGTGTCCCCCGTTTTCTCCCTCCCCCGACCCGCGCTCGGTCTCCGCCCGACCCGGTGCAAGGCGGTACCGCTGCCGTGTGTGTGTGTGTGTCCCCCCCGCCACGGGGGGATGCTGACGGGGTGGGAGAGGTTGGGAAAACCGGGGTGTCCCCCCGTCGCCCAAACCCGAGGCTCTGTCTCGCCCCTCCGGTCGTCCCCCCCGTTCTCCCACGGGCTCCCCTCGGTGGCCGCCTCCGGTCCCGGGAGCAGCTCTGTGCTGGGTACCGGTGCACACAAGTCCTGCTGTCCCTGGGTCCCTCCTGGCCGAAAGCTTTTCCCCAGGCAAGTGGGGGGACACATGCGACACAGACCGGACCCACAAACCCCTTATCGCTGCGGGGGAGAGGTGGTTGAGCTGCCCAGTGCAGGGGCTGCCTGCTGCCCGGAGGTGTGAGGGTGTCTGGGCAGTGTGGGGGTGCTCGGTAGTACCCCGGGTTCCAGGCGCTCTGGGAAAGCATCCTCCCTCCGGTAACAGGGTAAGAGGAGGCACTGGGCACGCTGGGCCGAGCTCACCCTGCTCTCGCTCTGCGTGGGCGTCCCTGGAGACGTGGCAGCTGGGGACGGGGACACCGGATTAGCGGCAGGTATGGTGGCCCTACGTAGGACCCGCAAAGGAGAAAGGGTGCTGGTGCAGGGGTGGGTTATGTCCTGTAAAGCAAACAGCAGCACCCTTGGGAGTGGGGGGTGCTGTGAGGGACAGGAGGAAGGGCTAAAAAACCCACAGAGCCTGGATAAGATGGAAGTTTTCCACCCATTCTGTGTTATGCTTCAGTTCCAAATTTGTCAAGGATTTCCCTGGCAGTGAGCGCCATTTACGGGGCACACCCAGCCCCTTCTCCCTCTCCGAGAGGTGCCCAAAGAGCCTGCTGCCAGCTGGGACCTGCTGCCCAGCCCTGCCCAGAGCCTGCCAGGCTGCTGCCCCCCCCAACTTCCCCCCTCCCGCCGGGACTTATCCCGTCCTGCAGCCTCCGGACAGAATTAGGACCCGCATTTTGTAAATGTGAACCTGAGAGCAGTGAGGTGACCCTGCTTCGGGGGGGTCTCGCAGGGTTATGCCCCCCCTCCTGCTTCTCTGGCCATCTGCTTCCATCTATCTCACTTTGCCTGACCACCAAAGCTGGGGGGGTAAAACCTGCAGATGCAAATTTGGGTGGGGGGCAAATTTGAAATTTGGTTCATGTCTGGCTTAGGGCTGGGTTTCACTTAAACCTTCTTTGAATGCCGGTATTGCTGAGCTCTCACTCCCGGTGTGATGGATGCTGACGGGGCAGAGCAGGGGTATGCGCTGCTCCGGGGAGAGCCAGAGCAGGGAAAGCCCCCCCCCAGAGCAGGGATGCTGTCGGGAGAAGCAGGATTCCTTCAGTGGACATCGCTGCAGGCCTCCTCCTGGTAAGGGGAACATCTGTTGGAGATTAAAGCAGAGATGCCTCACACTGTCAGCACTTTAAAGAGGCTCCTTTGCTGAGCAAAGAGCTCTCTCTCCTGGCTGCTGCTAGCTTTCCTCTGCTCATTGCCCAGCTCCCTTGTCCCACCCGGGGATTAAAGGACTGGAGGAGACCCTGAGGAGGGAGACTGGCGCACCAGAATGGAGGGTTGAGATGGTTGTTCCAGCATGTGCCCCCCCCCCAACCCCGGGCAGGGAAAGAGCTCGGACTGCCCTTGGTGCGTGGGCAGCCAGCGCTGGGGCTCGGCTGGGAGCACTGGGGTGGGAGCAGCGGGGCTGGAGGAGCTCTGCAGGGGCTCAGCACTGCGGGAATCACGCCGTGTAATTTGCCCTATCCAAAAATCTGCCGGTTGTGGTGTGCGCGTGGCTGTAAAACCCTGCCTAATTCCTGCAGCAATTCCAGTTTGCTGAGCCTCGGGCAGAAGGGAGCCCTCCCAGCCGGTCCGAGCTCTCTAAGCCAGAGGGAAGGGGCCAAAGGGGCCTTTTTAGTAAAATTTCCCCTTTCCTCCCCGCCGCTGGGACCGGCCAGGCACGCGCTCTCGGCCTGTCCCACCAGAGCCACTTTGCCACGATCAGGAGGAAACCGCAAACGGACGAGTGGGTTTTATGAAAGCCGACATCTGTCTCCCCTCCCAGCCTGGCCTCGCAAATCTGCTGGGCACAAACGTCTGCACCAATGAGCTTAGCATCAAAAGTCCCCGGGCACTAACCTTTCCCTGCTTCTGCTCCCTTCCTTCACCGACGGGAGCCAGAGCGACCAGCCAGCCAGGGGCTTTAGCGTCATCCCCACGGCCCATCTGTCCACCCCACACATATTAACAGCCAGCGCCCTGGTGTTGGCTTTGTCAGTCGTGTTTTCTCACAGAGCAAGCAAGAGAGAATAAATAACAGTGACAATCGGCGACAGCGAGACCTCGCAACAAGAAACACAGAGCTGGCACTTCCAGAGGACTTTCCGCCTTCCCCAGTTTTCCCGCAAAGCGGAGACCCGCAGCCGGGCAGCGCTGGGGTCCCGTACGACGTGTCGGGGGGCTCACGGCTCTCGCCGGCATCGCAGCTGAGCTCCGCATCCTGCAGCGCTCCTCTCTCGCGCGCAAGGGTCCCTTCCCGCTCCCCCCCCCCACCACCCCGTTTGTCCCACGGATGCGTTACCTTCCCGGCGCCGTCTCGCCACCCCAGCCCTGCGGGTCAGTGGATGGGGAGGCACTGCTGGTGGCCCCAGCTCTGGCAATAGCCCAGTTGCCAGGGGACCGTCCCGGTCAGGGGGTCTTGCAGGGTGCCCGTGTATCTCTGCTGGCAGGCGCCTCGGAGCCCGGGGTGGTAGATCCCGCTGGAGCAATAGGCATGGTTGGGCATGGAGCGATCCTCCTTCGGGCTCTCGTAGTGATGGAGCTGCCTTTCAGGGGAAAACCTGGCGTAGAGAGGGGACGGAGGGCAGCGCTGCGAGCTGGTGGCACCTGCGGAACTGGGATCCCAGGGGAACTGGGGGTGGCTGGCCTTCACCCCCGGCTCCGGCGCAGGGACCCCGGCTCGGCTGCGGCACTCGGAGTGGGCGCAGGGCCAGCAGCGCCCGGTGCTGTGCAGGGACAGGGACAGAGCCGTGATCCTGTTGATGGCTCGCCGGAGGGTAGCGATTTTAGAAAGCCTTTTGCCTCCGAGGTCGTGTTTGAGGGCCAGCCGTAGGGCGTTGAAGGCTTGGTTGTAGTCCAGGATCCTCTTGCGCTCTCTGACGTTGGCAGCCATCCTCCTGGCCTTAGAGCGCACCGGCCTGCTCCTCTTCCTCACCTTCATCCCTTCGGCGTCCCCCAGGCAGGCAGCTGCTTCCCTTCCCTGGGGGACCCACAGACCTTGCCCGTAGCATGCCTGGGGTGCGGCCCCCGCTTCCAGCTCCTCTTCCGAGCTGTCGGGTTCTGGCGCCGTGCCTTTCCCCGTGGCTGCTCTGGACATGGCCGCGGTGAGGGGGGAGCGGGAGAGGTGCTGCTGCGGTCCTGCCTCCTGCGAGGTGTGGGAGACACTCCTCCAGGGACACGCAGCCGCCTCTAAAAACCCCACGGCGGGGCTCGTCACGTGGCTCCCTCTCGACCCTCCTTACCTGCCTGCAGGTGTGCTTGCCTTGCGGAGAGGCAGAGGGTGAGCCCTGCCTGCCCTCTGCCCGCGGGGATGCTCCTGAGCACGGTGCCAAGCTGGAGGAGCGTGGGGTGCTGGTGTTGGGGTGCCCAGAGCTTGCGATGGGATGCTCACAGCCCCCGAGGCGGGGGGAAGGACCTCTACCAAACACACGTTGCAGCGGTTGCTTTAGTCTCTGCTAAGAGTTTGGTCGCTGCAGGAGTTCCCCGTGCTGCTCTGCCCTCTCCTCTGCTGGGCAGGCTGGCGGCTCAGCCTGGGCCAGGTCATCCCTGGGTTTTATACGGTGCCGTGGGGCATCACCACCCTGGCACGGGGCTTGGGCTCTGCTCCCCCACGCTCACTGGTGCTCCAGCATTTCTGTTATTTCCCAGCTAGGGGAAACTGAGGCACGGAGCGATGAGGAGAGCAGTGAGTCTTGCACCTGGGTGCAGGAGAAGACAAAATGACTCCTGCCCCAGGTACGGGGCTGGGGCGCTGAGCTGCCTTTGAGATTGCGCCTTAGGGCTGCCCCACGCAGCTGCAACCCGGCGAGCCGGGAGCATCCGTGGGCACGGAGGTAGGTGGGTGCCTGGGCAGGAGCAGCCCCCGGGAGCCGGTGGAGGAATGTGTGGGGCTTGGCACGCCTCTGCCCTGCGGAGCAGGAAGCAGGAATGTGGCAGGGGGGATTGGGGCAGGTGATAAAAGAGCTAAAGTGTTACCTGCCTCCAGAGCCTTCCTGTCCCTTCCCAGCAGCGGGGAGCCCGGGGGGGAAGAGCTGTCTGGGCTGGCGCTGCCGGGCCTGCCCGGCACTTACTCTGGGGAAGAAGAAGCTGAAAGCAGCTCCTTGTTCCCTGCATCCCCAGGCTGGTGGGACAGAGGACTTGCCAGGTGCGGCAGGTCCGGAGGCCACGGGGAGGGCCGGGTCCCCGTCCTCTGAGCAGCGTGGGACCGCCACGTGTGTTTATCCATCGTTTCATTAGCAAGCGGTCGCTAAATGCCTTCCTGTGTGAGGGGTAACGTGTTGAAAAATGGCCCAGGAGTGGGTCTGACAAATTGTTGGGGTGACCGGTGCAAAAGCAGAGCCCTGGGAGAACGTGCCCCCACCTCGATCCATCCCTTCCTATCTGATTGTCCCGGCTCGTGTTTGATCAATAGCCACAATTAGCGGGGGGCTATTTGTCTATTGCCCTTCTCCTCTCTTGGCTCTTTGAAGTTGGAGCTAATTTAGGTGCCTCTGCTCCAGGAACCCAATAAATCAGGAGCCGGGGCCTCAGGGAGAGGGGAGGACCAGGCAGAAGGACTTCAAAGGGAGGTGAAGCTTGCAAATATTTTTGAGCACTCACCTGTGCTCACTCACTATGGTCCTCTTGTTCTCCCCAGCAGCCTTCTGGCCGCCCAGTCTCGCTCTGCCTAGGAGCGGATGCTCCGCCGGCCACTGACTTACCCGGTGAGCTCAGCTCGGGAGCGAGGGGCTCTTCGGGATGCTTGAATGCCGGCAGGACATGCATGCCGGACCCACTTAGAGACGTGCCTGTCCAGAACGCAGCTAAGCAGGATAGATCCCTGCTGCGGGGAAGTTTTTGCTGGTGTGGGAGGTCAGGACGTGCAGTACGGAGCAGATCCGGAGGTGGCTGAGCTGGGCACAAAGCCAGTCCCGGCTGGGGCGATGCTCGGGCAGAGGGCAGGCAGCAGCCCCGAGGCCGTCCCCATCCTGCCCACGACCCCCAGGGAGCTCACTGGGGAGCACTGCTGGGGGTTCCCAGCATCTCGGCTCTGGGCGGCCCTGGCCCTGCAGCCATCCAGCCTCAGCTCTCGGAAGCGGGCAAGGCCAGACCGTAAATCACGGGTCATCGGATGCCACCTGCCGCCTGTAATTAGTGCATCCCGCTGGGCCATCCCCACCTCGTCCTGGATGCTTCCTACCTAGGTGCCCATTACAGGGTGGGAGGCCAGGAGGAACGCCCACCCAGGCCCTGCTCCCTCTGCCCCGGCTGATTTATCGCCGTGCGCTGGAGAGATTTATGGGCTGAGACAGGGAGCCAGAAATGTGTTGTAAGGCTCTGCTGGGCCCGTCTGCCTGACAGATGATGAAAGAGCTGTAATTATCCGTCGCCATGCATAAATCAGGCCACTCATGGCACTCCCCCCTCCTCCCCAGCCTCCACAAAGGGGTTTGACCCCCGGGGATTCCCCACTTCTCCAGCATGTATCACACTGGGCTCGGGGCACTGCTGAGCGCTGGGCACCTGCTTGTCGTGGGCAGCATCGTCTCAGGTCTCATGGGTCCCGCAGCCCAAAGGCGTGTTTTGGGTGTCTTTGCCCCTAACGCTACAGCCGGGTGGGGGCTGGAGCTCCCGCAAAGAGCCCCGGACAGGCTGCCCGTCACCCACTTTCATCCAGCACCCCCAAACTGCTGCTGCTTCCAGGTGAGAGCTGTCGGGACCACCTGGGAGCGCTGCCCTCACCAGAGACGAAACCCTGATGGGGTGATGAGGGGGCGGCCGACGCGGGAAGGCTGCACCGGGAGACCCGGCTGTGCCGACGGGAGACCGTGGTGCCGAGGCACGAGAGCCGGGGACCGGCGTGCAGGGAGGCGCCCACCCCTGCGCAGCCCCCCGCTCTCAGGTCGTGACGGATTAGGGAAGGAGGAGGCGGTTGTTGCGACACTGCCTGGGCCCCGTGGGTAAATAAATAGGGTGCTTTGTTCCTGCTGGGGCTCGGCCGTGTGGCACAAGGGACAACAGGCTTGTGAGTCATCCCCAGCCAGCCAGCGTGCCGCACATGGGAGGAGGGAAGGGAAGGCAGCTCCTGGAGACTCCTGCCTCTGCCTTGGCACTCCTCGAGGTCCCGTGCCCCAGCACCTCGCATGGCACGGGGGAACCGCCGACCCTGCCCAGGGTGCGGGGTTGGAAAGCCCCATCCCGTGGGACAGGGCAGCTTAAACGCAGCGGGCGTACGTGCCGTGGCACAGCGTGGGCGAAAAGCCTTACGCGGGCCTTCGTCGCCCACCGCAGGAGTTTGTTGCCTGCCCCTCCGTCTGGCTGGAATGGCCCATCCGTCCTGAGACCCGACAGGGCAGGCAGGGTGTCACCGGCCAGAGGATGAGGATGGCCAGGAGACGGACAGAGCTCCATAGCCAAGGCCGGGGCACATGGTGGCTGGGGAAGGGCAGCTCGGTGGCACAGGAGCTACCCCGCTCCTTCGAGGCTCTCGTTCCTGGCTCGGGGACGGATTTCTCGCGGCGCGTGGGATTGTTTGTGTCATTAGCTCTCGCTTTATTAACTGCTCTAACGCTGCCAGCACCACACACTTCCTCGCCTGCACAGCATCCTCCCGGCCCACATCCCCCAGGAACCAAAGGTCGAAACCAGCCGGGAATACAGCATCCCGCCCCCCGCCCCGCTTTCCCGCATCCCTCCCCGGCTCCCCAAATCCATCACGTAGCAAAGCCCGGACAGCGTTTGGCCGTCTTCCCCGGGGAACGGCAGAACCGAAGCTACCCGGCTACAGGTAACCCGGCCGTTTCTTTTACCGGAGCCGGTGGTGGTGGTGGGGGGCGGTGGTTTAAGTGCCGCTCTCCGCCCCGGCGGGGCCGTACCGAGGCGGGGCGGACCGGGGGCGGGCACCGACGTCAGGCCCCGCGGCGGCGGCGGCGGGGGGCGGAAGGCGGCGGCTGGAAGAGGAGGAGGAGGAGGAGGAGGAGGACGAGGAAGAAGAAGGGGGGGGGGGGGGGGGGGAGAAACTTCGGGCCGGGGTGGAGGGGGGGGGGGGGGATGGCGGCGGGCGAGGCGGCCCGGGCGGACTTCGCAAGGCATTGGCAAGCGGAGTTCCCGGGAGAACCGGCTCCCAGTATGGAACTGGGTTCGGTACGGGCCATGGAACGGGAGCTGGAGCGTTGCCGCCGGCACCTGCGTCGCCTACAGCGGGCGCTGGCCGAGGAACGCTTTAAGGTGGGCTACCTGGAGGCTGCCCTGGCCCGTGGTCCCCCCCCTCCGCCACCGCCGTCCCTACCCGCCGCCCCCAGTCCGCCGCCGAGCCCCGCCGGTCCACCCGCGGGCAGTTCCCCGGAGGGAGGCAGCGGCGGCAGCTCCGACGCGGAGGACGCTTCTTCGGCAGGTGGGTGCCGTGGGGAGGGGTGGGGAGGGTGCCCCGGGCCGCGGCACGGCCGTGGGGTGGTGGTGGTGGTGTGGGGGGGTGTCATCCACCGCCCTGCGTCCCAGAGCATCCCACGCCGGGGACGAGGGTGGCCCCCCCTCCCCGGTCCCCTGTGCCGTGCCCACGGCGCGGTCAAGGGCCGTCCTGTGCCGCTGCGTGGCCGAGGGGCGTCCCAGTGCGGAGGTCCCGTGTCGTCCCCGTGGCACGGTCGAGGGCACGCCGTGCCGCTTCGTCCCCACGTTCCCCCCGTGCCGCGGCGTGCCGCCGTTAAGGCCGTCCCGAGGCGCTGTGCCGTCCCCGGCGCGCGGTCGGTGCGCCCCGTGCTGTGGCAGGGCCGAGGATCTGACGGTCTCCCCGGGCTGTCCCCGTCACGCAGCCAGGGGCACGCCGTGCCGTCACGTCTCCATCGAACGGCCAGTGCCACCCCCAGCCCTTCGCTGTCCCCGTCCCACCACTAAGGTCACCCCAAGGCCCCGTGTCATCCCTGTCCCGCTTCCGAGGGCATCCCGTGCCAAGGCCCCATCCTCGGGCACGCGAGGAGGGAGGGTGGCCGGTCCGTCCCCCGCAGCTGGCTCTTGGTGATGTGCCACTGACCCAGGAGCCACATCTGGGGCTGGGACACTGCGGGAGAGTCACTTCTTCCAGGTGCGACCTGACTCACGGGGACATCTCTGCTCGGGTGACACCCTGCGATGTCCCACGGGGAAGTCCTGGAGCCGCTAAAGCAGAAGCGTGCCGGGGCGGCGAGGCGTCCCGGGGCGTTTCGCTGGGCGGATTGAGGACAACGTTATTTTGCAAGTGACTGGCTGTTTCGTGGCACTGAAGGCGCAGCCAGCTAGCGCTGTCGCCCATCACGCTGTCCTACTTCCAGCGGCCTGGAAGTTGTTATTGCATCAGCTTTAATCCCAGTTCAAACACAGTCCTGACAGCTAGGGAATGTCACTTTTTATGTCGCCAATTCTGCAGCTGACTTGAGTTAATTTTGTTCTTGCTCGATTGTTTGGGGTGGTGGTTTTTCCCCAAGGCTGTATCGTGCTGGTTTAAGACGGCCTGGGTAGCAAGGGCTCTGCTGTCGAACCGTGATTAATATTTAGTGTAATTTATATTTATTGCATTAGTCTACAGGGCCGGAGAACCGCTCGGTTTCCATTTCACCTTCCCGAGCCGTCTGGAGGTGAAATGTCCAAAGTACGTGGCTGCTCTCGGTGGTGTCTCCATACTGCGCCGGGCTCGCCCACACGTGTGTTTGTGCCTCTCCCCGATCGGCGGGGACCGGCCGTGGGAGCCTGCTCCCAGCCCTGCGGTGAGGACCAAGGGCATTCGATGTGTCGCCTTCAAAGGGCCGCCCCGAGCCCTTCTCCAGTTCCCCGTCAGCGGGCACTGGTTGTAGTTTTTGGAGAGCTGCTCAGCGGCTGAGGGGGCTCGAGTATGTTGGAGCACCCAAGCACAAATCCTTCTGATTTACACTCAGATCCTGCATTTTATTTATATCTGGGTAATGCTCCTGAATGTTTCCAAACACCCAGGATGTGCAAGGCCGCTCTCAGGCCGGGGGGATGTTGTTAAAGGGGCTTCCCTGGAGCACAGCGCAAGTCCCTGACGGTCCCAGCATCATAACTCGGAGGGGTCCTCCAGCCCCGTGCCGCCCTTCGAGGTGGCCGGACCGAGACCTTTGCAGCCGGTCGGGGTGAGTCTTTTGGGCAAGACCTTGAAATCCAAGGTTGCGTCCGCTGTGGTTAAATGTGGCCCCTTCCTCCTCCTCCTCTTCTTCTTCCTCCCCCCCCCCCCCCCCAAACGGGTCTCCATCACGGTCCCCAGCTCCTGCACTCATCCGAGGAGGCAGCGTCCCCTCTGCCGAGCGGCCGGCTCCTTGCCCTGTGGCACAACCGGGCTCTGCGCGGAGGTCGGTGGACGGCGGTGGCGATGAGCTCTCCCCAGCCTTGTCCCGAGCCTTTCCCGAGCGTCAGCACTTTTCTTTGTTGCGCGTTATAAGGGTGCCTGTGTGCACCGACGGCGCTGACATTTAAAAGCAGAATTTGCGAGTACAGTAAAACGCGTGCGGTCGTTGCCTGGATCCCCCTTTCTCCGGACAGTTGGTTAACTTGGTGCTCCCATTGTTTTCTTCTCACTTCTTTTTATTTTTCAGATATAATTAAAAATTCCTGATTGCGGTGCTGTTGGCTTCTCCTGCCAGCAGTCCAGGCTGTGTGTAACTCGGTTAGCACTGCTCTGCCTGCGTCTCTCAGTATTTTAATGTGAATTTTGGAGCTCAACAGTGCTGTGGCTGTGGCTGAACGTGGTCGGCCCCCGGCTGTTTCACCGTAACCTACGGCAGCTCTATCTGGACAGCAAGCGAAGGAGCGTTGAATATTGTCTTTATGGGAATTACCAGGGAAAGACAGTGGTTTCCTTTAAGTAGCTCGTGATTAATCTGATTTAAAGCGAGGAAATCTGCAAGATGCCCCTGTTTGTGGCTATTGCATGCGAGCAGCGCGTGTGACAGCCAGATACATGATCCTGGCATCTGAGATAACGCCTGTGCCAGCTCACCCGGGACCAACAAAATCTGAGCGTCAGCGAGCAGATGGCTAAAAACGAAGCGTGGAAGGGACGAAAATTCCCTTCATCTCAGCCGTCACCTGTCCCTGTGGCTAAACACGCAGCTGGCCTCACAGCTGAGTATGCGCGGTGCCGCGCGTGGCCGTGCCGGGAGGTGGCCAGGGTGTGCCGGGGTGCGGCGATGCTTCGGCTGGGTGCTGCCTCCATCACCTCCCTTTTGCCACGGCACGAATCTGGGGCAAAGGGTCCGGTGCTGGGGGTCGGTACCCACGAGGAGAGGGTGAGCTGAGCGGGCGGGAGGCGGCTGTGCTGGTGACCGAGAGGAGGGATGCGGTGATGCTCGTCGGGAGATGCTTTGTGCCCGGCAGCCAGGTAGCGTGCAGAGAGGTGGAACAAACTCGGCGCTGGGTTTCCCTGCTTTGCCCTTGGGAAGCGGAGAAAGAGGCCGGCTTTGCCACGGAGGTGGGATGCCGTGGGAGCTCCTGAAGCTCCTCTGCAAGGCTGCTGGGTTCGGGAGCCCCCGACCTGCCCTGTGCAGCACCCTCCACCCCAGAAACGCGAGCTCTGGGCTGGGGAGCGCTGGCATAGCTGGAATAGTCCACGATGGGGTTGGCTGGCGGATCTGGTTACGGCAGGATGCTGCGGCTGCGAGCTGTGCCGTAAATGAAATCCCCAGCCCTCTGTTTAGCTGGAATTACAGTTTCTGTCATGGAAAGATCTTGGAGTCACGTGGGCTCTTCTGCTCGCCCTGCCACACCACCTTCACTAGTACCTTGGGAAATGGGAAGGGAGGCTGCCGGCAGCCGTGGGGTCCCCGCCTCGAAGGGCGGTGAGCACGGAAAGGCAGCGGTGTCAGTGTGTGCACCGAAGGGATGAGGTGGGGAAGGGGCCCTGGGGTGTCTGGAGTCTCCGGGGCATCGGTCGCCTCATCCCTGCACGCCCAGCTGGGGGCTGGATTGCTGTGGGTGTTGTGCTGGGGGCTCCTGGCATGGTTTGGGTAAGGGCAGGGCTTGTTCTTGCTGCTCCATCCCTGCTTTCAGCTCGTGCTGCTGCTGGCAAATACACGATACTGCGAAAGTGGCATCTCTGTCCATCCCGCAGAAACTCCTCCACAGCCGGGGAGGTGATGGGGCAGCGCTGCGGGCAGGGTTCTGTCCTGCTGGCCTGAGCCACCCTTGGACCCTGCCAGTTCTTCGTCCCTTTCTTGGAAAATCCCCTAAAACCCTAGCAAAAGGAGAGCAGAAAATAGTAAGCAAAGTCCAGAGTTTATCCTGGTGCATGTCTTTCTGTTTGGGGTAGGTCACGGCATGCGAGAGGCAAAGGAGCGGTGATCCCGCAGCGCCCAGGAAGGTGAAGTGTTGCGTTGCCTGTGCATCCATTTCCCCCTCCTTTAGCACCAGGAGGGGATCTGGGAGTCGGTGCCGAAGCGAGGAGGTGCGCGGGTGGGAGTCGTCCCTCCCCAAGAGCCCCTCTACCACCTCTGTGTCCTCGTATTTATTTTTTAAATTTTTACTTCGTCGTATTTCCCCGCTGTTGGAAAGCGCTTGTTTGGCTGTGAAGATACTGAAAGTTCTTCTTCTGGCCAGAGAAGGCCAGACAGAGTCTCGGTGTTTAATTTTAACTGCTTAGGCGAAGGTACAAAACCGCAGTGTGCGTGTGTGGGTGTGTGTGAGCCTGCTTGGGGACCTTTGAACCATCTCCATCTGCTCTGGGGCCTGGCAGCATTTTGGGAGGTGGCTTTTCTCCATGAAACCCCCCTGATGGCAGCGTGACAACAACCCCTGCGTGATGTGGGGCTGCCTCCCCGGAGAGCGGTGCTGCCCGAGACAGGGACCGCAGGGTTAACGCTGGGGCAGGTTGGCGCTGTTAAAGAAAATCATAAATAAATGCAAAAGTTCACGAGGTTAAAAAGCCTTTGAGTAGAACAGTTGTTGTTTAAAAGCATACCTTTTAAATGAGAGCAGTAAGTGCTGGTCGTTGGAGTAACTTCCCTGTGATGGGCAAATAGTGGAGGGCTCCTAAAGGAGCTGGAAGGGCAAATGGGAAACCTGTGACCGGCTCTGCCCGCGGGCACCCCCGGGATCTCTGCCCCGGGGCAGAGCCGCCAGCAGCCACAGCATCTGCTGGATGGAGAAACAGCCCTTCCAGGCGCCAGCACCCCGCGAATGCTGAGCAGGGTGGACGTGCGGTGGGACGGGGGTCCCCGTCCTTCTCACCGGGCAGGGGGACGGTGGGTGAGCCGGCCCTGGTGGGTGCGTTTGGGCTGTCTTGGGCAAGCTGTCGTGGCTGGGTCTGGCTTTCCCCTGGCCTGCTCCCCTCTGCCATCAGCTCTTGCGTCAGCTTAGCGTGGTTGCAGTGGGAATCTGGCTGCTGCCCAGCATCACGAACCTGCATCTCCTCCAAAGCAGATCCTTAAAATTGGTGTGAGCGTTCCCGGGGCGGCTTCCTCCTCTCCCCCGGCACGGCTGCGGTACCTGCTCTCATCGGCCTAGAGATGCCGACATCTCACCCGGCTGCAGCATCCCTGCGCATCTCTGTGTGCCGGCAGCTGAATACGGTCCCACTGGCTGGGTATTTGTCCCCCAGCATTTGGGGCAGAGATGATGCTGAGCTCCCCCTGCTCAGCAGCGTTCAGGCGACGGGCAGCAGCACTGGGCTGCGTGCTCTGCCCCGGTGCCCTGCAGAAGGGAAGGAGGGGACGCAGTTCCCCTTTTAGTGCCAAGGGTGCCACGGGCTGTGCCCGCCATGGGGGCGAGAGCTTTGGCTCGGAGGTGGCCCCCCCCCCAGACCTCCAGGCTCGGTGCAGCGGTGGCCGGTTGTGGGCAATCGGTGGTCCCCAGGCAGAAGCAGCAGCAGGACGCACCAGAAGCCTTCATTAGGTGGCTGGCTACAGCCAGAAGTGCCCTGCGGGGCCTGAATACATTTGCATTGTAAGTCTATTGAAATCTGGTTTGGTTTTTTTTTTGGGTTTTTTTTTTTTTTTCCCCTGGAAAGACACTTCTGTGCAACGGGGCTCTTTGTTCGGCTGGTTCCTCCTCCCCTCCTGCCCAGCATGGCCAGCGATGCCGCCAGTTGGGATCCCAGCGGATGGCTCTGCTCTGTCTTCTGCTGGATGCTGTCTGTTGCGGCCAACCCTGCAGCAGCAAACGGAGGGAGACGCTTTCCCCCATGCTGGCGGGGGATTAATATTCCCTTGGGTTAGAGAGAGGAGACGGGTTTAGCCAAGGCAGCTCACTAAAGTGTGCATCCATCCCAGGAAAATGGCACCTGTGCCGCTGGTTCATGGCATTGCTGGGTTTGTCCTCCTGCTGAGGTCGGCCGGAGCAGCCGCCGGGAGCCAGCCGGAGGGAGCACACCGATCTCGCTGCATCCCCAAGAGACATCTTCAAATAGACTTGGCTTTCCCACCCCTAGTTACTTTATCAGTGTTTGCTAAGCAGGACAATTTGCATATGTAGATCAGTAGCAGCAATACTTCTTGGCTCCCTTGGCTGTAGCTGGGGAGCGGAGCCTGGCCAGCCTAAGCAGAATCGCGGAGGATGTCCTGCAGATTTGTCCCGAGATAAGTTCCAGCTGCAAAGTTCAGGGATTGTTTGAAGATCTGGCAGATAGGGAGACCTTTGTGCTCGGACTGGGGCTTTCTGCCACGGGCGGTTTTTGTTCCGACGCTGCGAACCAACACCTCTTCCTTCTCCTTCGCAGGTCCTGCGGTGGCAAGCAAATCTGGCCGAGCCGTTTCGGCGGCGCTGGCGCTGGGGCTGGGTGGGAGAGGAGCAGCCTGGGTCTGCGGTGCTGGTAGCTAAGAGCCACGATCTCCTCCCTCTCAGAAGAGAGACACGATGTGATAGCTGGCCCAGGCCTTCATCTGATATCGGAGGCTTTTTCCTGTGAGCAGCCACCACCTTTCTTTCCTTCTCTGTCTGGTGTTTTGAGAGGCCAAGGGCATTGCTGCTCCGGCTGGGTCTCTGCCTTCCTCCCCAGGTTGGCTGGGGGAGGACCTGGCCCGGCTCTGGCACCCTGCTTGGCTCCCCGAGGGCAGGAGGGGCTGCCCTGCGCTCCGGGCACCTCTCAGCCATGCCCCGGGGCTGCGAGCGGAGCTTGGGGGGCCGATACAGCGCAGACCTTGGGGTTCCTGTCCTGCAGGAAAGTGATACTGGGGGAGAAGTTTAATGCTGACTTGGACTGAGGAGCAGCACATCCAGGGTGCCCAGCAGGAAGGATCTGCTGTGCAACTTGGTGGGGACGGTGGAAACGTTTTCATTTATTCCTCTTTTCCCTCTCTGCAACCTCTGGCAAGGGGATAGCTGCTGCTCCGCACCAGCGAGGGGCAGCCCGGACCTCCTGGAGAGCCCAGCAGAGTGGGCACTGGAGGAGCTCGGAAAGCTGGGCTCTTGGATGGCGTCTCCCACCGCCAGCCCTGGGTGCCCACCGCCAGCCCTGGGTGCTGACCACCAGCCCCAGTCTGGCCCCTGGGCGAGCGCTGAGGCTCGTGTGGCTGTGGCTGGAGGAACCTCTTGCACAAGAGGCCAGAAATAGCGATGCGTGGGCCGGCGGGCAGGGGCTGGGCAGATGCCAGGCAGACAGCCAGACACCAGGCAGGCTGCGTGGGGCCGGCTGGTAGCGGGGAGGAACCGCAGGACTCAGCTTTCGGCTCTTGCTGCAGGGATGCTGCCGCTGTGCCGCAGTCGGAGGTGGGGGCAGTTTGGGGGGGGGGCGAGTTGACAACGTGGTTGGCAGTGTCCCTTCACCCGGGGGCTGTGTCACCGCAGGGTGATGGGTGTCTGGATGTGGGTGGGTGCTCCCCCTCCGGCCCTGGAGAGAGGTTCAGCCGCTTTGTAGGTTTTGGGGTTTTTTTTGTTGTTGTTGGTTTTGCAAAGGTGAAAACAGCATGAAAACCAAAGTAAAAATAAAGCCCGATGGTTTGGTGGGGCTCTTTTGTCCGGACTGTGCAAGCGCACCTGCCTAGGTCGCTGTCTGCAGCCAGATAAGGCTCATCGGGTGCAGCGTGGGGGAAGCTCTGGTTTGGACATCTCGGTGCATTTCCAGGCCACCCGCCCGGCCGGGCGGCAGGGCGCTTGCCAGCCTGGTCCTCCTGGACCGTGGCACTGCCAGGGCCTGCTGCGTGGTGTCACGTCGGGGGGGTGGCCAGCCGGCGGAGGGCTCCTGGTGGCCTACGGGTGGCTCGTCTTGAGTGCTCAGCTCATGCCCCGCGTTGGATAAAGAGGAAGAGATGCGAAGCGGGACGGGGGGGGTTGCATGGTGGCGTGGAGAGGCTGATGCTGTGGGCAGGAGCGGTCAGGAAGCGTGTCCGGCTGGGGGAGGCACGTGGAAAAACCCCTGCGTGCGTGCAGAGAGCTATGCATGGAAAACCAGCCGCCCCGGGGCGGCAGTGGGGGGGGGGGGGTGTGGGCTGCCTGCTGCCCCCACGGCTCTGCAGCAGCTGCACCTTGTGTTGCTGGTGCTGCTACTGGTGCTGCTGGTGCCGGCGCGGCACTTTCCGAGGCGCGAGCGGAGCGTGGTTTCCTGCCGTGAACGGGGTCGGTGTGCTCAGCCGAACCGCTGTCGCCTTCCTGGCAGCTCGCTGCGCTGGGCTGCGGGGGCTGCAGGGGCACGGGGTTTGGTTGAGGAGGATGGAGGGGACTCTCCGTTGGAACCTTTAAGGGACAAAGCGGGGACAGGCCGTGGTACCCAGCTGGAGCCCGGGGGAGTTGGTGGGGGACGGAGAGCGGCAAACGCTGTCGCATCGTGGTCACCCTTGGGCAAGGGTGGCACTGCCCGGCGCTAACGGCCTGGGGACGAGGGGAACGTCGGCGCTGGGCGCGGTGCAAGGGGGTCGTGGTGCCCAGCAGGATCCCGTTGGGGCAGCTGGAGGGATGCACTCAGCTCCTCGAAATCCCTGGGGCAGGTGAGGAGTGGGAAATGGGAGCTGTGGGGCTGCACCCTCTGCCGCTGACTCTGCACCCGCTGACTCGCAGCCCGGGGGGGTGGTGGGCTGTGGGTGCGGGTCCTTGCCACGCCGGGGCTGGATACGGCCCCTTTGGGAGGCAGGGCTGTGCCGGGGCGGCGGTGGCTCCTTACCCTGGATGCCAGGTGCCGGTGGTTCCATATGCCCCAGCCACGCCAAACCAAAGCCTTGGCATTGCTGTGCTCCCCCAAGACGTATCGGCCGTGTCCGGCATCAACATCCCTGGGAGCGGGGATCAGGTGGTGGCAGTGCCTTGACAGGGTCCCCTCAGGTTTCCCAGCCGGGCCGGTTGCCAATGCCACCCGCGTCCTGGCACTTCACGCTCCGGTGGCTCTACCTTCCCCTCGTGCCCGGCGGAGCGTTATCCCTCCTGCCTGGTTCCCATCTGGTCCCGGCGCCTGGTCCAGGCCCTTCCCCGCACGGCTGAGCCCGCAGGCAGGATGCGGCCGAGGGCACCGACGAGGGATGCTGCCCGCACCGCCGGGACGAGGGCAGCGGTGCCGGCACGGGCTGAACGAGGGCAGTCTCTGCACTTGAACGCTTGGCTGACGCCCTGACATATTGGGGTTGATGACTCTGGCACTTCATGTTTCCTTTGGCTACATGCAGCTGGGGAGGGCACTTTAACCCCTGCCTGCCTGTGCCCCGCTCTGCCGACCCCGGTTGTACGGGGCAGGGTAGGTCCCGGCTCCTGGAGGTCCTGGTTCCTCCCGGGGCTGCCAGAGCCAGGGACGGCGCGGCCAGGAGGATCCTCCGTCTGTCAGCCGTAGCGATTTGAGGGGCTGCCGAGGTTTTTCCGGGGAGGGGGCACAGCATCCCTGGGTCACAGGAGGGAGATAAGTCCATGGTGGAAAGGGTGATGGAGCTGGGCTCCCCCTTTCCCCCCCACTTTCTTTCCTTGGGGTGACCTGGGGGGCAGCCACATGCCCCAGTACCACCACCGTCCCCTCCTCCTCCTCCTCCTCCTCCTCCTCCTCCTCGCCGGTCCCCAGACCCCTGCGGAGGGTCGGCGTGGCTGCGTGCGGGGGGACGCTGAGCTCGGCTCCCCCCGGCGAAGCAGGGGCGGGAGGCGGGACGCGCTGCCATTGCCAGGCGGCACCTCCTTCCTCGGGCACCCCTGGCAGAAGAACCACCGTGTGCCCGGGCGGGCGGCCGTACCCGGCTCTCCAGCATCCAGCCTCCGCCTGGGCCTGCGGCCCCCCGCCTCCCGCCCTCGTCCGTCGCCTTTGTTGTGAGATGAGAACCGGCTGGCGGGGCTGAGAAGCCGGCACAACCCTCCCGAGCATGGAGCCGCTGAGCCACCGCGGCCTGCCACGGCTCTCCTGGATCGACACCCTCTACAGCAGTACGTGGCCTGGGCTCGGGGGGTGGCGGGTCCCCCCCCCTACCTGTCGTGTAATGCTGCGCGGTGCTGGGGAGGGATGCTGTGCCGGCGATCCCGTACCGGGGGGGGGGCTCCTGAGCTGAACCGAGCCCGGGCGAGGGGCAGGCGAAGCTGGCGGGGGGGGTCGCGCAACCCTCCCTGAGCATCCCGCGTGCCCCCGTGGCACGGCAACGCCGGCCGGAGTCGGTCCGGCCCCCCCCCATGCTCCAGGGATCTGCATGAGCCAAACGGGTGATGGTGGCCCCGGCACGGCGGGGCTCACTGGGGTCGGAGCAGCCCGATAACTGGTGCTGCCCACGGGGGTCCGTGGGGACGTGGGTGCTTTCTCCCCCAGGTTCCATCCCCGTCCCCCCGTGGCCGTGGGAAGGTACCTCTCCCCCGGCCGTGATTTTCGCAGCGAGCTCCGAGGCGCTGTGCCGAGGATGCTGTGGTAACGCGGTGTGGGTACCGGGGGGGCTGGCAGCCGGCGGGGCCGGGGGCGTCCTGCAGCAGTCTGCGGGGGGGGGGTGCGAATCCCCCGCCCCCCCAAATCCCACGGACAGGCAGCGGGGAGGAACGAGCGCCGGAGCCGTGCCGATCCCGGTCCCGCGGCAGCTGTCTCAGCCGTGGCCAAGGGGGCCAGAGACACGGCTAGAGGATGGGGGGGGCTCGGTCATGGGGTCCCCGTCGTTCATTCTGGGGGAACGTTGCGCCGTGTGGGCACCCTGGGGGTGGTTTTCGGGGTGCAGTGTCGAGCTCGGAGCCTGGCGTTTGTGGGGCAGCGAGATTTGGCATGGGTGCGTGGGAAGGCGGGATGCTCCGGAGAAGGAGGCACGGTGCCCGCTGCGCAGATTTGGCATCTGCGGTGCCCTGGAGGGAGCGGGGGCTGCCGGGGGGGGGCACGTTGCATAGGGCTGAGCCCCCCCCCCGAGTTTTCCAGCCCAAAGCCTTCGACACCCGCAGCCGGAGGCCGCATCCAGCAGCGGCAGTCCTGGGGTCCGGCGCAGCTCTGCGGCTTGTGCAGGCGGCTGAGCTGGAGCCCGGAGGCCACATCCAGCCCCAGCCTCCGCACCCTCCTTGCCAGCCGCGGCATCTCTGCAAAGCGATGGCTCTGCCGTCCCAAATCCTGCTCCGGCCGCCCTCGCCATGGAGGGGAGAGGCGCGGGGGAGGCTACTCGGCGTGCCCACGTTTTGGGGGATGCGGGGCAGGGTCCGGCCTTCGTCACACCGGGGAAGGCAGTGACGGCGCGGAGGAGATGCTGTTTGTGTCGAGCCACCCTTCGGAGGAGGCCGGCGGAGGCAGGTCCGAGGCCAGCTCACGCATCCGTGTTGTCATGGTGAATTTTCACCCAGGCATAGGGAAACCGCGGCATTTCCCCAAAACCTCACGGGCTCCGTGCGGATGTTGGGCTTCTCCCGGCAGTGGGGTAGGACAGGCAAGTGGTGGGGTGTGCTGGCACGCTGCCGGGGTGCCGGGGAACAGCATGTGCCCAGCTGGAAAGCGAAGAAAATGCCACCCTGGGCTGCTGTGATTGTGCTGCCTCTGCCCAGGCTGGGCAGAAGCCAGCTGCTGCCCTTGGCCGTGCTCCTTCTTGAGGACCATCGTGCTGGGATTAGCCTGGGTCAGACCTGGGAAGACATGGCAGAGCGGAAATATTATTTTCCTGGGGAAAATAATCTCCCGTGGGGATGCGTTCCTGGCTCTGTCACCCACCTGGGTCCAAGTGCCAGCCCACAGGACCCTGGCCCTGATGGGTGGCAGCATCCCATGGGTGCCAACCCTTGGTGCGTTGTGGGGCCGGATCCAGCTCAGGGCCACGGGGCTGTGTGCGGCAGCCGGGGTTACAAGGCTGTTTCAGGCTGGGGTGTCCTCACCCCTCAAAGTAGCTCCCCTGGGCCAGGCTGCCTCCCTCCCCTCGGTCCCCATGCCTGGGGTGGAGCAGGAGGATTTCCACTGCTGCTAAAAAACGGGAGCAAAAATAGCACTGGGTTTTGGCACGGGCGCAGGAACAGGCTGCAGGGGCAATGCAGCTGCGGGGGAAGGAGGGAGGTGCTCGGTTTGGGCTGGCTGGGTGGCAGGAGCACCCCACAGGCAGCGAGATGCAGGGGCCAGCCCCTCTGTGTCCCCTTGCCCAGCAATGTCCCGCTCGCCCGCCCTGGCTGCTTGGTGGTGCTCGGTTCCCTCCCCGTGGTGGGTGCTGGGGAGGTCCCTCTGCCCAGCGTCCCCAGGTGAGAGCCCCGTAAATACTGCACGGCTGCGGGTGGCACAGCTGGAGGCACAGCTGGAGCTGTGGGGACATGGCTCCGTCCTTCCTCTTGCGGGCAGCGCAGGATCCCTCTCCCTGGGGTGCCTGTAGGACTCGTCCCCGGCTCGGGTCTGGGACTGGGACGTAGATCTGCTCCAACTGGGAGCAACGGCTGCGTGAGAGCTGGGTCATTCCTGCGTCCCCCCGCAGGCCGGTCCCTTCCCCCTCTGTGCCGCCTTCTGATGCCGCCTTCTTCCCTGCGCCGCTGCGGGTGTCACCTCCCAGGGTCCCCAGCCGCCTCATTAAAGCTGTGTGCCTCATTATCTTGCCGCCGAGCTGCCCCAGCCTGGCTTGCCAGGTCTCCCACAGTGCCGGTGCCACCCTGGGTGCCCCCGTTGCCCACCCCGCGGTTAAGCCCAGAGCTGTAGACCTTGGCCTTGGTGGCGGCGAGGTGGTGGAGCCTGACGGCCTCGGAGTTGGTGTGCGTGGTGGGGACCGTCAGCTTTGTCACCTCCCCATTAGACCCCATCTGATGGGGAAAAGCGCTTGGGTGAGAGGTTTGGGTTTCTCTGGGGCATCCCCAGCCTGAGGACAGTGCCCAGTTGGGTAGACTCGGGGGAACTGGGTGAGGTGGGTGTCCCAGGGAGGTGGCCGTCATGGGGTGACACCAGTGCTAATGTACCTCATGCTGCCTTGCTTCTGGCCGGCGCTGGAGGCATCCCAGCTGGGACCTGTCAAAGGCAGGAGGGGTGAGGGACATCCCGCCATGAGGAGGCAGGACAGGTTAGAGCCAGGGATCCCCTTTCCCTGGAAGCTGAGGACCAGGAGGAGCTACGGGCTCCCCCATCTCTGCCCATCCAGCTCGTTCAGTCCCAGGCAGCTCCAGGGTTAGATGGGGGCTGCGGTGGCCTGGTGACAGTGGCACGCCAGCCTCCAAAGGGTGGTTATTAGCTGCTAATTGCTAATGAAGCAAGGTCTGAGAGGGGCTGGGGTATCCTGGCAGAGCTGAGATGCATCTGGCCCATGTCAGGGCTCTCCTCCATCCCACCCCCAGATGCAGGATGGGTCCCCCCATCCCTCCCCACTGGCACCGGCAGGGCTCCCGGCCTGATCGGGCTTCGCAGCGCTCCTTCATTTAAAGATTTATCCACTTTCATTATGAAGCCGAATGCAATATTAATGTGCTGAGTGGTGTTGGTGGAAGTCAGGGAAGTCCCCGGCTGGGGTGGCAGGGCCGTGGGGGCACGAAGTGGCAGCAGTGTGGGGTTTGGTCTGGGACAGCCGCTTCAGCCCCCACGCACCCCGTTTTGGCCAGAGTATCGGCCAGGGTCTCGGCTGGGCTCTCCCCCCTGTCCGTGCCCAGGGAGCCTGTGGGGACAGCCACGGGGCTGTCGGGTGGGGAGCGGAGCGAGGGGCTGGCGAGGGTTGGGCAAGCCGTGCCCACCGCCTCTTTGGGAGCTGCCGAGGGGGCTCTTGGCTGCAGGCCCTGGGTGGGGGTACCGACTGCACCCCACGGCCGCCCCTGCCGCAGCCGGGCTCCCTTCCCCCTCCCCTTTGTCAGCATCTCGGGGCTGCTGCAGCCGCCTCTTCCCACCGCCACCGAGCCGCTGCCGTTTCCATGGGAACAGGTTAGGATGTACCCCCCCGTCCCCCGCTGCGCCCCAGGGACCCGCCGCAGACCTTGGCCCCCCCCCCCCCCCCCCCGCTCCCACCTGGGGCTCCGGCTCCCCGAAATGGCTTCCCCTGGGCCGTGGGCAACGAGGGACAGCGTGGGGCATCCAAAAATGGGTGCTGGCCTGGCATGGCGGTGGTCTCATCCTGCGCTGCGGAAAGCAGACCCCTTCTTCCCCCCTCCCCGGTGTGGCCCGAGCTGCCCACCCGCCATGGAGCTGCCACCGTCACCCTTCTTCCAGGGGGGGGGGTGGCACCGTCCTCGGTGCTGCAGACCCAGACGTCCTGGCACCCGTTCCCACGCTCTGAAGAGGATGGGCACGGGGAAGTGGGGAGGACGGCGGCCGTGGCTGCCAGCCCAGCTCCATCCCTCCCCGGGGATGGCACGGGGATGGCGGCTGTCGGGCGGGCAGGACAGAGCCCCTCGAGTGGGGCCAGGGTATCTGGCAGAGCAGCTGTCCCTGCACAGAGGAGGCCTGCGGCCTCTCGGTGCCGTTAATTATGCAAATATAGGGAAGTGTGTCGAGCGAGCGGAGGATGCCCTGTGGGGCCAAGGATGCTCTGTGTGATGCCCTGCCTGCTCAGCCGGGCAGGCAGAAAGCAGGCAGCCAAGGCCGGCAGGGCCAGGGGGGGCTACGGGCGCGGGCGCGCGTGGCCCTGGGTATCGGACACGGGGTCGGTTGGCCGCAGGTAACTGGGGCGGTTGTGGTGTGCCGTGCGGTGACCCTCGGCCGTGCCGCTACCTGGATGCTCACCACCACCCTCTCTTCCCCTGGCAGACTTCAACTATGGTGCGGACGAGTACGACGCCGAGGGCAACGAGGAGCCCAAGGCGCTGCCAGAGGGCTCGGAAACCATGCCCTACATCGACGAGTCGCCCACCATGTCCCCCCAGCTCAGCGCCCGGGGCCAGGAGAGCGGGGACGGTGTCTCGCCCACACCCACCGATGGCCTCGGCACAGGGGTAGGTGCTCGTGACGCGGAGCTTTGCACCGGCTGCGGTTGAAGCTGGGGGCTGTGGGTGCCCGGCTCGGTTGTGTCAGCAGTGTCGGTGGTCCTCTGGTGCTGCTGTGACCTGGGGGACCGTCCCCTGGCATCCCAAACCCTGCTGGCCGTGGCCCTTTGGACTCCGGGGACCAGCAGACTCCGGGGACCAGCAGACTCCGGGGACCAGCACCCTGTTCTGCTGCTGGCGGTGAGGGTGCCGTGTCTGTGGGACGCGTTGTGTCCCTGCCTCGTTGAGCCATGCCGGTGGCAGAACCGGGTCGGAAAGCGGGCTCCGGGTGCTGAAGCCCAGTCGGCCTTGCTGGGAAGCCTGGGGTCCCCGGGGTCCCCTGCTCCGGGGAGCCCTTGGGGACAAGGCGCAGCCGCTCCGCCGGGCTGCCGGCTCCATCTAGCGGCACTTGGGGACGAGCTGCCAGCTGGGGAAGGGACACCTTGTCCCCCGTCCCCCCCCTTCTTCTTCTGGGGAACTTAGATTTAACCCCTTCTCTCCCTCTGCTCTTCCGAGAGCATCCTCGGGAAGCCCTTGGGATTTATCCAGGGTGTTTCACGGGGTGGGGGATGCTTGAAGAGCTGCGGGCCGGGAAACCAAAGGGAAAAAATGTTTTTTCCAGAAGACAAGTTTCTGTAGAGCCCGACGGGGGGCGGGGGGGTGGCCGCTGTCCCCGGGGACATGGGGGCTGCCGTCCCCGGTGTGTGCCCTGGACCGGTGGGCTCTTGGCAGGGCAGTGGGCGTCTCTGGTCCCTCGGCACAGGGCTCGGGACTGGCGTGGGGAGCGACAGCCTGGCCCCGGGCTGGGGGGGGGACACCCCACTGGGGGACAAACCCCCCCCCTTCCCGGGCGCTGGGGAAGCTGCCGTGGTCCCGCAGCGAGCTGGGGGTTGGCCGGGGCGGGAGGCCGGTCTAAGAAAACGTGAAAGTTGGTTTTGTTTTGGTTTTGGTTTGCTTTTTTTTTTTTTTTTTTTTTGTCGTGGAAAGAGTTAAGCCCTTAACCCGGATGCTGAGGCAGAGGAGGCGAGAGGTGTGGCTTCCTCCCCAGGGCCCGCTGCTGCGCAGCATCCTCCTCCCGGCACCCAGCGCGGCCCCACGGCGGTCCCTAGTGGGTGGGTGCCGGTCCTCTGCCACCCCGCTACGCGAAGGACCCTGTCCCCCCCCGGGACTGGCTCCAAACCACCCGGGCTCAGGGTCCCTTGTCCCCCAACAAGACGTTGGGCAACAGCCCCTCGAGTCCCAGCCCTGCCGCCCCGGTGCCTGGCGATGGGATGTGCTGTGGGCGATGGGCTCCCAGTAGGGATAGCGGGGGGTGGCTCTGGGGAAGCAGGGGTGGGGGGGAGAGCCTGGGGGACGCTGGCAAAGCGGTGCCCTTGGAGGCTGGTGGGGCGTGTTGGGGCTGGACGCGGGCGGTAAAGCCGGCTTGGTTGGCACTAACAGGATTGGGAAGTGTTGGAGCTCAGCACCGGCTCTGCCTCCATCTCTTTATCTAGAGCTGTTTGCGCCGGGGCTTAGTGGAGAACCATCTGAATACTGGCACGTTTAATCCTACGTGTCCAGCCTCGTGATGGGCACGGGCTTGCAGGCGAGTCCCGCTGTGGCCAGTGGCACAGCGTGCCGGGCTCGCCCCCATCGTTCTTCTCCAGTGAGGTGGGACTGGTGTCGCTGCCTTTCGGAGGGCTGGAGGAGGTTTCTGATGGGGCATCTCTTCTTGCAAGCTCTTGGGGCAGCTGTGACCATATCTGGGGCCCCCGGCCGCTGGGTGCAGGCAGAGCCTGTCTCTCCCTCTCCCACCCGGGAAACGCAAGCGCCATGGTCGTGGTGTGGGGTGGTGGCCCCAGTGCTGCTGGGTTTGGCACTGCGGGTGGCTTTCCCCTGGGCAGGGAGCGTTCCCTGCTCTGGGGACCCAGCCGTGGTGGGCAAGGGTCCCGGTGCTCTGGCACAGACCCCTTTTAGCAAAGGCTGGGTAAAGCTTGAGCTGTGGCACGGACGCAGGGCTGGGCACGGGCTCTGGAAAGTCCCCGTGTCTGTGTCCCTGCCCACTTCTCGCAGCAGGAGTTTGTTCCAGGATTGGACAGGCGCGGGGAGGAGAGCTGGCTCCTGCAGGCAGAGCACATGCGGCCGCTGGTTCCCCTTTTACTGCCGAGGAGCAGGGGGGAAACTGCTGAAACAGCTCTTGCGTTAGCGTCCCCTCCTCCAGCCCGGTCTTGCCCCATTTGCCAGGGCCCACGATGTCCCTTGCAGGCGTCACGCCACCGCTCGTGTCCCCGCTCCCCGGCTGCCCCGGGGGTTGTGGTCTGACTGGGGCAGCATGGGCTGCAGGGCAGCTGCTGCAGGAAGGCACACACGTCTCAGCTGTGTTACCCTGCCCCGAGTCCCCCCTGGGGCAGGGAGAGGTCCGGTACCCTTCTGGGGGTGCAGAGACAGGTCCCCTTACGGGACCAGGCGACGCTGCTGCCCTCCAAGCTCGCTTCTCCCTGGTGCCAACCCCCACGGTCCGGCTCTCCGCCTTCCCGCGGGACACGCAGGGACCGAGAGCCCACGGCAGGCGGGACCGATGCTCTCCCGTTGCTGACCGCTCCGCTGGGCGAGGGTACGGGGGGGGGGCCTGGCAGGGGACGGGGGACCCTTCCCCGTGACTCTCGCCGGGTACGCCGAGCTCTACCGGCGTTGGGAAGAGCTGGCTCGGAGAAGGCGGCTGCTGCTGCTGCGCGCCCCAGCCTTGACCGCATGCCGCCGGCGGAGCAGCCCCACCTCCAGCGCCAAGAGATGCATTTCCTGTAGCGAGCGTGCAGGGCGGAGCGGCGGGGCTGGCTTGGGGTGTACGGCGGCGGGCAGCGGCCCTCCACCGCCGGCGGCCCCCTCCGGGGGTGAGCGGAGGCCAGGGGAGAACCGGCTTGTTCCTCTTGTCCCGCCATCGGTGACCCCGGAGTCGCCGTCGTCACCGCCGCCGCAGCCGCCGCCGCTCGGAAGCGGTCGTGCGGCCGCCTCGGGAGCGCCTGTCGCTGCGGCGGGAGTCGAAGGCCTGAGCCGGGGCGGGCGGGAGCACCGGGGATCCCATAATGGCTTCTTTCATCCCGCTGCGGTGGCCGGCGTCTAGGGCCGAGTCAGGCCGGGCCGGCTCAGCCGCGTGAGCCCCTCGCCCGGAACCTTGCGGGGGTCCCCTCTGCCCCCCGCTGCCCGGCCGGCCATGGAGGAGGAAGAGGAGGCCATAGGGTACCTGGATAAAGTGCTGGAGGACGAAGATGACTCTGAGCCGGGAACCCCCACCAGCCCCGGGTCTCCGTTCTCGGCCAGCGAGAAGGTGGGCGGCGGGGGCACCCCGCTCCCGTGCTGGGGCGGCGGGTTGGGGGGGGGGGGGCACATAGGGGCATCTCGCTAGTGCTGGTGACACCCAGGTCTCAGGGCAGCTCCTGGGTCGCTGCGGTGGGTGCTGGTGGGGGGCAGAGCTCTGGGGGCAGCGGGAGCATCGCTGGAGACCCACCGCTCCCCCGGGACTGGTTGCGGCCGGGGGGGGGGGACAGGGCAGAGCTGCGCCAGGCATCGGGTGCAGAAGAGCTCCGTGGGTGCTTGCGCAGAGCGGGGCGAGCACCCGCTCTTCCTCCCGTGGGGGAGCGGGGGCCACGCGTGCTTGCTGCGGTGGGGGGGCTGCGTGGCTCAGCAGAGCTGGCGCCGGTTGCTCAGGAAGGGGCTGGACCACGCTCTGCCGCTGCCCCACCGCACAGCCACCAGCAACCCCAAAACGGCCCCAAAACCACGGTGGCTTGGGGGCAGCCCCGAGGGGGACCCCTGTGCCGGCAGGTACAACCTGGCACCCTTCTCTCGCCCACCCTGCCGGGGGTGCCTGGGTGCCCCCGGGGGGGCTGGCACGGGGCTGGAGGAGGGCTCCGGTCCCGCTCTCCTCCGGGGTCTCCTGCACGGGTCGCTCCTCTGGGTCACGGGGGTCCGGCTGGCATCGTCCCCACGGGGCGCAGACAGGCCCCATATCTCCCCAGCTCCCGCGCAGGGCCCAGGCTGGGGGAAGCAGGAAGAGCTAACCGTGACTAATCGGTGGCAAAGAGCCCGTGAGCTCCCAGCACACAAAACCGGCCCCCCCCCCCCCGTACACCCCCCCTGCTGCACCAGTCACCGCGGCTCGGCCTTAAATGGTGCAGCCTGGCAGGGAGCCGTGGGGTGGGCACCCTGGTTGGCGCGGCAGCCCCCAGGGCCGGCTGGCAGTCGTCAGGATGGGACGGGAAGATGCTGATCCGTGGCCATGCCCAGCCCGGGGCTGTGCCCCCGCCTTAGGTGGTTGGAGCTGCCAGGCCCCCCCGTACGACGGCCAGGGCTGGCAGGGGCGGGCGGCACGGGCAGAGGTGAGCCAGGACCAATATCCCCTTGAAACCGTCCCGAACGGCTCATTACCCGGAGCAACCGATGTCCCCGTGGCTCTGCTTGGCCCCCATCTGGGTGGCAAAGCCTGGTTCCCGAGTGTGATTTTTAAGGGGGGAGGCCAAGGCACGCCAGGCGTTCGAGGTAGTCCAGGGGCTGGGGCACCCACGTTTGGGCGCTGGCAGAGCCTCGCTGAGGGTCCCAGAGCTCCCCAGCCCAGCCATGCGTCTCCCATCTCCCTGCCATGAGGATCATACCAGGGGAGGATCGTATCATGGGAGCATCAGTGCTGCAGCAGACCTGGGTGCGAGTTGAGCCGCCGGCAGCCGGAGCGGCAGCAGGGCACCGTAAAGCCCGGGACCTGCGCCGGTGCCATCGGGCAGCGACCGCTGGAGTGGCACTTCCCTGGGAAAGCCTCAGCTGGGGAAAAGGGTGGTGCCGGATCATGTGGCAGCACCATCCACCGCCAGGCATGATTTCACCGGGCAGCTCTGGACTCTGCCCTGGGAGAGTCCTGCCGTGCCGCACGCCACCCTGGAGCGTTGCCAGCAGCGCTGGGCTCGTGGCCAGCCGGGAGCAGGGAGGGGAGCGAAGCCCATGGCTTCCCAGCCGGCTCCAGCCTGGCTGTGCCGCCCAGCGGGGCACATGCCCGGCCCTTGCCACGGAGCTTCCCTGACGCTGGCGGGGACGTGTGCCGGGATGCCGGGGATGGGGTGGTGGGATGAGGGGGTCTCCTCCCGTGCCGCTCGCTGGCTCAGCCAGGCTCCTTGCTGTGTTGTACAGGGCGAGCGAGATGCTGGCAAAGGCCTGGAGATGCGGAAGCTGGTGCTCTCCGGTTTCCTGGCCAGCGAGGAGATCTACATCAACCAGCTGGAGGCCCTCTTGTTGGTGAGTACAGCCCCCAGACTGGACACCCCCTCCAGCGACATCCCCCAGCAGGGGTGGGTGGGTGGATGAATTGATGGGTGGGTGGGTGGATGGATGGATGGATGGGTGTTTGGGTGGGTGGATGGGTGGATGGATGGGTGTTTGGGTGGGTGGGTGGAGGGATGGATGGATGGATGGATGGGGTCATTTCTTCCTGGACTACCTCCTGCAGGCAGGCCTGACCCGGGCACTACCTGGACAGGAGCAAAGCTGCAGGAGCCATGCCAGACCCAGCCTTGCTCTGGCCCAGCTGCCCCCGTCTCACCTCCCCCCGCTGCCAGTGTGCCTGGCGGGGAGGTATTTATAGCCCCGCTTCCTCTTGTGGACTTGCTGGCCCTTGCGGCGGAGATGCTGTTGCACAACGCGGGGGTCACCGCCGCCACGGGGAAGTCTGCGGGGATGCACGGTCCTGGGCAGCCCTCGCTGGCGGCTCAGATGCCCCTTGTCCCCAGCGTTCCTCTCCCAGCCCTTGTCTCAAACACTCTCCCTTCTCCTCCTTTGGCAGCCTATGAAGCCGCTGAAGGCCACGGCCACTACGTCGCAGCCTGTCCTCACCCTCCAGCAGATCGAGACGATTTTCTACAAGATCCAGGACATCTACGAGATCCACAAGGAGTTCTACGACAGCCTGTGCCCGAAGGTGCAGCAGTGGGACAGCAACGTCACCATGGGCCACCTCTTCCAGAAGCTGGTATGCGCCTTCCCCGGGGCTTGCTCCGCTTGGAAGAGGAGGAGGGCCGGGGAGATGGAGCACCACGCCGTGGGGCTCGGCCCCACGGTGTGGCTCAGCTCGCACCCTGCCCACGCGCTCATCGGTGGCTCTGGGACTTGTTGCATCCCTCCCTGCAGCAGCCGCTGCTGCCCGCCTGTGCCCTCCCACCCCGGCAGCCCCCGTGCCCCTTGCCGCAGCGGGGATGCCCACAGCTGGTGGGTCAACCGTGATGGGTTTTTGGCTGGAGGTGCATGGTGTGGCTTTACCGTGGCACTGGCGGGAGCCCAGGCGTGTGGGTGACCCTCTGGGGAGAGGCGGGAGGTTGTCGCCTCTTCGCTGCCTGTGGGCGCTGCGGGGGTGGCTCCCCAGGGTCATGCTCCGGGTCCTGCCGCTGCTTTGGACTTGCGATGGGAGCAGGGGATGTGCCCGTGGGTGCCGTGGCCATGCTGGGGAGGGGAGGAGGAGAGGGCAGGTCGAAGGGTGCCGGGAAACGGCTGTAGCTTCAGCCTCCGCTGTCCAGGCGCTCATTACCTCTCCGCTGGATTTTGGAGGTTTGTGGGGGCACAGGGCTGGGCAGGAGCCCCACCATCCTGCCCCGGGTGAGGGCTTTCCCTGCGGAGCCAAGCGTGTGGCTCCCCAGCTGGCTATGGTCTGGTAGAGTGTCCTGCTGGGAGGGGACAGCTCTGGCCAGTGTCCCCTCGGTGGCTGCCTGCCCCTCACGCTGCGGGGGGGGGGCTTCCAGCATCCCGCTGGGTGCCCGGCTAACCCCCACTCCCCGCAGGCCAGCCAACTGGGGGTCTACAAGGCCTTTGTGGATAACTACAAAATCGCACTGGAGACGGCAGAGAAGTGCAGCCAGAGCAACTACCAGTTCCAGAAGATCTCGGAGGTAAGCTGGGCTGGGGCTGTGCCGGGGGGGACAGGGCTGCCGCGGCCGGGCTGTCCCGGCACAGGGCAGAGAACGCCGACCCCATCTGCCCGGCAGAGATGCTCTCCCTGCCCTTGGGGACTGTCCCAGGGGCAGGGCCGTCGGTGGCTGTGCTGGAGGGTCGTGATCTCTTGAGTGTTGCAGGGGTTTGGCTCCCGCCTCGTGCAAGCTCAGGTGGGGTTCAGCCCTCGCTGCCGTCATTTCTGGGATGCTGCGGCAGCCTGTACCTGCTCGTCCCATCCAGGGAGCGTGGGTGCTGGGTGCTGGGCACCTGTGGCTCATCTCCTGCTGGCTACATCTCCATGCCTGGCTCCCCTATAGAAACGGGGACCTTCGTGGCTGCAGCCTGGCTCCCTGCTCTTTCCAGCCCCTCCGCAGCAGGGCTGTTCAGCTCGGTGGGACCAGCAACCTCCCCGGGCTGCTGTGGGTCCTGCTCCGGGGTGCCCCATGGATCCACCGTGTCCCGACCGCTGGGCACAGCCAGAGCCGCTCCTGGCCAGGCAGCGTCCCGTACAGTCCCCACGTCCACCCCAGCACCCGTGTGTCACCTTCAGCGTGGCCGGGCTGGGTCCAGGGGGAGATATCAGGGTGCAGGAAGGGTGGGGGGGGACCCCGTGACCTTGAACAATGACCTTCCCCCCACCCCAGCCCCCCGCGGGCTGCTCTGACGGGCCTTTCCCTCCCTAGGAGCTGAAGGTGAAGGGCCCCAAGGACTCGAAGGAGAGCCACACGTCCGTCACCATGGAGGGTACGGCGGGCGCGGGCTGTGGGGAGGGGGGCGCAGCCTTTTGTCTACGCGCGGGACTGGCGCGGATGAATTACTGAGCGGTTCCCGCGAGCGGAGCCCATTGTATCGCCGTGTGCGGAGCCGGTGAGGAAGGGGGGGGGACGCAGCTCTTTAGGATGCTGGGGGCGTGCAGCAGCCCCCCACCCTCTGCCCACCCCCTCCTCCCCGCCCGCCGGCTGCGCCAAGAACCGTGCTGAGGGGCCGATGCCGTGCCGCAGCCGGGCTGAGCTGCCACGGGGCGGCAGAGATGGATGCGTGGAGACGGGGCTGCCATGGAAATCCTCGTCGTCGTCCGGCTCTGCTGTAACTGCACCTACGGTGAGGCGAGGGGGGGTGGCTCTGAATTTGGGTGCCGATGGGGAGCGATGCTGCGGGGACGCCGGCTCGGAGCTGGCCGTCCTTGCTGGGGGCGTGGAGGCTGCATCGTGCTCCGCAGCCTGAAGTTGGGAGCGTCTTTGTTCCAGGCTCCATTGAATCATCTTGGCTCCGGCACACGGGGCCACGCGCTCGCCTTTGCCGCCGGGCGGGGGCTCGTGCCGGTGGTGGGACGGCGAGGGACCGGGGCGGGTTGGGGGGACCCCCTCTGCCTGGGCTGTGCCGCGGGGGATGGCGATGGGGAGGGGTCCCCGTTCGCTTGACGGAGGCTGCGAGCATCGTGGGGCTGGAACGCCCGTGTTTCTGTGGCTGGGGAGGAGAGGCTCCGGGCGTCCCTGCCTGCTGGTGCCTGGCCCCGTGCTGCCTGCGTGCGGCTTCCAGGCTGGCGGAACCGTGCCGGCGAGGAGCCCGACGCTCCTTTCCTTGTGCCAGGACAGCCCCTCCCGGGGCTCCCCGGTGCTTTGCGTGTGCCTGTAGTGATGGCAGCAGGAGGGTCCATCCTCCCCATGGGTCTAGGGTGGGGGAAAGGGGGGGAACACCCTGCCTGCCCCCTCCATTCCAGACCAGGGCTCTCGCTGGCTGCTGCAGGGGAGCGGGGCTCCGGTTTTACCCGCTGGCACAGAGTCGCGGGGGATGCAGCCTCTGGTTCAGGGTCCAGCCCTGCATTCTTGTCTCCTGAGCAGAGACCCCCCTGTTTGCCAGGATGGGGGCCCCTCTCTCAGGAGCTGGCACCATGAGGGAGCACCCTCCGAGGGAAGGGGATGGGAGCTCCCCCGCAGCTCATAGCACAGGGTGGGGGTGGGCAGCACCTTTCCCTCCGAAGCCCTGGCCCGAAGCCCGGCCCCGCTTGGCCCTGGCAGTTTGGGGAAGTGCTCTGAAGCGAAGGGAAAACCCAAAAGCGTCGGCCTGGCTGTAAGCAGCCCGGGGAGACGTGCGAGCGACCGGGTGTGGGGGACAGCGCTGTGAATGTGCTCTGTGCCTTCGCCTGCCCAAAGAGCCGGGGAGGAGGAGGAGGAGGAGGAGGAAGGTCCAGCTGCTTGGGGTGAAATGTGCCTCTGAAGAGCCCCTGGGGCTGGTTTTCTGCTGGGAGGGGGTGTCTGTGCCCCGTGCATGGGGCAGCTTTGCCCCCCCTGCCCCAGACACAGCTTCACGTGCACAGGCGGCTGCGGGGAGGGAAGACGGGGCAGCGGTGTTGGGACGATGCCTTGGCCCATGCGTTCTCTGCGGGTGGGGATTTTGCCACCGCTGGAGCAGCCTGGATTTCTCTCGCGCCCAGGACTGGCTGGGGTGGGGGGATATGGGGTGTCCTATGGGGTGGCAGAGCCCGGCGAGGGCAGGGCGGGGACGGGACCCGCCGCTGAGCCGAAAGGGAAACTGAAAAACCTGCCGGCTGCTGGGGGCGACGAGCAGCTCTTCCTCAACCACAGCCACCGCACGGCAAGCTGGCGGTGCCAGTGCGTGCGCCGTGCCCGGGGAGGTCCTTTGCCCTGGAGGGGGGACGCGCTGGCACAGTCGTGGTGGGGACGTCCCGCGGTCGGGGCAGACCGGCGTTCACGGCAGCGTGTCTGGCTTTGCTCGCTGTGACCTGTGGCAGCAGAGGGGAGGAGGACGTGGTGGCGGGGTTGGTGTCCCCACGGTGCCCTGTCCCTTGGGGACAACTGGGCTCTGCCCTTGCTCCACACACCAGCCCAGCTGTGGTTTCTCCTGCTCTTGGCAGTAACGTGGCGGTCCGGCTGTCGCTGGCTCTGTGCAGAACGGACCCCAGGTGCTCGCCCAGGGCTCCGTGCAGACCTGGGGGGGGGGGTCTCTGGGCATCTGGTCTCCCCTCCTTGCCCCCACGGGATGCGGTGCTGGCTCTCACGGGTGGGAGAGGGGCCGGGGTCCCGGCGGCGGGTGGCTGCTGACGCCTCCTCTCTCCCCGCAGCGCTGCTGTACAAACCCATTGACCGGGTGACGCGGAGCACCCTCGTCCTGCACGTGAGTGTGACGCCAGTCCTGGCGTGGGGGGCGGTGGGGGGGGACTGCCCCCATTGCTCTTGGCGACCTGCAGCCATGGGGAGAGCTGCCGGGGGGTCTCCGGGGTGGGTGCCGCAGGGCCAGCCCACCCACGCCTGTTCCCTTCCAGGACCTCCTCAAGCACACCCCGGCCGACCACCCCGACTACCCGCTGCTCCAGGACGCCCTCCGCATCTCACAGAACTTCCTCTCCAGCATCAATGAGGACATCGATCCCCGGAGGACGGCGGTCACCACCCCCAAGGGGGAGGTGAGCCAGCGGGGTGGTGGGCAGTGCCTGGGCACAGGGTGAGGGCTGAGCCCTCTGCCAGCCCCCGGCTGGTGTCTCCACCCTGAGGAGCTCCATGGTGCTTGGTTGGGAGATGTAGGGTTTCCTCTAGACGCAGTTCTGCGTGCAAGTTTAGGGCTCTACCTGGTCCTTGCTGCTTGCTGGCACCCTACCGAGCGTACGGGACTCAAAATAGCACCCAGAGGACATGGACCTTCCCATGTACCTGGTGGCTGAGCCACGGAGAGGGACAGGAGCATCCGTCCCCTGCGGTTTGTTGGCCTTTGCTCCCTGCCCGCTCTCACGCCAGCCCTGCTGCCCCGCAGACCCGGCAGCTTGTCAAGGATGGCTTCTTGGTGGAGCTGTCGGAGGGCTCGCGGAAGCTGCGGCACGTCTTCCTCTTCACTGACGTGCTGCTCTGCGCCAAGCTGAAGAAGACGGCCGTGGGGTAAGGAGGGTGCTGGACACGGGGGGAAAAGTGTCACCATCCCCGCCGTCCTCCAGTGGGTCAGGGGACGAGGCAGGGAGGGGGTCAGGCGTTAATCGGTGCCCGTGCCCCGGCCGCAGGAAGCACCAGCAGTACGACTGCAAGTGGTACGTGCCCCTGGCCGACCTGGTGTTCCCCTCGCCGGAGGAGTCGGAGCACTGCCCGCAGGTCCACGTCATCCCTGACCACGAGCTGGAGGACATGAAGATGAAGATCTCAGCCATCAAGAGTGAGGTGCAGAAGGAGGTGAGAGGAGGCTGTGGGTGGTTGGGGACCGTGCGGAACCTGCTGCCGGGGTGGGTGCCTTCCTCTGGGTCAGGGATGGGACATGGGGGGCCGGGGGCGCCTGCAAAAGCTCCTGTCTGCTCCCCACCTGCAGAAAGCCAACAAGGGGCAGAGCCGGGCCATCGAGCGCCTCAAGAAGAAGATGTTTGAGAACGAATTCTGGCTGCTCCTCAACTCGCCCGCCATCCCTTTCCGCATCCACAACCGCAACGGGAAGGTGAGGAGGGCGGGCTGGGGGCCGGGCTCAGCCCTGCCTGTGCACAGTCTGCTTCATCGCCCTCTTTCTTCTAGAGCTACCTCTTCCTGCTGTCATCCGACTACGAGAGGTCCGAGTGGAGGGAGGCCATTCAGAAACTGCAGAAAAAGGGTATGTTTGGGGCTGCTGAAGCCCTCTTGGGGCTCCTGGCCACCCCAGGAGGTCCTGCAGGATCTGTTGTTCGCCGGTCCCCATGATGGGTGCTGGCTGCATCCCTCTGAAGCTCCTCTCATGTCCTCTCGCAGACCTCCAGGCCTTTGTCCTGAGCTCGGTGGAGCTGCAGGTGCTCACGGGATCCTGCTTCAAGCTACGCACCGTCCACAACATCCCGGTCACCAGCAATAAGGATGGTGAGTGTCCGCTGGGCTGGCGGGTCCCTCTTTGCCTCCGGATGATGCTGGGGAGGAGTTGTGGGGGGTCCTTCAGCTGGAGCGGGGTCCCTGCTCGGGGACCCTGGCTGTGCAGGGGGACAGCTACCCACCAGGTGGCACTACTGGAGCAGAATCGGGCTCCCAGGCAGAGCAAGCCCGGCTGCAACACGGGGCTGCTTTTTGGGGTCTCTCCAGCACCCCCATGGGCTGGGCAGGACCAGCGTATCCCCAGGGCGAGACCCAGCCAGCCCTACTGGGAACTTCCCCCAGGGCTGTCCAGCAGCAGGAAAGCTCGGGATGTCCGGCAGGGATGATCGGCAGCGGGGGATACGTGTCGTCTTCCAGGCCTTAGGGATGGCCCTCCGGGGGAGTTGGGGACATTGGGGTGTCACCGCAGGCACCTAGCGCTCACTATGGAAAAGCCTGCCTCGGGGACAGCCAGCCCGCACGCTGGCCCCGGGGCATAGGAGGTGGCAGCTGAGCCCTGACACAGCCTCTGCTCTCCCCGCCGCAGATGACGAGTCCCCCGGGCTCTACGGGTTCCTGCACGTCATCGTCCACTCCGCCAAGGGCTTCAAGCAGTCTGCCAGTAAGTGCGGGTGCCCACCCTTGCTCGGAGGGGCCGGCGTAATCGGGAGAGCTGGGGTCCAGCACGTGGCCCCGCTCTGCCCGCAGTGGTTCCCCGGGAGCCGGTGGGGACGTTCCTTGGGCACTGAGCCGTGTCTGCTCCCCCAGATCTTTACTGCACGCTGGAGGTGGACTCCTTTGGCTACTTTGTCAGCAAAGCCAAGACCAGGGTTTTCCGGGACACCACCGAGCCACAGTGGAATGAGGTGAGAGGAAGGTGGGATGCAGGGAGGGGACCGTGCCCCCCCTTTCCCTTCCAGCCCCAGTTTTGAAGCTGCTCTGGGGTGCCGGGGCTGAGCCACCCTCCCTCCGCGCCCCAGGAGTTTGAGATCGAACTGGAGGGCTCCCAGTCCCTGCGCATCCTCTGCTACGAGAAGTGCTACGATAAGACCAAGCTCAACAAGGACAACAATGAAATCGTGGACAAGATTATGGGCAAGGGGCAGATCCAGGTATGCGCTGGGGCTTTTGGGCATCTTCTTACTCAACAGTGGACCTTTTGGGGCACCTGGGCTGGGAGGGTTGCCCTGGAGTGATGCCTGGGAGACGCCTGGCAGCGTTGGACAGGCAGCTCCGCTTTTGGGAGCGGGGTACAGGGATTGTGGCTCGGGGTTGAAGGCAGAGAGGTGGGCGAGCCATCAGGCTGGTCCCGGGGCACGGTGGCTGCAGGAGAAGGTGGGACAAAATGAGAGAGGGTCCCGCGGAGGTGGTAAAGCCAGCGGTCACCCCCCCCCCAAGATGCGCGCTTCCATTCTGCCGCCCTCCACGCTGCAGCCCCGGGGGGGGCTGTGGGGAAGGGGGTTGGCACCCGCTCCAGGGAGGGCTGTGAGCGTGCAGCCCCCTTGTCCCCCCCCCTGCCAGCCATCCTGTCCCCCCTCTGCCACCATCTGCCTCCCCTGTGCCTCCATCAGCCGCTGTTATGGCAACGGGGGGTTTCCAGGGCAACGGCTGAGCCGCCTCTGATTGGCGATTGCCAGGCAGGGAGGATGAAGGCCTGGGCTGCCCTGAGATGATGCTCCCAGGTGAGCAGGACCGGGCAGATGGAGGTGGTGGGGGGGGGCAGGCAGCCCCCCGACCCCGCATCCCTCCAGCACCCGCCTTGGTCAGGCTGCGGGGAGGCCCAGGGCAGCGAGGATTGATTCGGAATGGGGGTCCCCCTGTGTTTTCCTGGTGGGGACCACCCCCCCGTCTGGCTGCCTTCCCCGCTGTGCTGGGGACAGCATCGCGCCCGGGACGCAGCCCTTGACCCAAGGCCGCTTCAAAGGGCCCGGCGTGGCCGCCTGCTCCGTGGGAAAGCGGCTGAGGGCAGGTCCTCGGGGAGCAGGGAGCGGCACGGAAATGCTGCTGGGAATGGGACGCTGCGGGGGGACGGCACCACGCCGGGCGCAGGGTGGGAGACGGGGGGGGGGGGGGGGGGGCTCCGCTTCGCCAGCGGCTTGTTCGTACCCGAAATCGCCCGTCTGTTGCCCTCTCCGCAGGGAAACGGCGGTGTGGGGGTGGCGTTGGGCCAAGCGGAAGGGCCGGGGTAGGGAAGGGGCTCGATGCCCCGTGGGGATCAGCCCAGCTGCACTCTCGGAAATAGCGTGGGTCAACAAACATGAGTCACGCTGGGAGACACGAGGATCGGGACAGGGACAGCACAGCTTGTCCCCACCATGCAAAAGTCATGGGGGAAGAAAGGGAAAGAGAGGAGGCCCTGGAGCTGCTTATCCCAAAGAGGACCTGGCTGGACGGAGCAGCGTCAGGGTTGAGGCCGTCCTGCCGTCACCCAGAGCCACGGCTCGGCCCCTGCCCTGGGAGTGGGGTGGGTGGCGGGGCAGGGACGAGGCGGCATGGCTCTGGGCAGGACGGGCAGCGCTGCTCGGGGGGCTGTGGGTTGTGGCCAAGCCCCAGCGCTGCCCCTTTGCCCTCTGCCCTGAGCTGTTCAGGCAGAGATGCTGCCCTGGATGGTCCTTACCCCGGCGGGTCCCTGGGCTCATTGTGAGCCGCTGCTGGTTCCAGTTAGCGGCAGGAGCGGGAGACACGGAGCGCTGGCATCAGCAGCTCGGCAAAAGCCCGTGGTGTGCGTGGGGCTGCCAGGACGGCCGAACCTCCCCCTGCAGCCGGCGCGGTGCCCGCTGCCCAGCTCTAATCTGATGGCCCAGGCACGTGGGTCAGCCACAAAAGCAGCTTAGCGGCATCACGGGCTGGCAGGAGCAGGTCAGCGTGCGAGGGGGATGCTGCAGCCCCTCTGTGGGGAGCAGTGGGGGCCTCCCTAGGCTGCAGAGCTGCCACGTGCGGGCGGCACGTCCCGCTGGCACAGAGGACGTGGCTGGGTCCGTGGAGGGGCTGGGGTTGGCACCAGCCTCCTCTTGAGCATCCTGGTAACGAGCCCCGAGGGGTCTGCGGCATGGCGAGCGTCGGACCCCCACCCTGAGCCTGTCCCCGGCAGAGGGTGGGCACCCTGTGCCCATGTCTGGGAGCGGGGGGACAGCTCCGTTCCCAGTTGACATTAACCCTGTTTTGTTGTTGTTAACCCCGTTTTGCGTGCAGTTTCCAAGGCTGGGACGTGCCGTGGTTGGGGTAGAGGTGCCGGGGGGGGGGGGGGGGCTCCTTTCCCCGTGGGGGGCTCGTGTCCCTGGCGCTGCAAGGCTCAGCTTTGCTCTGAGCTGTCCCAGTCGCTCCCAGCAGCTGGGCTGTGTCCGGTGGGTGCTGGCGGGGGGGGGCACCCGGTGCTGTGACGGGGTGGCAGACAGATGCTGGGAGTGGGCAGAGCAGGCTGCGAGCGCTCCTTGCCCACATTGCAGAGGGGGAGAGGCTGGATCTGGCCCCCATGCCCTGGGGTGGGTGAGGAGACAGGCGGCGGGTGTATGAAGGGGGTCTCAGGGTGATGGGGCAGGATGGAGCAGCCCCTTAGCCCCAATTTGATGCCCGGCGGGGGGGGGGGGGGGGTATGTGGCTGTTGAAATAGAGCCTTGTGTTGTCGTGGGTACGGTGCCTGCTGTACCCGCAGGGAAGAGCTGCCTGTCCGTCTGTCCCTGGGCTGGCGGAGGCTCTGGAAAGGGGGGCGATTTGTGATGTCGGGGCTCCCCAGACCTTCCCGAGCGGTGGCAGGCGGCAGGGCGAGGGTTAAACGCGTGGGGACCGCCGGGGGGGGGGGGAATGGGGGGGGCTGTCTTTGAGTCACTTCCTCGCAAGGGGAGGGAGGGAGGGAGGCTTTTTGGGGCTGCCGAGCTGCTTTTCGACAGCCTGGCTTCCACTCTGAAGATGAGCCCTGCTCGTTTTCCTCCCCACCGCCCCAACCGGGCTCCCCTCCCTGTCCCCCCCCCACCCTGACCACCACTGATCTCCCACCCGGAGCAAAAAGGATGCTGGTGCTTTCCTAACCTAGCCCAGACCACCCCCCCACCCACCCCCCCACCCCACTCCGGGTCCTCCCGACCCACCCTCGTCTTCCCCCCCCCCCCCCCCGCCCCAAATTCTCCCCCTTCACCCGGAGCCCGAAGCGGTTCACTGCGATGATGGAGGTGCTGGTGCAGCCGGATGAGAGCCCCGGTCCTGTGGGCGAAGGGCCGGAGCGTGGCGTGGAGGAATCCGAGGGGAAGCGACCCCCCAACACGGGCGCCCGTCTGTGGGGCAGGGTGCGCAGCAAGCTGCTCCGGCAGAAGGTGCTTTTCGGGGTGCGGGGTTTGGGGGGGACTGGGGACACGGTGGTGGGCACCAAACGGGCTCTGGGACAGCTTCGTCGCGTCGCCGGGCTGTGGTGTGTGTGGTGGTTGAGGTTTTGTGTGGGTGTGGGTGTTTCTGATGTGGGGGGGCTGTGTTGTTTGTGGGGAGAGGGTTGCGGGGTCCGTGCGCGGAGCAGGGAAGCTGTTCGGGTGCTTTGGAAACTCTTCGAAGCAGTTAGCAGCCTGCGGGGTGTTTGTTTCCCTCCTCTCCCTCTGCGTGCTGGGGGGGCTGAGGTGTTTGCATTGGGGGGGGGGGGGGTCCTGCAGAGGGAAGTTGGGGATCCCCCCTGCCCAGCCCTGGGGGTCACCCAGGAGACAGTGATGCTTGTGGGCTAGCTGGGGCTGGGCTCCTGGGGTGCTGCAGCACCCAGTGCCTGCGTACCCCCTCTTGCTTGGTTTGCAAGGACCCCCCCCCCCCCAAGCCCCCCCCGGGTCCATCCAGGCTTCCCCCAGCTCCCAGCCATGTCGCAGCCACATTAGCCCGTGCTGGGGAGGACGGAGGGCAGGGGTGGGCAACGGAGGTGACAAGGGAGGGGGACAGCACCGTCGCAGGCTGTTCCAGAGCCCCCGCGATCCCATGGGGGACTCTGGGGGTTTCCCTCCGTGCGGTACCCCTGCGTGGGGAGCTGCTGGCTTGGGGCTCGGCTGTGACCGTGGGCAAGAGCTGCCCGGGCCCGTGGGGGTTTGGTTTGGCAGCAGCGGGGCCAAGGTTTGCTCGGCGGCGGGGCTGCCGGCGCGGCGACGGGGCTGCCTGTGACGCAGCGGCATTAACCTCGATTCTGTGCTGCCGCCGCTGCTCCCGCAGCGGGGATTAAGGGGCGACGAGGGCTATGCGGGGAGGCTGCTCGGCGGCTGCCGCTAGCTGTTGCTGGGTCAAAACACGAGGGGGTTTTGTTTCCCAGCCCCACATGTCCCCACCGTGGCTGGCGGCTGCTGACCGGGAGGCGCTGGGGCTGCAGGGGCAGGATGCGGCCCCGGCGGGTCTGTGCATGGTCCCGGCGTGCCGCGGGTGTCTGCTGCTTCTCGGGTGGCTCTCAAAAGGGGGCTGTGAGTCGCCGCTTTTTTTTAGGGCTGTGCTTTGCCGCTGGCAGCGTTTGCTGGTGTGGGGGTTGCTCTGTCCCCACGGCACGGAGTGGCTCAGGGACCGCCTGTTCCTTGGGGAAGGAGCTGCTGGCACGGAGGTCTGGTGGGGGCATCTGCTTGCCGGAACCGGGGCAGCCGCGGGAGGCCAGGCTGAGATGTCCACGGGTGCTGCGCCGATGGGAAGCAACCCCGGTTGTAGCGGCTCCCCCAGGAACCCGCTCGGTAGGGTCATGGCAGAAGTGGCGTCGCTTGGCTAAGCCACGAGTTTGCTCCCGATGGCTTCACCCCGGGCTGATGGCTGGGTGACCTCGTGGGCATGAGGCGCGAGGAAGGGATGTGCCCAGCCTGGCAGCCCCTGCCCTGCTGTAGCATCCCGGTGCTCGGGGCCCTGGAGAGCCGCCATGGGGGTTTGGAGCCATCCCAACTCCTCACCTGGGAGCCCCGGGCACCCGGCGCTGCCTGGGTCTGTCTCGGCTGCCGCTGCCTGCGCAGGAGGTGTATCCGCCACGCGTGGCCTTGGAGGACAAAATCCCAGGAGGTGGCCTTGTCCCCTCGAGTTCAGAGTCACCCCGTGCATGAGATGAGCAGCAGGCAGGGGCTGCGGGGGTAAGCACCAGCAGGACTTGGGGGTCCCTCTGCTACCGGCGTCTCCCCAGGAAGCACAAAGCGCTGCGGGGCTGCCAGGATGCTCATCGCCTGCCACGCTGCCGCCTTTTCCTCCGCGACCTGGGGCCTTGTCCTGCGAGCAAACGCCTTCGGGTAATTTGGGAAAACGGGATGACAGCACGTCCCCGTGTCCGGGAGCAGAGCGTGTTTCGTCTCGCCGTGGATGAGAGCGGCACTGCAGCGGAGCTGGCCTGGGCACGGATACCGCCGCTGCTGAGCGTCCCCTGAGATGCAGGAGGGAGCAGCCCGCAGAGGTGCTGGTGACCTGGCTGAGCAGTCTCCCTGGGCACGGGCCGGTGGTTGAAGCTGGCTGACCTGCCAAAGTGGAGCTGACATCTGGGACAGCAGCATGTCACTTGGGCCATCCTGCACAGCGCTGGCACAGAGGCTGTTCCCCACCGGCCCCGGGACGTCCCCGCGTTGTGCTGGAGCGTGGCGGCTCCCTTTGGAGGAGAAGGAGATGGTGGTGGGAGCTGAGACGGGGTGTTTGCCAGCGCTGCGTGGGCAGGAGCTGCCTCTGGCTCTGTGGGTGGATGCTCCCGTCCGTCCTCCCACGCCTGGAGACGAAGCATCGCCGGTGGCTTTGCATCCTGCGGGGAGCGGGCAGCGTGGCGGTGCTGCCTGCCTGCTGCGCGGGGTGCCAGCGGGCAGGGCTGGAGGAACGCCGGGGCCAGGCCACAGCCGGTGCCCGACGGGCGTATGGGGACCTGCCCCAGCTGCGAGGGGGTTCAGGCCAGCGGTCCTGGCTGAACTAGCCCAAATTTGGAGCCGTGCCGGCTGCTGCGGGGCGCTGGATGGGGACGATTCTGCCCAACTGGGGACAAGTGGCTGCGGGAAGGCGGTGTGCTCGGGGTAAGGTCCGCGGTGCTGGCGGCAGCCAACCTGGCTTTTATTAAAGCTCTCTTCAGAACCCTGCTAAAGCCCTTCCAGATGTGAGCTGCCAGGGCCATCAGAGCCAGGGGGGACCCGGGGGGACGGGGATGGGGAAGGCGTATGCGGTGGTTGCAATTAAATTTGCACTGCGGAGCGGGGAGGCCCACAGCTCCCGATCCGGCTGGGGCACAAAGGGCTTCGCTGCCGCTGCCTGGGGCTCGCAGGGTTGGATGCTGTCACGAGCGGGACCGGGCTGTGTGGGGAAAAGGGATGAAAGCCCCACGGCACGGGTGGCGTGGGGCTGGCGTTGGTCGTGGTGGGTGCACGGCAGCGCTGCGGCGGGGGGGATCCGCTGCTGGCGGGGGGGGACACGGGGGAATCGGAGCGGCAGGGCTGGGGTCGGCGGCGGGCTGGCTGCAGCCTCGTGATCCTGGTGTCCAAATCTGCTGCAGGGCCCCACGGGAGCCCAGGGCAGCTGCAGCCTTCCTCCTCCTCCTCCTCCTCCTCCTCCCGCTCCCCCCGCTGCTGTTCTCAGCAGCCGCAGGGCTGGCGGGGAGGAGGTGGCGTGGCGCTGGCCGGGCTCTCCCGTGCGCCAGGCTGGAGCGCCAGGGAAGGCTCCACGTCAGGAGCCGTTCCCGGGCCGTGCTGGAGACCGTAGAATTTCCCGTGGCACTGCAGTCGCCGAGGAGCTGCTCGGGCTTACCGTGGCACAGGGCTGGGCGTCGGGCGATGCCACAGTGCTGGGTCTGTGCCGAGAACCAGGACAGCTCGATCCTGTCCTCGGGAGCGTGGGGTCTTGGTGTGCAAGAAGGGACGTGAGGGACTCCAGGGTCCCCCCCCCCCCCCCCCATCGTGATGTGTAGCGGCTTCACAGGCAGCCAGAGGCTGGGGCAGGGGAATGGCAGCTCTGTGGCCGCAGCAGCCGTTCTGGACATCTTTGCGCTCGCCCGGAGCATCTCCCGACCCAGCAGCTGTAGGAAACTCCCGTGTCCTTGAGGAGTGACCCCGCACGCTTGGCGCGAGCCGCGCATGGCAGCTGCGTGCACGTGGCCCTGGGAGCCCCCGCCAGTCCCTGCCAGCTCCCACATCCCATCCCCTTCCCCGAGGGGACATTAGTGCTGGGCTCTGCCCCACTGCCCGCCCTGTGCATTACGGGGATCGATGGGGCTGGATCGATACCACCAGCTGGGGACCGAGAAACCCCAAAAGGCAACTGCACCCACCTCTGCCCAGCCCTGGGGCCCGGCGCCCACCATGGCACGTGCCGGGGCCTTGGGAACGCCAGCACCTCGCCGCGGCGGCCGGGCGCCGGGGCAGCATCACCAAGTCCCCCGCTAGCCCCAAAGCCAGAAATAGCGGAGCCCGTCATTCCCAGGGGTTATAAATAGCCTTGGCTATGGGGAGATGTTGTTTTTCTGCATGGAAAACGCTGCCCTAGTTCTGTTTCATCAATCTGCTGCCAGAAATAGTCCTAATTTCTTGGAAATTTCTTGCTTCTCGGGTGTGGGTTAAAGCACTGCCTAGCAGGGGCTCGGGGGGGGGGGGGGCCAGGGTGGGGAGGCTGAGCCCACCCGGCTTCAGGGCACGGCCAGAGGGACCCCAGACCTTCCCTCTCCATCCTTCTGGCGTGGGCAGCACGGTGCCAGGGAAGAGCATGTCCCGTGCCCCACGCTGTCTGTGGGTCAGGGGGGCTTCGGGGGCCGCCAGGCTGGGGCGGCAGCGGGGCTGGCATGGGGCTGCATCCCCGCGGAGCTCACGCACCATCTCTCCCCGCAGCTGGACCCGCAGGCCGTGCAGACGAAGAACTGGCACATGGATGTGATTGAGATGAACGGGGTAAGCAGGGCCGCGGGGACACACAGCCCCTCGCTTTGATTGTAGCCCCTTCCCCGGGGCTGTGCTGTGCCTTCATGCGATACGGAGGTGACGGGCCAGGGCCCGGCTGCTGGGAGTCACCTCCTGTCTCCTGCAGATCAAGGTGGAGTTCTCCATGAAGTTCACAAGCAGAGACATGAGCCTGAAGAGGACCCCATCCAAAAAGCAGACCGGCGTCTTCGGGGTCAAAATCAGCGTCGTGACAAAGTACGTGCGGGGCTGGGGTGGGGGGGGGGCTGATCTGCTCCGGTCCCTGTGGCTGTGGGGTTGCACCATGTCCCCTTACTCCCACCAACACCGGAGAGCTCAGCTTTTGCTCTCTGCTGCGGTCTCGTCTGTTCCTTTGCCACCCCCATCCTTCCCACCCGGCACGTCCATCCTGCCCGTGGGCCCAGGGTTTGCAGGGCTGAGCCGGCTGCCGTAGGGTCCCCCGGGAATTTTTCCTCATGGCTCTGCTTTCCGAGCCAGGCGCGAGCGCTCCAAGGTGCCTTACATCGTGCGCCAGTGCATCGAGGAGGTGGAGAAGAGGGGCATCGAAGAGGTCGGCATCTACAGGATCTCTGGCGTCGCCACTGACATCCAGGCGTTGAAAGCCGTCTTCGATGCAAGTGAGTGTCCTGGGAGACGGCCGCCCTTCGCGTCACGTTACCCTGGGAGGGTTCACAGGCACCGAGATGCCCCTGGTCCCCTGCCCTGCAAGCCCAGGGTCTGGTTATTGCACTGCGTCTGTGCAAAATGTGCCGGTGCGCCCAGGAAGGGGCTGGGGGAGAGAAGGAGGGTGTAGCTGGGAAAGCAAACGCCCAGAGGTCCCAGCCTTGTTTGTGCCTTGGTGTCTCTGAGCTGCTGCAGCGCCTGGCTGGCTCCTGGGAGACACTGAGTCAGGGCAACGTTGCAAATGGATTTGCAAATTGTTCCGCGTCCCATTGCCCGGCCAGGCGGGAACCGCTCGGCTCTTCCCAGCCCCTTCCTGGCAAAACAGTGCTGTGGACCCGGCGGGGCTGCCCCTGCCCCCCAGCCGACAGCCTGCCCAGGCAGCTGGGGTGACGTGGGGGGGGTTGAGATCCGGAGGGGAAGGAGGTGCAGGAGGCATCACACGTGGGTGCTCTTTGGACAGATAACAAGGACATCCTGGTCATGCTGAGTGACATGGACATCAATGCCATCGCCGGCACGCTGAAGCTGTACTTTCGTGAGCTGCCTGAGCCCCTCCTCACTGACAGACTCTACCCCGCCTTCATGGAGGGGATCGGTAAGGGCTCGGGCATGGGGAAGGGGTTGGTGCCCAAGCGTGGTTCTGGTTGGCATTGCCTGCTCCGGGATGGGAGACTCCCGAGGGTCCTTCCCAACTTAGCCCACTCGGTTCTGGCTGTCCTTGCCGGCTCGCGGTGCTGCTCCCCAGGGCGCGGGCAGAGCCCTGCGGGGCAGGGTCGGCCGCTCGTGCGGTGGCTGCCGGGAGGCGTCTGGCCGTGGTGGGTCCTGCTGCTGCACAAGACGTCACCAGCCCCTGTCCTGAGGTCTCTCCCTCCTTGTCTCCAGCCCTCTCGGATCCTGCTGCCAAGGAGAACTGCATGATGCACCTTCTCCGCTCGCTGCCTGACCCCAACCTCATCACCTTCCTCTTCCTGCTGGAGCACTTGAAAAGGTAACGGCTCGGCTTGCGGCTCCCGGGCGCCTGCCTGGCGCGGGCGGGAGGTGCAGGATGGGTCTGTCTCCACTTTTCCGTGGGGATGGGACGTGAGCAGAGTTAGAGCCGCTGTCTGATTCCTGTGGTGCCTGTGCAGCCGCGGGCTGATTCCAAACTGGAGGCAGATGGTGCTGTGCTGGTGCAGAGCAGGGCTGCAGGCAGCACCCAGGGCCAGCAACAGCAGCTCGGTGTCGGGCAGGAGGCAGAGTCGCCCTTTCCTCTCCCAGCCCCTCCAAGAGGGTGCAGCCCCAGGTGTGTCCCACCTGCCCTATCTCCCCGGGCTCCGGCGTGTTCGCCAGGGTCAGGCTGGGACCCGGCATGCCACGAGTCCTTTTGGCTGATGTCAGTGTTGGCTTCCCACGGCTCCTTTCCGTGGGCCCCATAGGATGCTGGAGGGATCCTGGAGCCGTTGGGCCCCACGGAGCAGCCCCCAGCACCCCAGGACCACCGGCCACGGTGCCAGCAGGGATTTTGCAGCGCACGGCCGTTGATGCGGGTCAGCTCTGCAGGGAGCACACGTCCTCTGGCAAGATGCAGCTCTTGGCTGCTGCAGCGGGTGTGCAGCTGGTTGGACGAGCACTCTGCGGGGAGCGGCTGGCCTTGGTGCAGGACGGGGAATCGATTGGGAGCTGTGCAGTGTCCCCCTGAGCAGGAAAACTGAGTGCTGTGTCCCTTCCCACTAGTCCAGCAGTAGGTCCTGCAAAACAAGGTGCAATAATCCCTGTAACTCGTCTGCTGCGGGTGGCCAAAATCCAGAGAAGTCAGCTCTGCGGACGTGTCCCAAAGCTGCGGGTGACGTCCCGTGTCGCTCGTCCCGGGGCGAGTGCAGCAATGCGTGGTTCGCCAGGCTTTATTTTGGCACAGATGGAGCCCATGCAAACCTGGGGACGGACAGTTTTGGGGCTCGCTGGGGACCCAAAACCCATGGAGGGCACGGGGCTGTGGGCAGGGCAGTGGTGCAGCACGCAGAGCCTGTCCAGAGCTGGCCACGAATTTGGGACCAGGGCTCACGGCTCATGTTACTTGCATCATGAAGCTTTTTTTTTTTTTTTTTTTTTCCCCCTCTGGTTTGGCTAAAACCAAACAGAAAAAGTGATTGATGCTAGGGGGGTGGGGAAGGAAAAAATCCATTTCCATCCTGAGAACTGGGCACAGCCAGTTCCCACATCTGCTCCCCTGGCCGGGGCTCAACCGTGCAGCCCGTGCCGGGGAGTGCAGCTGCCTCCTAACATGGCAATGTTGTGGTCCCGGTTCCCTCGACGCAGGCTGGCTGGGGTCCCCGCGGGGTCGGTGGGGTAGGGAGCACTTTTTGGGGGGGGCAGGGGAGTGGGTGCGGGGAGGCACGGGCTGGTGCGGAGCTCCCCGTACCCCTGCCACGGTTTGGGAAGGGTGGAGGCCCCGCAGCACATAAAGCAAGCAAGGGCTTGGTCGCTGCCACATCACACCCGGGGCTCCCAGCCAGGCCCGGCGGCTCCGGCGGAGGCCGTGAAGGGGGCAGAGCTCCCTGCCCTGCACCTGGGTTTGCCGGCGGCCGTGACGGGCAATGGCAAGCCGGAGGTACCCTGCCGGGGCTGGGAGAAGGGAGACCAGCGCTCGCCCCCCCGCTACCCCCGCCATCGCCCCGTGGTTGCCCCGCTCCGGGAGAACAGCTTTAGGGGCTCACGTTCCCTCTCTCCCCGTACCCCGCAGGGTGGCTGAAAAGGAGCCTATCAACAAAATGTCTCTCCACAACCTGGCCACGGTCTTCGGGCCAACACTGCTGAGACCCTCAGAGGGGGAGAGCAAGGCACATCTCACGCTGGCCTCCGACATCTGGTCCCACGACGTGATGGCCCAGGTAGGAAGGCGTCCTGGCAGTGTGGGGAGCGGGGGGGTTTACCTGCCTGTCTGGGTAGGTTTGTAACTCTCTGCGGGATGTGGCTGCGCAGGGCCAAGCTGGGAGGTGGCAGCTCTGCCCCTTTCTGGCCTAACGCCCCCCATTTGCTTGCTACAGGTCCAGGTCCTTCTCTACTACCTGCAGCATCCTCCCATCTCCTTCACTGAGCTGAAACGCAACACACTTTACTTCTCCACGGACGTGTAGCCTGCAGGGAGAAGGCACCAGCTGCAAACACTCCCAGCTCCCTGCTGGGGGACACGGACTGGATCGCAGCCCCCCCCAGGGAGACCGGCCCGGACCCAGGACGGTGCCGCCTGCAGCTCCCGTACAATCGCGTACCAGTGGCCCGGTCCTACCCCAGGCGCCGTGCCTCTCTGTAAAGTAGTCGTGTCTTATGTCCCTTCTTGTGTTCAAGAATTGTTTTTATGTATATTTGTTCAACGGAAGAGGTAGTGACTGACAAGGGCTGTGGACACAGGCTTCCCCCTTGGCTAGTTTTCTCCTGGACTCCTTTCTGCCTGCTCGCTCCTACCAGGCGTCCCTCGTCTCGCCCAGCTCGAAGCCTGCAGCGTCCCACGAGTGCCTGTTTCGCTGCCCAGCTCCCCTGCCCCACGCCTGCATGTGCAGCACCGGCTTGCTTCAGAGGCTGGGAGCTCACGGGCTTCCCTCCCCGGTGACGGTGATGACCAGCTCTGCTTTGGCTTGCTGCCTGCGCAAACGTTGGACCCCGTGCCTGGATCCTGCTCTGGCCCGAGCAAACCTGCGACCACGAGAGCGGAGGAGCGGGGTGCTGCTTCCTCCTCGCCGCGTCTCTTCTGGGTGCTTTCAGGCCAGTCCCCTCTACAGCCCTTATCCTGCGCTTTGCCTGTGTGCGTGTAGCGCGGCGGTTACTTCCCTCGCTGTATCTCGCCTCCAAGTAGCGTTTTGGGTAACCCGTCACACAAGGCTGGAGCGAGAGGTGCTGTGCTGGTCTCGATCCACGGCCAGCCGGGCAGGTCTGCTTCCTCCGCCACAGGCTGACCCCAGGGCAGTGCTCTGGCACTGATGGGGGGTCCCATCAGGGCACGTGGATCCCAGTTTCCCCAACAAGCCCTGGCAGGGAACAGGGTCCCTGCCGTTGCCGTACACCCGTATCTCTGCCGCGGCGAGGCGCGCGCGCCCCTGCCAGCCCAGCACTGCCGCAAGGACTGCCGACGCTGGCTGCGCCCTGTGGCAGAGCCTGCCGGGGCACCAGCGTTCCTGACGTGGCCGTGAGAATGGGGAGGTTTTTGTTTCCCTCCTTGGCCTTCCCCACTGCCCTGGGCAAATGGCAGCACACGGCCCTGCCTCGGTGCCAGCCAGGCTGCCAGAGGCAAGTGCTCTGCGGCAGCTGGACGGTCACCCAGCCTGGAAACCGGCGCAGAGGGACAGGAGGAGGAAAGCCTTCGTGGCCCTCACTACTGAAGGCAGAAGTGCTTCATTTTCTCTTTCTCACAAAGCAGTTGCTGCTGGGTTAGCCGTGCCCGGCCAGCTCAGGTCCATTTTAGTTAGTGGCTCCAGTTCTTGACCCCCAGGCTGATGGCTGGAGTTGTCATGCCACGTCCCAAGGCAGGACAGCCACGTGTCTGTACTCACTGCCAGGCTGCGCTCTGGCTGCCCGAGTGCCTGGCTCCCGGTATGTCCCCCACCTTCCCACACTCACAGGTAGGTACTGGTACCTGTTGGGACACAAAACCTTTCGCTCTGTGAGCCGAGTCCGTGTCCTTGTGGGAAAGCTCCCCCTCCCCGATTGCGTTGGCCCCGTGCTCTCCTGTGCCAAATGGAGATGGATGAGAAGTGACCAAGCGTATCCCTGCTAGCAGCGGCGTTGCCTTTACCCTCCTGACTAACAGACTGTTCCAGGTAGAGCCCGGCCGCCTGCCACTGATGCACCAGGTATGTCCAAAGCCCACCTCCCCGGGGAAGGCAGCACTTGCCGGCCCCGCACCAGCAAAGCGACTAAAGGAGGGGAGGTCTTTCAGTCCCCCTCCAAAGGGCTCACACTCCAGACCCTGCTCCTCTTGACTACCAGCTAAACAGAAGGGAAACAGCATTGCAGAAAAGAACCAGGCGTCTGTCTTGGCCCTGGACCCAGTAAGGAGGCCGAGTTTTAGATCTGACTGCACAATGGATCCCTGTGTGTGTCTGATTTGTTACATGTGTCCAAGTCTCTGTCCACGATACTGTCATTCCAGATGGAGACTCTGTACAGCCAAATTCCCCCCGCGCGACAGTGGCTGGAGGCCCGGTCCACACAGCCCTGGCACAACAGGCTGCGGCCGTCCCCATGACTGGCTTGTGCTTGTCCCTACAGGAAGGAAGAGAGGGGGGTGGACTCTTGCAGCTACAGGTAGAATAGAACTGTTAATTAATATTTGACTTTCAAAAGTTGTTAAGGATATATTTTTGTTTGTGTTCTGTTTCAATTTCTGTAGATTATAAACTTTAAATGGCTGTAAACCATGTGAGGAGAAAAAAAAATGTTAATAAAAATGCAAAGCCCCGACATTTGCACAAAAGGAGCCCTGTGGTGTTGCTGTTTGCACTAACTGATCACCTTGGCATCACAGCTTCTCTTTCAGTTGTGGAAATCTTGCTAGTTGCACTTCAAGCCAGTGGTATAAGCACAGGCATTGTGCCAGGCAATCTTTTAAGAGACATCTTATGGTTTGGGCTACATCCTTGCATTTCAGTACATTCTGGAGGAAAAAAACCTGGACTGTCTGGAGCCAGCCTGTTTAATCAGCCCAGAATTACTCAAGCTTAAAATTCAGCTGACTTGCACAGCTTCTGGCCTGAGGATACTGAACAGGCACAGCAAGGGACATCAGGCAATCTGGAAACCTCATCTGATAGATCACATGGTGCTGTCTCCCCACTTCTTTCCCTGTGGGAATGAGAGACAGCATGCCTCCAAACTGACCACTGACCACTGTATCAGCCAAACTACCCTGCTAGTATTGCTCTTCCAGGTAAGCAAGTGCTGTCAGTATTCTGGGATGTCAAACCGTGGATGCAAAGGAGGAGAAGTGGCTGGGAGAACCCTTATTAGGCGTGTGCACTGAATCTGAAATCCCACTGCCTCAAAAAGATGAGGGTGGGTGTTTGCCCTTGCGGAGTGGCTCAATGGAGGTTAAAATCAGCCTAAACTATTCAGAGTATAAAAATTACCCCCCTGAGGTCTGAGAACAGAGCTTGGTTAGAAGAGCAAGAGGGCTAATATGAATGCAAAGCAAAAAGGCAGCAGCTTCTTGAGCTAATGAACAGATGTTGACTTCAGTACCAACATTCTGCACTTCACTTCCCCCAGTGTAACGCTGGGGCACTCAGAGGTGGTACAGGGATGTACATGATGGGAAACAGACCATGTGCTAAGTGAATGCCCAGTTACTCTGTCTAACAGTGGTTTATTCTCACAACTCTGCTTTCTAGTCTCACTATCAAACTGCTGGAACTAATGGTGTGAGCCTGTGGCAGTTAAAGCAGTAGCAAGATTATTTGTACTCCCACAGTGAGGTTAAATCAGGCTAGCCAAGTGGCTACAGAGAATTATACTTCTGCAACAACCTCTTTTTTTCCCCTTAAACTGTTTTGTTCATCTGCCAGTAACCACGCAGTTCTAAGGCTAAGGATTCCTTTTTGCTTTTCCCTTTAAGACAGGGTAAAGAAATCTGGCTCTCATCTCTGTACTCGAAATAAGACAAGTTGTACAGATGGTGGTTTGTCTTCAGCTGGTATTTTAAGAAAAGCCTGGAACAAACTTATTTCTCCACAGGATCTTACCTCTCCTCAACAGAGTAGCAAGCTGCAAACTGATAACTGTTAAAACACTTGCAGCTCGTTCAAATACATGATAACCTAAATCACTGCCTTTCTTTTTGAAGATTGTCCTCCTGCCTCTTTTGATGCTAGCAGCAGACTTAATCAAAGTCAGACCCAAAGGATTGAAAAAGCTCAGAGTCCAGGCTTGTTTCCTGGAAACTGACAGTCAGCTGATCCATCCTGGAGATACTGCTCACTGCGCCTGGCTCCATCCTCGCATACTCCCGCAAGTCTGCCTGAAGCAGCACGCCAGGGCTCAGAGCCAGATTATTGTTAGTCATTCAGGAAAAGCGGCCAACACCATCCAGCTTGCGCTGATCAGGACTCCAGAGGCAGTGGAAAGGTAAGCCTGATGGTTCTTCTGCCGTGATGCAGGCTCTTAGCAGCAGCACTGGAACAAAAGGGAAACTTGCTCCCAAGGGATCCCACTGTTACCGTAGATAGTAATCAATTGCAGCGGAGAATGCAGCAAATCCACCACAGCCGATAACCCCTGCCTTCAAACCAGCTGCAATGCAAAAAGGGTGGGAAAGAATGAGACAAAATAGGAAAAATATTTTTCTTCCCAGTAACTAGCTTACGCTGTGCTGGCTTGAAGAGCTTAACACCTGCAGGAACCTGGCGGTCCGCTAGCAGGGAACACTGGCACTACCACTGCCCAAGGTGAGGGGGGAACCTGGCACGCACTGGACTTACTTAAAACTACCACAGCTGGACTAGCACGGCACGCTGTCTGGGCGCTGTGCTGCTAAGTCTCCCCCCAAAGGACAGAAGAGAAAACGCCAGTGGCCATTGCTGATTTCAGTGCGCTCTGATCTGAGCGCTGCCAGTGGCTTTGCTGTTGGACTAGGGAGGGATGAGAAGAGCAGCTACTGCTTTGAAAGCTCTAAGAGGATTAGGTCCAGGACAGACACAACTTAACAAGCTCAATTAGAAGCACTTTCAAGAGCACTTTCTTTTCTTTTATGCTCTGTGGACAGGTTTTTTTTCTTAAGGAGAGGTGAGAGAAGTTTGATATTTCTGATGAGCAGAGCAGCTCTCTTCCTACTTGGGGCTTTTCTCCAGATGTTTGTTAGCACTCAAGGCTTCCCGAAGTCCCCACTAGTGCCTGCTGGACTGAAAGCCCAGTGCTCCTGCTCTTTTACAGCTAAATAGAATTGTCTGTTTGAACTGATATGTGAGAAAGGAGGAAAGCATTTTACACACTGTGCAAATTAACAGAGTTACTGCCAGTGAAATAGTACATATAAGCAGAGCTCTGTTAACACAAGAGCTGTAGCTTCAGAGAGTTGCTCAGTATGTATTTTTGGCTCCCTCCCCACAACACCACAGAAGAGTGTGGATAGCTAACACCATTTCCTGATTTTTCTTTCAAGTCAATTCTGTTCATTTTCCTCCAATCTCACTGTCCTGTATGACCAAGCCTTCCCTACCCGCACATCTCTTTCAAGCTGACAGGAAAGCAATAGAGCAGTTCTGCCAGTCCAGAGTACACTCTCACGTTGACATCACCACAACCCCACGCAAAGAGATTTGTAGTGTGTGTTCCGTTAAAAACACCGTATGCTGCGTAACCAAATTAGAGTCCTATCACAGAAATAGTTCATAGCAGGCTCTACCAACCTCTGAAGCCGATTGCTCCTCCTGTGATGCAGCCGCTAATAACACTATTCTTCCAGTCTGACTTGCCACGATACTGTGGAATTAAAAATCAGAATCAACAAGTAAATACAGAATAAACACTCAGTATCTGTACTAATACCAAGAAAGATTAAATGACCTTCCAGCCCCTTCTCAGCTGAGGATGTTCTTCCCTCTATTCTCAGCAGATGGCCCCCTGCACTCTCAAACAGGAGACTTGCAGGGCCAGAAGAGGAAGGAAGGGGTCACCGACAGAGGTAAGACAAATCCATATGGTGCAATGCAGCGCTACGGCAAAGATTCTCAGGTGAGCCGATACAGCCCCCAGAACACAGCACTCCGCACTGGCACCAGCTCAGAGATTTTAAAGGCACTATAACTACATGAGCGCGACACAGCCTGGCCATGCAGCCCGGTTCTCAGCACAGGTGAGAGCCAGAGCACCCTGCTGACAAAGATGTACTATTTCCATAGCCAGAGCACGCTAGTTTTCACCAGTGCAGAGATCTCTTTGTTCTGCTCCATTGTGCAAGCAGATACACTTTTCTCCTACATGAGTTAAGAAATAATTGTGTCTTTCATTTAAAAGGCAGTACTCAAAATTCATAACAGGCTAATTTTCCTATTTAAGAAAATGTATGATAGGGTTACCACTGAGCTGCACAAGGTCATTACTTGCTGTAGGGACAAGAAGAAAATAGGCTTGTTACTTAAGAACTTTCATCAAAGGATCCCTTTCTGCATATGAAATTTTTAGAGGCTCAAATTACCGTGTTGCAACTTGCAGTTTGATGTCTTAAAGTAACAACAAGTACTCATAGCTAGGGTTTTAAAAAGTAACGCCTATACTTGCCAATACATTCAGGACTTGATCTGAAAAGGACTTCGCTAATGCATGCTCCTTTGCTCATTCTGTCAGAGAACAGCAGTTCTGGAGACAGGTCTCAAAGCTGAAAAGCTTTGATGGCCAAGAAACAAAAAAAACTTGCCTACTCCCTTGCCCTATTACACAGGGGATATACATACTTATTTGGATCTAGTAAAAGAGATTAGGTGTACAAGAAAACATTTCTGAATGCTTAAGAAGTTATTACTCACAGATTCTACCACACATTCTGTGCAGGAGAACATGGCGCCCACAATGGCAAAGTTCTTTGCGTAGGATATGCCTCGCTGCCCCATATCTTTGAGGACCTCTTTTGCGGTTGGCGTGCGATATGGATCCTTGGGATCAAACCCAACGTTGGTGTCGATGCCAGCTGTGAAGACACCAAATGCGCCTCCCAGAACAAATCCTGTAAAAGACAAACAGCATAAAATGAACCCCGGCTGCATTCGAGCAGCACGTTGCCCGCAGGCAGCAAACCACCTCCGCTCCCACTGTCTGTCAACGCTGCAGCGTGAAAGGGGCCAGTGCAAGAGCACAAACGGCCTGTCCCTTGACACTACGGCTGCCGCCGCCGATCACCCCCCTTGCCGACAGCCTGTGCTGAGGAAAGGCTGTGAGCACGTCTATCCTTTGCAAGGAAGGCAGACAGACAGAGAACCCTCCCTGGGACCCGTGACAGACACTGGAGGAGGCTTAGAGGGAGGAAAATTAAACACGGGGGGCCCTGTGCTGCAGCCTCTCCCCCCCCCCCCCACCGCTCCCACAGCTGGCTGCCCCGACCACCGCTCCCCCTCAACGCCCCGTCCCTCCAGCCTCCCCCGGCTCCCTCAGCCGCCCCCGCCTCACCTCCCACGCAGGCCAGCGCCGCTTTGAAGGCGCAGCTCTCCATGGCCCGCTCCACCATCTTCTGCTCCTCGCTCTTGGGCGGGCTGGGGATGCCGCCGAGGGCGGCGGGGTCCCAAGCGCGGGGCCGCCGCTGCTCGCCCACCAGGTGCTGCAGCAGCAGGCTGTACTGCAGCGGGGGAGGCTCCGGGCCACCCGGAGCGGAGGGCGGCGGCGCTGCCGCCATGACCGCGGCCTCGGACACCCGCCGCCGGCCCGGCACCGCGGCCCGGCCCACCCGAGGCGCCGGTAACGCGGCTCCCGGCAGCCGCGGCGGCGCGCGGGGGCCCACGGGAGCTGTAGTTCCGCCGAGGCGAGGCGCCGGCCGCTCTCCCCTCCCCTGCGACTACGCATCCCAGCGTGCCCCGCGGCAGGGCCTTCACGGAGAACTACAACTCCCGGCAGGCTCCGCGGCGCGACGAGGGTAGGTGAGTGGCGCGGCTTCTGACGGGATTGGCAGTCCCTTGGGACCGAGGGGGACTACATTACCCGGCGTGCTGCGCGCCAGCCCCCTGGCGGCCGTTGGGGCCGCTGCAGGTGAGGTGAGGGCTCCGGCTCCTGGAGCATCTTCGAGAGCGGCGGCGGCGGCGGCAGCAGGTGAGCGCGGCTCGGGCTCCGGCTCCGGTTCCGGCTGGGGCAGGCCGGCGGCCTCGCCCGAGGCAGCCCCGGGGCTGGGGAGGGGAGGGCTGAGGTGCCGCAGTGCGGGACCGAGTCCCTGTGCCCTGGCTGAGGTGCGGGGAGGGGGCGGCAAGCTCTTGAGGTATCGGCGGCGTCGTGCGCCGTCCTCCCGCCGTTTCCCCCTGACTGACTGGTGTCTGGGGGGGGGGGGGGGGCAACAGGTCCCGCGACGGGGACGGGCGGTTGCAGGCTCTCCCCCGCGCCGTCCCTCGAGCGGCCGGGACGAGGGCAGCCCTCCGGGGAGGGCAGCGGATCCCGGCGGTAAGCGGGGTGGGCGCCGAGCCCGGGTGCCGCTGCCGTTGCCGGTGCGGAGACCGACTCCTGCCGAAGCCCCTGCCCCGCGGCGGGGTGGTTCAGCGCCGTGGTGCACCTGAGGCGCTGCTGGCTGGACGCGTGCGGGAGGTCGGAGCGCGGGAAGCCTGCGGTTTACCCCGGCAGCCGTCAAGCGTCGTCTGAGGTGAGAGCTCATGGCACCTCAGCGTATGAGCTCCTTAGCCTGAGCTCAGGAAAGATATCTTCACTCTTCCATGTTTTCCACAGGCTAGGTGAAAATGCTGGAGTGTCAGGCCATCTCCGGTAGCTTTTCTGAGGAAACCCTGGCCGCCTCTGGCGTAGAGTGGCAGTTTTACTTCAGGACCTGTGTGTATCTCAGAAGGGCTTGGAGAATAACCAAAATCTGCCTTGCTGTCACAAAATGCAAACTTAACTCATGTCAAATCATATTGAAACCTTTGCTCTTAGAAGCTTGTTCTCTTTGGTAATGAGGTGAGAAATGGTGCTTTTTACCTGCCTTTTTTTTTTACCCTTTTTTTTTTTTACCCTTTTTTTTTTTTACCCTTTTTTTTTTTACCCTTTTTTTTTTTTACTCTTTTTTTTTACCCTTTTTTTTTTACCCTTTTTTTTTTACCCTTTTTTTTTTACCCTTTTTTTTTTACCCTTTTTTTTTTTACCCTTTTTTTTTTTCCCTTTTTTTTTTTTTCCCTTTTTTTTTTTTCCTTTTTTTTTTTTACCCTTTTTTTTTTTTCCCTTTTTTTTTACCCTTTTTTTTTTTACCCTTTTTTTTTTTTACCCTTTTTTTCCCTTTTTTTTTTTTACCCTTTTTTTTTTTTTCCCTTTTTTTTTTTTACCCTTTTTTTTTTTTACCCTTCTTTTTTTTAAGCAAGGTGCTGTGAACATTAAAAATCTTTTACTGCTTTGCTTGTGTTGCATTTTGCTTAGCCTGTTTTACTTTCTTGTTCTGGTGGACTAGAACCAGCTTTCTGTTCAGGTCGGCACAAGTGAAGATAGGTATGCCTTAAAAATAGCTTTCTTGACTTTTTAAAAAAAATATTTCTCTATTTTAATGTTAAAATTACCCATAGGTTTTTAAACACCTGAGAAATATATGGGATGGTTTCGACAGGATGCTTCGAAGTAGTGTATTTCAATAATTGAAATTTTAAAAGACTTAATAATTATTTTTAAACAATGCATTAAATATGAAATCTTCCTGATACCCTGAAACACAACTCTTTAGAGATCCTGAAGTAATCTGTTTTCTTCCTTTTTTTATTCTTTGCACTTTGTCTTGCTTATGTCTTATTTTAGGACTGGATAGGTAGGTTGAAATAACAATTTAAATTGATGGTTTTACCACTTCAAATATTTCATTATACGAAGTTCGTTTTCAACAACTTTCCTCTTAAATTCCACTGCCCTCTACTGGCTGGACCAGTAGGGTCCACCTGCCCAGTGCTCTTCCCTCTCCGTTTTTTACTCCTTTGTTGGTTTTCTTTTTTTTTTTTTTAAACGTCAGAAACTGTTGAAAAGTGTGCAGTTAAAATCTACTAAAACAGTGTCTTTACAAGGTAGAGAAGGTTGCTGGCAGGATGATCTCCCTAAGGAGCCTTGAACTTTAGATTTCAATCTTCTCCTTGATCCAAAATAACCTAGTTGGGCTGATCTTGAAGTCACACTGCAAAGCCTATTTTCCAAAGGCACAAAGGGAAAAAAGATATGTTGGATTTGGAATCTGAGGACCAAGAGTTTACATGTATAGCTGGAATATTGTTTTGACTTTCTTTTCTCTGTTCCGGGGTTTTGGAGAAAATGCTGGGTTACTATTTGTTTGTAAATATAATATTTTTATAAATATTTTGCAAATACAGTTATATAAAATACTTATATTTTTATATATAAATATTTATAAATAAATATATGTTATATTTCCCCCCCTTAGGTATTTCGTTTTCTCCTTTTCCTATTCATGCTGTTCTGTGTTCTACGCGTAAACAGATACGTGTCCTTGAGTATTTGAATAATCTCATCTGCCTGACCAGTCTTTTCATGTGAGTGAAATCAGATGGAGGATTAAGGCTTGGAGAGAGAATCTGAGAGTTCAACACATCTTTGATAAACAAGTTTTTCAAATGAAACTTTCAGCTTTTTTTTTTTTTTATAAACCTGTGAACCTTCATTATTGCAGACATGTGTAGCCAATGCATTTGATCCTCTTCCTTCACCAGGCTCTTACTGTCTGAATGCTGTCCCTGAAATCACACTTTCATCTTTGAGCTGTTAAGTCCAGTATAAGAACTTAGGTTATTTTTAACCTTGCCTAGTCCCAGATGAAATATTTTCGTTTGGTGTGAGTGTGCCTCTTTCCTGTGTAATGACAGCATTAGGTGCAGATGATCATGAGTTTTTCTACAGCCTGCAATGGACGCAATGCTCTAATGTGCTCAGCGTCTATTTCAGCAGAGGGCAGCACATGGGGATATTAAATAATTGCATTTCACTTGACCTTTACAGTGACTCAGTCTTTCTCCCACACTTCAATATTCTCCAGATGGGATAAACCTTGGAAATAATGGGGGTTTTGTTGGAAATCCTGGTTTTGCATATGTCTCTTAGTTGTAGAGCTCCCAGGTTTTGAATAGGCCTTGGCTGTCATTTCTGGCATTGCTTTTTTGAAAAAAAAAAAAAAAAAAGTCTTCATAGTGCTCAACTTTATTTTGTAAAACTGCCAGTTCCAGAGTCTTTTCTGAAGTTATCTAACTGGGCAGGAAGTGGCTGAAGGTGGAAGCCAACAATAATTAGATTAAATCAATTTTTTTTCATTCGTGCCTACCTGGCTGCACCTTTTTCCCCTTACCAGAACTGTGATGATGTAGCGGAATGAGAGGAAGAGGGGATAAATTAATGGATGTTTTCACGAAAAAAGGAAAAGGTTTCAGTCACACCACAAGCCGAAGAAAGTATGGCTGCTTTGCAGTTGGTCAGACTGCCGACCTTGCCTCTTGTGTCACAAAGAGGTTTCCAGCGGCTACAAAAGGAAGTGTGCTGGGGCCTGCTGGGCTCTGATTCTGGCAGCAACGCTTAATGTTTTCATTCTGTGGTCTTCTCATCTATATATTAAGTCTGATGCTTTCCTACTTCTTATCCAGGTTGTGAATGTAGTTGGTTTTTTGTTGGGACTTTTTTGTTGTTGTTGTTTAAAAGATTTTAGGTTTGAAAGGGCGTGGGAGAAGTAAAGTTCTTTGTGAAATATACCTAAATTCAGTGAAGGAAAGTTGTTTTAACTTCTGTACCTCCCTTGGTTTATATGAGTTTAACCAATTTATTTGTTTGAGAATGCAGTTATTTTTTTCTGCTGAGGTAGCAAGGCTTTCCATGTTGGAGAATACTGTTAACTGCTGTGGCAAACAGCTAAAGTACTGAAAAAAGGTTGGATTGTAGCTAGTTGACAGGTATATGGGAGTTAAAACTGAAAAGGCATCCTGACGCTTTTTTTTTTCTTTAGGTCAGTGTAAGATAGACTGCAGAGGGAGGTATTTCAATAAAATCTTTTAGGATCAGCAGACTTGTTCCTTGTGACTCTGTTCTGTAACTCCAGAGAGAAGGAGCAGGATGTGGGTTTTCAAGATGACTGTATGATCCTGTCCTCTTTAACATTTTATAGCTCAAAGTGCATGTCCTTTTTGAAAGTAAGGGGATTTCTTTGTGTTTGTCCCACTTCAGCAAGTTACTTCTTCCCATCGTCACAATTTCCCTAATATTACATATGCTTTTGTTTTCACCTATGAAATTCCAAATGCACTTGCGTTGTAACTCATTGTCTAAAAAAAGATCTGTATAAAGTTTCAGACATCATCATCTCCCAGGGATTTTAGCTGTTGCTATAGAAGCCTCAATTCTCTTTTGAGAGACCTTTCCAATATAAAGAAGTTGATACTGGAAGAAAGTTGTCATGGAAATATGCAGCAAAAAGAGAAAGGAAATCTCAATTTGATGACTGTTGCATAGGCTTAGCCAACTTGGTGAGGTGGCTTTGTATCTAGAGATCTGATTCTGCAGATTCTTTGTACATTCCAGTGGACTGAAACACTACAGACTAGAACCTAAAGAAAGAGATTATTTAACATTTATATAACCAAAGATACCTCTTCAACTCAGTGAGCTTCCTGTTTATCCAGATTCAAGTTTCCTCACTGCATTATAACATCTGAAAAGCAGTATGACACTGTTCTTTAGGCTACCCAGCCCTCCAGACGGGGAGACAAGGTCCCTTGGGAGCTGAGTTTGTGGCTGCGTTGCAGGAACGGGGCTCATCGGTTCCCTGGTGTCAGGCCATTGGGGTGGGTACAGAGAGCAATGTTATCTGCAGCCGCCACCAATGTTTCTCTGTTGGAAGGAACCCCCTCCAGGTGATGTTGGTAGGCCAGGGAATTTCCAGCAGCCTGGTTCTAATGTGGGATGAGCTGCAGCACAGCTTTTTATTATACTTCTGGCAATGACTGCTCTGAAAGGATTTATAGAGCCACCACTATTGAAATGAGGCTTTCAGAACCAATTTTTAAATGACTAACTAAAAATAGTTTATTCTGCAAGCTTCAGTGCCATGTCAGATTTGAACAGGAGTCCTTTGTGTCCAGCTAAATGGTGGTATAAGCAGATCCCTCTCCATGAATTTCTTGCCCACTTATACCATCACTAAACCTGGTTGGTTCCCTGGTTTCAAGCTTTTTGTGTCTTTCTGAGTAAAGCCTCCTGATATCTAATAGATGTGATTATGAGTGAGCTGCCTTTAAATATCTATTACCAGTGTCACCATGGTAACTGCTGTAAGAGTTTCTTGCTGGTAGAAGGTTTCCAGCTCCCTGAGATACAACAGGGCAAAATGCTTAGGCTGTTGTTTTCACGGTTTGAATGAGATCACACACAATATCAAAGAGGAAAAAACCCCCTGTATTTCTTATTTTTAATGACAGTGAATGTTAATGGTACTGAAAGGAGTAAGATTGATTCTGGAGTCTGTCCTTGGATCAGAGAATAGAGGACGGTTACACAGGTAGTGACAGACCAAGCTTTCCCTGGAGAGCATGCCCTCATCAGCAAGCTCCTGTAGGAATAGGAAAATTTCACTCTCCTTGACTGAGCCAACACTTGGCCTTTCTTTTGATACCATCAACAAATGAACTAATTAATCCTAATGAAGGATGCAAAATCGTGATATTCCACTTGCCACAGGAGCAGGCAGAGTTGTTGAGTGATTCAGTGTGGAGTACAAAAAATTGAGCTGGCTTGTGTGTTCTCCTTTCTCTGTATTACCAAACTGCTATTTTTTTTGCTCTAGGCTTCAGCTGCTGTGTACCAGACTAGCAGTGTTAGTTGGGCAATACCCAAAGCGACTTACCTGCTGTCCTGGATTTCCTAATCTTCCCCTTTCCTTCTCTCATCTGCTTTCTTTCCCAAGTTCTTGTTGCTTGGCCAATCATCCTCTCTTGCTCTGTAATTACTGCTGTTTCTATAGGCTTCTCCACATGGCAGGTTCATAATGTCCCTCATGCTAACCCTGTCACCTCAGGGGGTTGTTTTGCTTTCATTTATTTATTTATTTTATGGTAAACAGGTCACAAACTCCATAGGATACTTCTTCCTTTTCATGCAATCTGTTCTCTTGCTTCATTACCCCCCTATTTTAGTATCTGCTGGAGATTTTAAATTATCACTTGCTTTTATGGAAACTTGGAAAGCTGAGCACCTATTTCTGCTGCTCTCTTGCTTCATTAGCTGTGCCCGCTGCTTTTGGCGTTTAGGCCTTCTACCTTTCGGTAAGGGAGGCTTCCATTTGTGTAACGGGCTGTTCAGTGTAGCTGTTCTGTACAAGAAAATGGGAGGCTGAGCTTACAGACCTTGAGGAGAGGTGCAATTTGCATTTGCATTCGCATTCTGCATTTGTGTGTGTGGACAACTGACATGACAGAGCCAGAGCAAGTGGTACTGTGCACCTCTGATGGAAAGAGTTCGGCCTGTCTGGAGGATGAGTTCATGCTGATGAAGCGCTGATATTTGTCCTTACCTGCCTCATAGACAACATGATCCACATACCAAGATCTTTTTTGCTGAGCTTAAAAGTGCTCATAAATGATTTTAGTTATAATGTTTATTGTGTGCCAAATTTGGACTCATGGTTTAAAATCTTAAGTAATTATGATTACTAACCAAGAAATGCAAGGAAATAATTTTCATAAGAAACCCTGAAAGCAGAACCTGGATCTCAGAATGGACTTTGCTTGCATTATATCACTGCATGTTTCTTAATAGTTATTCTGTAACACTGCAGTTAAGACTGGGAGGATCTCAGTGTTTGGGTACTTCAAATTTCAGCTGCATGGTTAAATTTCTCAAGTGTGCTAAGTTGATTTAAAAGTTTAAGCAACAGCAAACATGTTTGTTCATACAAGCTGTCTGGAAGCAAGGAATTGCTGAACTTTAATTTAGATTCTCCCTTTTTTCTGGATTTGCTTATGTCACCAAAGCCAGACTTTTATACTCTGATTCTGGGTGCCTATGTATAACAATATGCATGTCTTTAGCAAAACTGCTGACTTATTATACGGGAGCTAAAATCAATGGGTGCTGTAGATCCTTACTAGCTTGTGATATTTTGTCAGTAATTTAGGTGCCTTTGTTTCCCTACCTGTAAAATAGATGAGTTATTAAGCTACTGCAATGATTAGCTGATTCTGTTCAAGTAATCTGTAAAAGATGCAGAGAGCAAGAACAAGACAGAAACTCCAGACATTGCTGTATGGGGAGTCAAACCCTACCAATAGCTTTTTTTCTGAAATCCTGATCTACATTAGAGGTCTTGTTCGTCTCCTGGGACTTGAACTCCTTGTGCTTCATCAGTTTTCTCCGTTAATTTGTCCTAGTTTTTGTTGCTGCTGGGCTCCCTGTGATGCACTCTGTGCATCTAGGCATACCCCACAGTTCTGTCTTCATTCAGGGCCTGTCAGCAGTTCCAGTGCAAGTCCCTCTGAAACAAAGCTGACAACTCAGGTCTTTTATTTGCATCACCCTGAAACACACCAAAAAGTTCAAAGCAGTGGGGCATTCCTCCACCATCCTGTTGGGGTTTTTTAATCCTAAGGCAGCCTGCAGCACACATCTTTTCCAGTCCTTAATTTTCCTGCACAGCTCTTCATTGTCAGTGATCAGCAAAAATTTAATGAAATGGTTCTCTGTTCAAGGCTCCTTAGTGTTTCTAATGGATACCTGTTGTAATTCCTTTCCCGTTAGGTGATAAAATGCAAGCTTTTCCAGCATGTGATCCCTCTCGGACAATAAACAAAGGGAGCAAGTAGGGTTGTGCAGTATTTTGCCTGTGTAGGTAGTAAAAACTTGCTGTGCTACTTGAATATGGTAATTCTCTATGAATTGTTAATGAATGCACATTATAACTTATATATCAGAAAACTAACAGTGAGGAATAATAATGAATGGAGATATTCCCTTTCCCCTAAGTCTTTCATTTAGTCATTGAAATAAAAATTCAGTTAAGTAAAAAAGAACGCTGAAAGTCTCACCTTCCCCTCTCAGGGAAGAGCACTGAGTATTGTCTTTTTCACATATTTGGATTTATCTGCATTTTTAATAGAAGGGTGACTGCAGTAAAGCTATCCTTGGTTTGTGCTATCTCTCTGATGCCTAAGAAAGTGCAGACATTTGAAAATTGCAGAGAAAAATAAACTTGGGATAAATGTGTGCAAAAGTGATCAGAGACTTTTATTTTAAATATATGAAATACAATGAATATTCCTTTACCGCAGATTTCCTTCCCCATTTTGCCTTGTTCTGTGGGTTGGGTTTTTTTTCTTTGGTAGATGGAGGTCTGTTAATTCTTCAGTGTTCTACTTGGAAGTGACAGAAATACTGAAAAATGCTGGTGCCTCTTACAGACTCTTTCTTTTGAAACGGGCAGTTTCCTAATTCTATTTTTGACTTAGTGGCTGTTCCCTTGGAAATTTTAAAGTTGTTGTCTGGTCTTTTGAAATTTTGGCAATAGGCACCAGAGGAAGCTGTTTTTCTTGTCTCCTATAGCACTCTATGTTCCATAAAACATATCTGCCTTTTTTCCAAATTTAATGATTCTAGTCTCTTCCAGCAACAAATATTTTCTGTAGTTGCAGGTCAAAGCTGGTAGCCATGCCACAGGCTGAGCTCCTCAGGTGTATGAGTGGGAACATGGAACTGTATAACAGTCTCTTAAAAACACGAGGGGGGGAATCTGAGTTCTCCAAGTCAGCACACATAGCTTTCTTGCACTGGCGGAGCCTCTTTGGCAACAGTTCCAGGAGTTCACTGTTTATATCCACCCATTTGATCAGCATCATCTTGTTAACTGAACAGCAGTTGTTTTTGTCAAAGTGAAAAGTGGTGCCCCATGATTCATTCTGCAAATGTCCACTAGCTGCTTGAACTTCCTGACTTCTGTAGTGGAACTGAGAAAATAAAGAAGTTTGTATCAGTTATGTACAAAGAGGAAGAAAGTGCGGAGTAAATGCTGTCCCAAAGCCATGGCCTGACTCCACTAATATTCGCTGTCTGATGCAGACTTTCCTTTGTAATTACTTTTGGTTTAAAACTCCAGACAGTAATGTTCCAAGCCTTATAACTGAATTAGAGACTTGCTTTAAAAAGACATTGTTATTGACATAATAGCCTTGTTTATGGAATTTCTCTCCTTTGTAATTAAGATTATTGCATGCACAAAAGCAGTTAAATATAGCATAAATATCTGTAAATGCAAAGATATTTTAAATCTTGTTCCTTGTGTGAGCCTTTTCTTCCACACTCTCTTCATGTGCATTTGTTTCTCAAATAAGCTATGCTATTAGAAATTCTGCCCTTTGTCCATTCTATTAAGTTGTGTCTCATCCATATTAATTCTCATAAAATTGCACAGGCAGTGCATGTTGCAACATAAAGCATTTGAATTCCTCAAATGCGGTATTTTAAAGGTGTATTGATTAGTTGGGTTTGGTCTTATTCTCTCATACCTTGTTGCAGAGTCGTGGGAGCTAGTGGATTGAGCAGCATGCAAGCAATATGCTCACTGTTATTTTGTCTGTCAACCAAATATACCAGCTGGGTGAGAACCTGGCAGATTCTTTAAAAAAGTTTATATCACTACTTGAAATTGTTTTGTCATCCTGGCTGTGTGAAAGTAATTACGGTTAAGGCCCTGGACAGGCCGTAGGCTTTCTCTGAGTCTGGCCAACTCATTTTAGCTGTCTGTTTCTGGGCTCTTTGTTCATTAAACAGAAAGGCAGTTTTTCAATTCAGAAGGTTTTGTGCTGGTTAATTCTTTGGTCTAAGTAAAGAGATCAGATAATTATAGCAATAAGTGCTACCAGAAAACCTCTAAATAAACAAATGTACTGTCTGGTCTTGTTGGCTTTGGGGAAATTGTATGCCACTATTCCAGCCTGTCTACCAAAGCTGAAGCATGTAAATGCTGTGACTGTCTCCTTATGTCCAAGAATTGTCATTTTTAGGTTTTGCTCAAGTTATATTTATCAAAGCTAAAAATACCTTTGCGAATGAAATGTAGTAGCTCATCTTCTCTCCCCACGCCCCTCATTTCAGTTCTTTATTTCTCTTGGCTGAAGGATAGGAAAACCTATTGAGCTGACAACGCTGCTCTCCCACTGAGCCCATATGAACTCACCAGCAATGGCAAAGAGACAGTGTGCTGCAGTCCAAAAAGTGTGCGTGTTTTCTTCAGACAAAGAAGCTTTTCAGCAAGGTGTGTGCAACTGATGTCCCTCCCATTTATGAGTTCAGGGTTCAGGGTCCTGCAGTCGTTTGCTTCCGAGTCAGTATTTTTCAGCTGTATCTGTTCAGTTTTGAAGGTGGTCCATAGTAAAAGCAGAGGGAGGGACTTGCTGGGTACCTAAGTGACCTCTTTGCCTATGCATGCATCACTGAATGTAGTGTCACTTCCTCAGGGAGGAGAAACACAGTGTATGTAGATCATAATATCTACAAGAACTTTGTTAACATGAATGACAGAAAGTACTGCCTTCTTATCCGAGCTATGAATAATCTCAAAACCTCTAAATGTTAGATGTATAAAAAGTACGGAATGGATAAGTTCTTCTACCTGTGATCACACAGCCTGTCCTCAGGTACTGAAGAAACTGGCAAAGTAGGCTGGATAGAAGGATTGATACTGCGGGTGTCAGTGAACTTGGAATAGCATCTGGCATGATTGGGTGAATGTTTAGGGACTTATAACTAATAATGTATGCTTGATACCTGCCAAAAATAGACCATTATCACATGCTAAATAAGTCATGGTGTGGTTGTCATCTTATTCTGGTGTTTCAAGATCTGAAGGCAAGAGTTTCACACTCTTAAGAATATCATGAGAAAGCTGGATCCCAAATCCATACCTTCAGAAGGGATTCATCTTGGACTCAGTCTGTGTCTTAAGGTTTGGTTACTCTGAGGTAACAGTAGTGGTGCCAACACTGAACTGAAACGTAGATTTGCTCTTGGCATAACATTAGCTTCCTTAGAGTAAGGGGTTCCAGAGGGTACGGTAAGGTTGAACTATTCAGGTGCAGCAACTCTTTTTAGGCTCATATTGTAAATCTTCGTATCTCTCTATTATGAGACTACTATTGTAGCATCAACATTGCTTATATACTAGGTTCACACTGCTGGGAAAGGATCTCTGCAGTTCAGGAGAGAATTCCTGATCTGTAGTCACAGTCGGAATGTCTGGGGTCAGTGACATCAGAGAGTGAATAGCCCCCCCTCTGGACACAGTTGAACGAAAAGCCCAGTTCTAACACCTTAGGTTTCTGTGTTTGAAATTTAGATTTGGATTTGATTTCTCTTTGCATTCCCTCTGTTTCTTCTAACTTGATACTACCTTAGCCTGCTTTAACTCTGTTAAGATCTCTGGCCCTTTCTTTTTTGTTTTCAGACACTAAATTATCTTCAGAAAGCTTAAGAAAGAGGAACGATCTTGAGCATTGCTCACTCTTGTCCCTTATTTGCTCTCTTCTAAATAAAGAACAGATTGACACTTCTTGGACAGCTCAAGAGAAGTCACTCAGGACTGATTCTAGCTACTTCTTGTGTAAAAGCCTCTGTCTTAATGTATCTTCCTTCCCTGCACACACACACTTTTCCACTTTTTTGAAGCAATGATGGAGGCAAGGGAAGTGTTGAAAGGTGTCCTGGCTGTGATTGCTGGCAGTCTGGGGGAGAGGTTATTAGCGTGGAATACAAAAGCTTCTGAGAGCTGCTTCTGTGGTTTCCCCTGAAAAATGCCTTCTTTCTATGGCCACCTCCTTGCCCTTCCTACATTGTATGTACCGCATGTTTTTACTTGATTGGATCGTGCAGACTAGTCTGGGTTTTATGCTCTCTGCCCAGTGTCCAGTTCTCCTGTTGGGGATGATGGGATACTGAAAGAAACTCTGTCTGCTTTACGGATTGAAGCATCTCAGTGTTTTGGAGGTGGGATACAAATAGCTTTCTTGCATAAACCCTCCTCGCTTTGATGAAAATATAATATTTCTCATTCCCTTGACTAAGCAAGTGTGCATATATGTGTGCGTGTGTGCTGAATGCCAAAGCGCTGGTGAAGCCAGCTTGCTTCCGTATGTGAATCATTTCTCAAGCAGCTCTCTGTGTCTCGCTGCAATGTGGTTTTCCTCTCAGGGAAGCACTCAAGCCCTGAATTTTCAGTCTGGCTTGCACATGCTGTCAGAAGCTGGTGGGAGACAGTTTTCTTTTTAATGCAGAAAAGAGGACAAGCTTTTACTGTAAGTATTTTAATATCTTTTATTTTTTAAGGTGGGAACTGTATTACCTCTAGAAGGGTTCTAGGATCAGTAATGTATTCTTAGGGTGAATGGACCTGCTTTGCTCAACACTTTTTTTCCTAGTATCTCACTCTAAAACTAAATTGCATGAAACAAAAAATGTATGGTGTAAACAATTCTGCATTAGCTGAAAATGGGCTCGAGGTGGTCTAAAAACCATCACAACAGCAAAAAAAGTCCCACCATGTGAGTCTGTAGGAGCTGGCTACTGTATTTTTCTTCTGCTCTGCTACAGATTTAGTGACAAAAGGGTTGAAACTGTTTCTGTGCCTGTTTCTGCTTTCTTCTCTAGCAATTTAAGGTTGTGCTCCAACAGTTAAATGAAGCAGGAATATGAGCGGACTTTCCTCTACTACTGCATGTTCACATAGTCCAGTCAAGAAAGGCCAGAAAGGAACAAGCTGCTAAGCAAATAGGTTTGACAGCTAGCATCTCTGCAGGGGTTCAGTGAAAGCACTGGGGAGCATGCTAGACGAGTACCCTCTTACAACACTACAGCAAAGAGCTGTTCGGATTCTCAGCAAGACCCTTTATTGTAGCAGTTTAACAGTTGTCCTTAAAATTGTACTGTGGACTAAAGCTTGATCATGCTACTACTACTACTAATAGCATTTATATAGCATGTAATATGGCAAAGTTGTAGAGATGTAATTAAGTCCTGTATGTGTAGCAGTAAAGGATTACTGGTAGAACTGGTTTGAAAACAGGGATTCTCTACCCCCTTCTCTTGTACACAGTCTAAGTTCTTCTAGATGTCCCCTACTAATCCATTCTGTCTCACCTCCGAAAGGGAGTGTTTTGCATGTTCCTCTTCTACTCTTTCTAAATTATAAAGTGGTCTCTGCCCCTGTAACCTCAGCAGGAGAGAGGATATCTGATTTGCTGAAATACAGTGTTCTTTGCACAATTTGACAGATAACTAACACAAGAATACCTCATCCTAACATGCACACATGTATGTACTACCCCTTCCCTTTCCAGTCCAGTTCTAAAACAATTTAATTTCATTAGTAGTCCACCAAGGTGGGTCTTTCAGTCCATCAGTGGTCCCCTAAGTCACAGTTGTAAACCATTGATACTGTTGCCTAGATCTGTTCTGTTCCTGTTCGGTATGAATATTCTTAAAATGCAGAAGTCCTAGTTTCTCCTGCAGTTTTGGAGTTGTGTCCTCATCTTTGCAAGAACCCTTTCTGTTAGAAGTTCACACTGTCATTCATATAAATGTTCAGAAGTTCCCAGTTTATTAACTTTAATCAGTGACCTATTCTGCACTTTAATGTAAGATAAATATCCCTGTAAGGGATAGCTTCCAGGTCTCGATTATTTCTCTGCATTGTGATGGTTTGAAAATGGGAGTCGGGGAAACATCCCAGCATGTGGCAATCTGTGTGAGGCTGCTCACTTGCGTGCTGTGTGACAGATGTTGATTTATCTCATTTTTACTTTTTTTTTTTTCTCTGGGGGTTCCTTTCCAAGGCACATGTATGAGCCTATCTTCATAAATATGCTTTTTAGTGAACAATTATGATCCCCTTTTTATAAATGGAAAAACTAAGGCATAGAAAGCTTACACGGCTGAGGTAGTACAATAAATCTCTGCTGGAGCTGAGGATAGAATCGGGTGGAATCCCAAGCCAGCACATTGACTGCGATATCATCCCTCCGCACTTTGAGGGGACGGGGAACCTGCCAGTCTGTGTGCATGAACCAGTCAGGATTCCCGTGTAGCCACGTGCTGTGTGTCTCTGTCTGCCATTCCAAAAACCATCATCGTTCCTTCTTTTTCTTGTAGATGTCTCTACCCTCTATGCTACAAAAAAATGTAATGCCAGGTAATTATCAGGCAAACCACTTGTAATTATTCTTAATTTCTTTAGCAGTTATATAACTCTTGCTCTATCTAAAATGAAACCTTCTTTTCTTCCTTCTTGCGGGTTGGCAAAACATGAAGTGTTAACTGTATGTGTCACTTGCTTTGTGCTGTATTCACTGGGACAGTAGTTCAAAGAACCTGGATTAATGAGCAGTAGCTACCTTGAAATGGTTCTAAAACATTTTGTTCTCAGCACGCAATATACTGAACATAAATTAAACCCATCTCTTCAGGGCAGAGTCATATTGGGGAAAGCCCAGAGTGACCTAATTCTTTGCGATTCTAACATGGTTGCAGCTTCAAAAAGGAAGTTTGGAATCAGTGCATCATTTTTACCCTTCCTGAATCTTCCCTTTGACTTGGGTCTCCAAAGGGTGGATGTTAGCACTATGTAAACTGATACACTTTTCCTGCTTGCCATACATTGAAGTAATGAGGGAAGTACAACTTATAAAAATGCATTCTCCAAATTCTGTAGTCTGGAATCACTTCCTAGATGTAGTTTGATGTGACTTGATAAAACTTGGAATTTATTGCATAACCTCTATGTATGCATTCCACCACTACACGCTTTCATGTACACTCTCCCAGTATGAGAATATGCTGCCCCTGCCCGCCTTCCTACAAATGCATGTTGCCACCCTACCCTTCCAATGATGGTTTTTTCCTTGTGTGCATCCATCAGTAATGCGATGAACATGATTCAGAATTGCCACATTTAAATCTACATCTCTGCCCTGGAGTTAGTGAAAGATCATATCAGTCTTTCGTCCTTTCAGCCTTACCAAGACAACACAATCTACTTAAACCAGAGAAGCATGGTGGACTGTTTATTGACAGCCAGCATACAATTGTGCTTCATGGCTTTTTCAGGTGTGACACTATGCAGCTGGTAGTGGCCACTGTCCTTCTGGAGGGCTAATGAGCAGAAAATTACAGATAGGTTGGGATTTTTGTTTCCTTATCCCCATGTTGTTTATAAGATCAGGGGTCATAGGGAGGTAGCAAAGTTTTTCTTGATATATGTAATGGTGACTGGTTAGGTAATCAGTGTGAGGAAGGAGGAGGAGGAGATTGAATATCCATGTACAAACAGCGTAATTTAAATTACAGGAGGAGCATGTTCCCAGACATTTCAAAGTACAGCTTTGGCTTGATTTTTAAGCATCAGTCCCTGTGGCGGATGACAGTTCTGGGTATTTTATCTACAGAAGTAGCAAAGATACCTGTATTTTCCTGTCTTATAAATGGCCAGTAATGTGGAACAAGGACAAGAGAAATGCAGCTAAATAAATCCTTTGTCCATATGCACACGTGAGGATTTTGTTGTAACTTCTGCATTTTTTTTCATGGGATCTAACTAAGAATAAAAGATTCATAAATCCAAAACTCCATGGAGAATTTCTGTGGAGCAGGGTGGGCAGAAGGTTTTGCACTGCTGTCATCTGTCCATGCCTGGAAAAGTCATCAGTGACTCTAATGGTTGCGGTGGGAAGAGGATTATATTTTAAGCAATGTTGAGACATGGAGTTTTGCAGTTGCTGACCTGGACTCTGGCAGTCTTGTTGGGATGGTTTCGGAAGCTGAGCTGATGGCCAGAAACCTGTCATTTGTGGCTGGCTGGAACTGTCCTCACCTAGGCCATTTCTGATGTAGTTTAGACGTCCTTGTAACCATTCAGTGTATTTATGTACTGGTTAATAAATATCCATTTTAGAGAATTACAGCAATCAGCCTAAGAAATAAGCAAGAAATGCCATAAACAACACAGAAATGCAAGATTGTCTCTTACGATTGTAACCACAGATAAAGTAACTTTGTCTCTGGGAGATCCAAGGGAGTTTCCATTGTCTGTGTTCCATTTGATACCATGAAGGGAAGGGAAAAAGAACTGTCTCTGCAGTAGTTGCTTATACTGTAGAGGAAGTGAGCCATGTACCCTGTAAAGAAAATTCTCATCTGATGCCATATTAAACGTGCTTTTCTGAGTTGTTTGGGGTTTTTTTAAGAGTCCTACAGAAGAGCAATTAGACAAGCAAAGCAAACTAAAACCCAAACCAGTAATTTTCATATGAGGATATAATCTTCCGGCAACCTTAGCATAATGAACATTTTTGAAGATGACTCTTAAACTATATCAGAGCCACTGATGCTTAAATCCTGGGACTGGTATTTTGTTTTGTATTTTCCCAATTATTAGCTGGGTGACCTTGGGCATGTATGTGTCTTAATTTCTGTGTATTTCTTTTATATCTAGAAATTATCAACATTTTTAACTCCTTGCTAAAGCACCTTGATTCTGTAACTGCCTAGCTGTATATATATTTTTCTTCACTCTTGAAAGTAAAAAAAAAAAAACAAACCAAAACCCCAAAAAACCGCAACCTACCAAACAAAAAGCTAAAACTATCTTTGCTTGAGGCATGCATAAAACCAGCAGAATTTTCCCTGCTGTAGCATGCAGTCTGGACATGAAAATTTCCAAGTGATGTCTTGTCTCCTGGTACTTTACCAGCAACACATGAAGATTCAGCTGCAAATGAAATTGGAAAGCAAGTCTGCTGAGGTAGACCAGAGGAAACTGCTGCTCAGTGTTTGGGGTCAGGTTTATAATTGATTCTCTTTCTCTGGCCAGCAAGAGCAAGATGAGCCTTAGAGATGAGGTTTTGGCCAATGGGCATATCTTGTCTGTTTCTTTGAGTTGTGTTTGGGTGGAAGAAGGTGGTCTGCCTTGTGATTTTTTTTTTTTTTTTTTTTTGGGGGGGGGGGGGGATGGGACGGACGCTTTTAAATCCAATTCTAATGAAAGTTAAGCTTTGTACCAGCAAAAATCCAGCAAGTGTCTCCACTTGGAGGAGTAATGGAGGAAGGTTGCACCGAGATAGCCTCAAAGACACTAAAAACAAAGTAACAGAAACTAGAGAAAAGAGAGGATGGATGAGGTAGATACAGAAATACTACACAGCTGAAAGGAGCAGGTGCCTAAGGAAAGCTGCTAGAGATGACCAAAAGAGAGTAAACAGTTTGTTTTTATTGTTAGCCCAGTCTTATTTCCAAATAGATTTTTATCTGTGCCTTCTATCTCCAAGTTACCAGTTACTGTATTGGACTTAATCAACTTCCCTGGTTTGTGACCCTGGCTTGATTCCTGATATCGGCTAAGAAATCAAGATGAGTCATATGGAAGCATCTGTCAAGTCTAAAAATTGTTGTTTAAAGTGAATTGATGTGAAGGGCAGAAAAGAATTCTATTTTAGCCCAGCTGGCTATCCTGCCATATAGCTTCCTACACACCACTAGAAAATGCTTTACAGTTTACTGAACTTGTTAGATATTTCTATGTTCCAGTTGATAGTTTGTCTGAAAATAGCAGAGATTGATTAGGTTGGAAGGAAAATAGTATAAGCATGATGCAGATTTTACATGCTAAAAAAACCCCAACAAACCCAAACCAGAGGAAGATTGTGCTTTGATTTCATGAGAATGTGTAATAAAGGTTCTGGAATAGTCTGACCTTTTGATGTAATGAAAAGTAACTGAATTACAGGAAAATGGCACTGGGGACTATGGGTTTTAACCCACCAGTGTCACAGACTTCTGTCCTTTGAGACTCCTATCTGCAAAGTTGGTACTTCTGACCTCATTTTTCAGAAATGCTGGGCATTCACAGGTCTCAATGAATGTGCCATCTGGTACATTACTCTCCAGATCTAGTAATGAGTTTTCATAATTCTTTTTTTTCATTCTTTTTCCCAAAGCAACTTGAATGACTCTGCTTTAATTTGACTGTCCTGTTGAGCGAGTAGCGTTATGCACAGACATGAGAACCAAAACCTGAATTGTGTAAAGTATGTGGGGTACAGATAATTTGTATCTCTAGCCCCCAACAGGGATTTTCCTATGTAACTTCATTTCTGCAGATACACTAATAATTTTTATTTACTTAATAGTGTAACTGCTAAGTTTCTTGACTGTGAAATAATATTGCTTGTCATCACTCTATCTATTCTTTTTAGTTATTCAGAGTAAAATAGCTTTTAAAAGTCAGCAGAATGTGTTTCCTAGAAGTTTGTTCTACAGGACTGGTGAATTATTCCTTTGATGGATAGCCAAGCCTTAAGATCCAAGAGACCTAGCATTGTTTCTGCTGATGCTGACTGCCTGTGAGAGTGAGGATAAATTCTTAATCCAGTTTTTCTAGCCATAAAATGGGAATAATTCTAGACTGGTTCTAAAGATTTTTATTAATAAATGTGTGTGGACTGACTAATGAAGAAATGTCTACATTCTCAATCTTTAATAAAACAATAAAATTTCAAGTAAAATGGACTATCTTTCCACTGTAAAACTTCTGCCAACTGCCAAAATAGCCCCCATCAAAATTTTCCCAATACCCTTTAAAAATACCAGCGAGAAAGGATGAACTATATAGCATGGCCTGAATTTTTAAAAACTCTGATGCCTGCAGGGAATTCTGATGATTACTGAGAGAAAAAGCTCTGTCAGGACCAGCTTTACATTTTTATAAACCCTCTGATTATCTCATTTGCAGCACCTCTTTTAGAGGAAAGGAGTATTCAGAAACCAGTGCTTTTGAGTGTAAAAGATTTTAAAAACTAACCCCCCCCCCCCCCCCCCCCCAGCCTCCTGCAGTTTGGAAGTGACTGGCAATAGAACTGATTTTGCTGCTCTGAAGCAACATATTGTTGGCATGAACCTCCATTTATTTCAACATGGAGCTGCTGCTTATCTTCGGTTTCTACATGTTTTCAGAGTACAGCTCCAAGCAGGGCATGTTACAGGAACTTAATTATGGCCTGCTAGTGACCTGCTCTGGCTGATGCCAAAGAAAGACAGACTTTGAACCTTGGGATGGCAGCATTCTGTTTGCTTCCTAAGGAAAGTTCCCTGTGAAATGTGAAGAAAGAAATTAAAAATAAAATCGTAGAGCTCCAGGCATTGCTTAAAGCGAGTCATCTTCCGGGAGAATGAGCAGAAGCATGTCTCATCTGAAACACATTGAGACATAATGGGTGTAACACTAGTGATTTTGTCACTGTATTTGCAAAAGCAGCTTGGTTGCATCTCTTGTGGAAGGCTGCTTCTCTTTCAGATTTCTCTGGGTAGCCTAGAGATCAAGTCATAATCTCTCTGGGGTCCTTTCGGAAGGAAATGCTGATATTTAGTTAAAATACAGTAGACTTCTATCAATATGTACTAAAGCCCTTGGGAGCCATTACCTGGTGACAGTTTCACAGATGCAGAAATGCAGATACACAAGGCTTGGAAGGTTGTGTGCAAAAGGGTATTGAACGATATACCCTGTTATAATAGTTACAATATGAGTACATATATACTGCCTCTGTCCTGACTTGTGAAAGGGACAGTCTTCCAAGATACATTCAGCTGTGACAAGTTAGTGGTGATCCCATTCCCAAGCTCTCATTCAAGGATAGTTTCTGGCCATGATTGGCTACTTGCAATGTAATTTCTGCTGGCTCAGAAGGATGGTCTCTGCAAGCTACTGTTATCAGCCTTGGCCTGAAAATCACATCAAGGAAGCAGAGGCTGCCATTTAGTTGTTGCACTGCTGTGACAAACTACTGCCTTGTTTAAGATTTGGGACAGAAGGCTATATTTGAGGTCTCTTTTAACCTGAGCTTCTTCAAAAACTGGAGTCATTATTAACTTATATATTTGGTGGACTTGGCAGTGTTAGGTTAACAGTTGGACTTGATCTTAAAGGTCCTTTCCAACCTAAATGATTTTATATTTGCGGCTTGTATTAGTAGCACTCTGTCCTTATGCTCTCTTTTTTCAGCATATTTAGTCGTCTTATCTGTTTCTCCAAAAATGCTTTTTTGTCTTTCCAGATTTAAAAATTATGTTGGTTTTTAATGATTCACGTATTAAAAAATGGTGTATTTTGAGACAACTAGATAAAAGCTGTATATTATTTTTTTAAATACAATCTATTATAAACTGTCCCTATATGTGCTGTTTTTACACAAGGATTAGAGAAACCTTTCTTTGCTAATATTAGGCTTCCTCATGCTAACTGGCTGCAGGCATTTTATATATCTGAGTTAATATTTTGACAGTTCACTGCTATCTAACTCAGTCCATGAGCCATTCCATGATACTGAATTTCTAGGGTTTCCCATTGTCCCAACTGCCCACAACTTCTGTGAAACTTTTTTGTTGTTGTTGTTTATTTTCCTGTGATGCAATAAATTGAATTTGGAGGAGAGGAAGAGCTGATGTTGACTCTGAGAATGGATTTCCTGCTCTCATCAAAGAACAGCAGGAATTTTTATCTTTTTTTGGGGGGGGGGGGGGGGGGGGAGTAGTTTTGTTTAGTACTTCTTCTGAAGCAGTACTTCTAATAACTCAAATGTGTGTTACCTACCTAGGAATGAAAGCAACTTAAGATGTGTGCAACCTTGCTTTATTCTTTGAAGTACATGTAAGGCTTGTGGAAAGTATTGGGATCTCACTTCAGAGACTGAAATCTTTATCTACAGTGCAGATTCAGGTTGGCCAAATACATGAGAAGCCTTATTTCCATCTTTTACAAATGCTGATTCCCATATAAATACATGGAAAACTAATAAACTCTAATAAATCCAAATATGTGCTTTTCAATTTTAATTTCATCTGCATGGCGTAGTAAAATATTATTAAATCCACATGGCATGTAATTCAGCTATCATTACATGAAAAAGCCAGTTTGCCTCAGGCTACTGGCTAGATTTCTTGAGTTATGGTTTCTTGTTTGTTTGTTTTTTTTAAGTACCTCATCCTTTTACTTCTAACATCATGGTCTAATAAGCATATTACTCCACTGCAACTTTAAAATGCCATGGATGACTCAAAATTAAATTCTTTAGGATATCAAGAAAGCATCTGTACAGCTTAAGGCAGGAAAGTATGAGATACAGTTATGAAGAAATCCAGAGGATATAATAAAGCAAAATGCGTGTGCAACCACTGGATCTACAAAAAACAGAATCTGCATAATTTGGAGATCTAATCAGGAAGGTAGTTTGCATGTGTAGTTGCTTGTTCACCCATATAAATACAGTGAACAGTATGCCCATTAAAAAAATAGTTTATTAAGTAATGTAAAGCACCAAAGCTTGCTAAGGTAGATCATGAACTGTGGGAATGCTAAACATTATAATCTATTGTAATATAGCTTACGTATCTGTCAGTGTTTTTAAAAAAGGAGCCAAGTGATCAGCATAATCATCAACAAAGATTACTCTGCTTTCTCCTCTAATGAGATCAGCTGATGGCTCCACACTGTACGTGTTAAGAATTTTAATGGAGGCATGGCTATACTTAGCAATAATAACTAGTAACTTTTTTATTTCTTTATTTAGGAGATGACAGGTTAGAGCTGTGGAGAAAGTAGACAGCCCTCTGTGCAAGAGGCACCAAGGATAAATAGAGGAAATGTCACTTGCTAGCTTTGTTCTCTGTAAGACAGCAGCAGAGCACTTGACATTCCCTTCTGCCTCTGTGCAGCAAAACACTCCTTAAATAGACCATCATGGCACCTGGAAGGTGCTGTCAGTGTTGAATATGACTTGGCCCCAAACAGATTTGTTTCCCGTGAGTTCAGTGAGTGTTCTTATTTGTGAATGTGAAATAAAGTATAAAGCAAATGATGAGATACAAGGGCTTAGGTCACATTTTGTACTGACAGCCAGAAAGAAATTGTTTCGGCATCTCTGTCAGAGGGTTGCTGTCCAAGTTCACACCGGCCCAGCTGGACTCCGGTGTGATAAACAGTGTGTGCTTACTGCGAGCGCATTGCCCTAGCTGAGACACTAGGCTTATCTCTTCGTACATCTTTTAGTTACTTGTTTAACAGACAAGAAGCAAGTTAGTCTCTGCCTACACAAAAGTGATAGGCAGCTACATCCTATGTCTGTTTTAGAAAATGAAGCTGCAGAAGAAAAATGTTGCTTATACTGAAGTGGGGGAGATACCAGGCAATCTCCCCTCCTTCCCACTCCCAACTCAGCAGGCTGGTGGGACTTTAAAAAAACAAAAAAAATCCAACTGATTATTTTATTCTGCTCCTGGTTTGGATTGGGCAATGGCTGGTGAAAATTTATGGCTTTAGATCTACAGAAGTTGAACAAGCGATTTAATTGGCAGCTGTCTACCTACTGAGAGAAACAGACTAGTTGTTCTTGCTGGCAGATTGAATTTGTTCAGCTATATCCAAAAAAAGGAATTCATGTTGATTTGCTGATTCCTGGCAGGATTTCTGTCTTGCATAAGTTTCTCTCTGAGGAATAGTGGATCTGGATTTTTGTTTGCAAGGAAGTTGATATTTTTTTACCGTGTTTTGTAAAACTTGGTATTGTGAAACATCTTTTTATCACTATGGCAACATCAACTGCTGCTTCTCTAGAAGACTGATAAGTTAAAGATATCATATTTTCCGTAGAACTGAGGAAACTTGCTTCTCATGTGACTTTTAAAAAGTGAGTATTATTTCAATTGTAGATGCTGGATCTAACAGTGAGAGAAGTAGTTTTCTTTTTATCCCAAGGTTGTCTTCAATTGCTGTGGACTTCAGTGTTCTCAGTTACTCTTTCATTGTGCTTCAGCATTCACAGGTGTTCTGCTGTGGCTGACAGAAGTCTCTGATTTACATAGTCCCAACAAAAGTCAGTGTTCCTTCTGTGGTGTTTCATGTTACCAGTCAGTATGAAAAATAAGTGGCTGCAGCCTACTGTGAGGGATTCTCTAGGCTGAGTTTTGATGGGTATGAGAGAGGCAATAAAGTTTAGCATGGCATTTTCAGCCTTTAAACTGATGCCAGATATCTCTGTTGCCTCTCTTTCAGATGATATAAAGACAGTTTATACTTTTGCCTGTGTATACATATATATAATTTTTTTTTTATTTTTTTTTTTAGGGTCTGTAGACTGAGTTATTGGGGAAGAAAATGAAGAGTACTGCCAGGCCTTGGAGTGCAATGGCAAAGCAAGGGAGTCATGGGGTTGACAGAGGAAAATCGCTTTCCACCACCTCAACAGGAATGAAGACGTCCAAGTCCTCGACTTCACTAGCCTTTGAGTCTCGGCTCAGCAAGGTACTAACCAGTAGGGACTGTGCAAGCATTATAGCCTTGTTCCAGGTTAAAGCTTGGACCCTAAGACTTGGAGTGGGCTCGACCACTGTATTAAGCATAGGGAGATTATAATTGTGTTGTGTATTAGACTAATGCACGTTTCTGAAAATATTTTGCATGTGATGGGGGAGACACTGTATTTGTAGAAGGTATGAGTGGGTTCTCTTACACTGTCTGTGTGTGAGGGAATTGCTTTAACTTTGAAGACAGAGAAAAATAAATGGCAAATTCTTAGTTCAACTGATTGTTACACATGTGAAGAAACTGAAAGAGATTTATTAATGGATTTCCAGAATTCCTAAAAATCTGTGCCTCTCTTCCTTCAAGGCAAAATATATTAACAAAAGAGATTACTTGCAATGGAACACGTACATTTTATGAATCCTATCTTTCTATACAGATATATTTCAAAAATAGCAGAAACTTCTGTCAAAGCAATTTTAAGAAAATAGAGTAATACACCTGAAATGCTGCTACATCTGTACCCTTGCAGCCAGCAAACAAAAATAACCTTGTCGTCCAAATACAGACCAAGATACCAGTGATGAAAACAGACCATGGGCTTCCTGTTTGTGACTGTTTCCAATAGTAAAGTTTAGTAAACAATACATAACATGGTACAGCATTTTAATCAAGAGGAGATCTAAACTTCATTAACTGTCACTGTTTCTTGAGTGAAGGATTAATTTACTTAACTTGCTTTGTAGACTCCTAGATGCTCTGAGCATCTTATCAATAGGATATTTCAGCCTAGCGTTCCAGGCAGATTATGTTTGTCATTGCAGTATGTGCTGTATGGCTGAAGCAAGCATCTCTGAAGGAATGCTACCAAAGAGACTAATCAGGAAATCTGATACAATTAATTTGTATATGGTGTTAAACGTAGAGGGCTTTCTTCCTAATTACAGCTAATATCTTCAACATGTTGATCATCAGCAAATGCAAGATCATCAAAGTGGTTTCCTTGAAGAAATGGGGTAGAAAAAGGCACCATAGTTGCTGCTGTAGAAGAGGGCACATTGAAGAAATTACTGTAAAGACTGCAGAAGTCTCTAAAGGTCAGAAAGTCAGATTATTCCATTCTGCTCCGAAGAGTGAGCTGACAAAACCTCTGCCAGAAGGCAAAACGTTAGCTGTTTGGTATCCTGGAGCAGATCAACACTTTAGCTATTGAAACTTACGTGCTCACAGGGTCCGGGAAACCACAGACTCTGAGTCAGAGAAAGAGATGAAAGGGAGAAAGAATTGGAGCTGAGAGACTTCATTTTGCTTTAAGACTTTACATTCAGGAACTGCTAAATAGGGGAGAGTGCTTGTTGTGTGCTCTCCTTTCATTTAACCCAAGCAGTAGTTTTCAGCCTGTGGTTCATGGACCCCCTGGGTGTCACTGGACAACTTCAAAAGAAGTGGGTTTTGATTTGTGAAAACAGTTTAGGTGACCACAAACTGAAAAGGATAGAAAAAGTACTGCTCTAGGGAGACTCTCCAGAGATTTGGTCTTTTAAAATACTTTTATTTTAAGTATTAAAAGTATTTTTCCTGACATTAGAGGCTGTTATTAGAGGTACACAGTCTGTTATGAAGGCACACAAATGGGAAAGCAGCTGACCAAAGTTCTGAGATAAACTGCTACTTCAGCTTGTTGAAGCAACATAATTTCAGCGTTTCTCCTTGCATCTTAAGTTCATTGTGCTTGTATCGCACAGATTTCTTGAGTACGCATTTAGAGTAGACTTGCTTTACTAGAAATCCCCCTCCCAAAAAAGACTACACAGCAAGTCCCTTGGTCCCTTGCTTTCTCATGTCCAATAAGGCTTACTAAGTAAATTAGTGATAGCCACTAATATGTTTTTAAAACCACACACCGTAAAATACCCTGTAAAACAAATAGTTTACCTTCTTCCAAACTTATGAAACATGTCAGTATTAATTTTTAGAATTCTGCAGCTTATCTATTCTGAAAACCAATGCATCTTTTTTGCTGTGAATTATTTCCTTGGTGGTCACATGAACAAAATGTTTTCTTGTGAACAGACTTTGCAGTTTCTCTTCTACTGAGTCCTACAGCCCCTAGTAAAACAACTAGTATTAGGTCCCACCATGAGATCATCAGCCATCTTTGTTCACTGTTTTTCAATAAACAAGGAGGGTAAATAGCTGAAATCGTATAATGTTTAAGATAAGGGATTTCCAATTGGTAATTGTGTTAGATCTTGCACTGGCTGCTCTTGCGTTTTATTGTGGCAGCCTGAGCTTCTCAGCTAAATGATTTTCAGATTTTTGGCTTGGTCTCCAGCATGTTCTTTGTTCATGTCAGATACCCTAGTTTATGATGCCACAAAGTTTGGTGACTCCTGTTTGGCAAACATGGGAAGGAACTGGTGGTTGCTTGCTATTGGAATAGCTCAGAAGTCTCTTCAGAGGATCAAAGGTCACAGTTGGGACAAAACTGCATCATCCTGAGTGGAGAGACAAGAACCAGCAGATACTTTTAGTATCTTTTTTTGATAGATTAAAGCCAGTTATTTGCTGCTTTGACCTGCTGGGTGTGTCAGGCTCTGCAACTAGCACTTACCTGCACAGGGCCAAATACTTGACTAAATGTAAACCGGTGAGGAAGTACGATGAATGCTGTTCAGAGCAAGATCTGAGAAGCCGGAGTTGCCAGTAGTCTGTTCCTGTAAACTATTTTCTCCCTGCGTCTCAATTATTTGCTTATTTGAATGGTCTTTCCCATTTTCATTCTTCACTGTTGAAACAGCAGTGTCTCTTAACCCACTTCGCCAATATCTAGAATGCAAAACAAATACAGAAATTAATAAAAAATTATTTAGTACAGTTATCAAAGCAATATTCCCATTGGGTTACTTTATGGAAATGTTCGTTTTCTCTCAGGAACCTTGCATTCTGAACTACTTGATGGGGATATTCAAGGTCTTAATCTTCTGGTTGCTCACGATCTCTATTGCAGCTGAAAAGGGCAAGCAGCGATGACATGCTGACAAAACCAGGGGTGGCAGCAGCTTCTGGAGTCTCTAGGCTGAAGAAGACCATTACAACAGGAGCGATTTCTGAGCTTGCTGAGAGTCGACTGAAGCCCAGCACAGGTAGATACACGGATTCTGGAAGACAGTCTACTTTATATGAAATATGCCGTCAGCCTCGCTTGGTTGACCAAGATCCTAGCTGAGTTTTCCTTATGCCCCCCTCCTGCCCCGTAGCACAGCTGTAACTTACCTGCTGTAATATTCAGCATATAGGAACGAGACATACTGTGCCTTGCAGGCTGGCCTTTCACTGCATCCTACCCCCCACCTCGGGGAGGGGGGGGACCAGCTTACAAGTCAGTAGTCCAAAGCGAAAAGGGAGAAGCTGCTGGGGGTTTGTTTCCAGGAGCCGTCAAGGGCTGAGCCCCGTGGGGCGCGGGCCCGGGCCGCGCCCCGAGCGGCCACGCGGTGGCGCCGTCGGCCCGCGGCGGTCGCGGCCTGCGCGGTGCTGTGCCGCAGGGCTGGCGTTAGCGGTACGCAGCCCGCTGTCTCACAGAGCAATAAATCAATTTGAAAGCTTTCCTTTTTACATTTTCATTACATATGAATAGAATTGTCTCTTCTCCCTCTACTGAATGAGCAGAGCTGTTACCCTGCTGTTCCTGGGACACGGCAGAGACGCGAGAACAAAGAGCCAGCCCTAGCATCTTCATGTATAACTTGTGCTCCTAAGCTACGCTGTGGCATGCTCTCTCCCTCAGCGTTAGCCCCATCAGCTTCTTCCCATTGGTTTCAAATCTAAGCTTGTTTCTAAAGGCAGCGACGCCATCTGCATACCAAGGGCTTCTGTGCAAACGCTCTGCTCTCCCCCTGGAGCTCAGCAAACGCTTGCTTTTGTCTGCTCCCTGGTGGCATTTCTAAGGGAATGTGAGATCTTATTAAATTTGACCATGACCTCCCTATTTGTCAAAGCCTCTGCAGGGTTTGGCTGAGTAACAGAACAATGTTACTAACCAGAAAGGGATTTCTGGGGAGAAAAAAAAAAAAAATTAATCTTTACATACTTCCTCCCACCCCTGAAAGAAAATGATACATCTTGTAACAGTATAAATGTTTCACAGTAACCCAAAGACAGATCCTGTTCTGCAGTTAATTGGTGTGTAAATCCTCAAATTTAATAGGGACTAGTTGTATCCAAAGGCATTTGAGATTCACCAGCCAATAAAGAGGCATGATGCTGGCAAAAGATGCTTGGGAGGAGTAATGAGGGGAGAAGAAAACCTGTACGGATGATGCAGCATAGGATCCTGGGAATGCAGCCAGGGAAACAGCACTGCAGGGAGTCCAGAATGGAATACATATGTCAGATACAAAAATACTAGCACAGGAATAGAGAGCCCCCTTCTGCATGCATGTATAATAACTGGGATTGGGGGAGGGTAAGATTTATGATGATGACTACTTTAAATACAAAGGGTAAAATGGTTTATGGAGTTCAAGTTACATCTGGATATTGTTTTGCCAATTTAAATTACGTCAATAGATCTGACCTTATATATTGCTTTGCATCAACATTTGTAGAGTATGAATGCGAATATTAGGGCTGGGTGAAAAGAGTCCAAGTGTGGAACTATGTATATTGTATAGATAGATGCTAAGAATATATGTCCTACCCCTCTAAAATTCCTTTTAACCTAGAGAGAACTGTCACAGGTCTTATAGGAGCTATCTACAGGTATGTATACAAAAAGACATGTATCTTACATATCTTAATTTTCACAGTGGTTCCATAGTCCAAAAGGGTGCTTGGAAATGTGGCCATATTCTGAGAATATGTGTCACTATCATGGCCACTGAAAAGTGCTAGATATTAGTGAGCAAGGTTACAAATCTGAATGCTACTTTTAGATTGTGAAAAAATACCAATAGGCATATTACAATACAGTATCTTGTTGCTAAGAGGAAAATTACAAATCGGATATGACAGAGGGTACATGTTCCTGGGAACATTGAGTAGAAAAGGAGAGAACATTGTTTTAGCTTCTATATTTTTATTGAAATGGCATCCCAAATAGTCACTGATTATCAAGACTACATTGCAATGCTAACTGACTGTGGAGCTAATCTAAGTAAGAATGTTCCTGTAGCTGGGAAATACAGATGTTTGTGTACATAGTCAACTGTGTAGATCTTGAAATTTTGTTCTGAAACCACTTTCTTTGGCTTCTTTGATTGCCTTCATCAGTTCTGTATTTTACTTTCATGTCTTAACTACAGACATCATGTCTTCCAACCCCCTTCCTTATGTGTGCTTTTTAGATGGGACTTTCTTTGTCTGTTATTCAAGAGAGTGATTTGATTATTTTACTGAAATTATATTATATTAGTTCCAGCCACACTCTGGTGGTACTTGGTATTATGGTATTGTGTAAGGGAAATTAAAAAAAACAAGGTAGGGAAATAAAAAAAAAAAAGCTTAGGTTTCTTTCTTCTTTGACTGTGACTGTCCAGCACTTATGTGTTGACCTTGAGCAATAGCACGTGTTCAAAGTGCTGCAGATAATAAATAATTGACATCAAGATTACTTGTTTGAATAGGCTTGTTTGTATGCTGCCCTTGGTGGAGTTTAAGTTATTCATTCTAGCCTTCTGCTGACATAACTACCCCTGTCTGCCTTGTTGGAAGCTAATGCAGTAAATCATAAGCGACTTAAAGGGAGATGAGGCCAATCTCATGTCTCCATTTTTGGCAAGTGGAGTTGAGCAAATGAAACTGGAGATGGATTCTGGCTGGAAGTTCTGTGCTGTGATGTTTGGCTTTGTAACTGCTTGGCAGTTTTGAAATCCCAAGTAATGGGAAATGACACGCAGGGAGAAATAAATGTCTTGGATTCAGCTTCCTTATCCACAGTGTTATGTCTTTCCATGTACTGTCCTGAAGTAGCAATTTGGTTTTATGTTAAAACCAAATTTACGGAGCTCTTGCATTGCTTTTAGTGTTTCAATAGATGAAAAAGAGTTGGAAAAATTGCAAAACAGGAGGAAGAGGTCACTAATCTTGAAAAATGTGTACTTTAATGCATGCACTTGTAAAGCTATCCAATCTATGAAGCCATGTAGTAAATAAATTATTTAAAAATGTTTAAATAGAGAAATTTATATCTCCATGCAAAACTAGGACTCTCCTCTCCTTAAAGTTCAGGATTATAGGAAATCAGTGACTTTTCAGATTCTGATCCTTTGAGGCTTGCAAGACAAATCACCTTAAATAATGCAATTTCATGGAGAATTTCAAAGCTTCTTATGTGATGATATACTTCTCAGGAAGAGCACTGCATGGTAGTACTGGTATGCAAATGGAAAATTTGAGGTTTAGACAGGTGAAATTACTTGCTCAGTGGATCCTAGAAGTCATTCCAAATCCTTGTGCTCAGTTCTGTCACTCATTCCCTACAAACTCCCAATTCAAGCACTTTCTGAAAATTTCCCTCAAGGCTGTCTAGTTTAATCATGTTCATGTGCTTCCTTGATGTTATTTCAGTGCCAGCAGCTATTATCTGTTAGGTTTGACAGGAACCAAAAAAAAGTCTTATGCTGGACATTAGAAAAGAGATACGGCCAGGATGTGTGACTGGGCTGGGCTGTGAGCACATCATCTGAAAGCATTTAGAATACTTCAGGCATCCCCATTTCTCACAAATATATTGATTTTTATATCAAGCCCTGCCAGCTCTAATATGAAGTATCAGTTATCCTTGAAATGTAAGTAACAGATAGCTGTACTTTGTTTTCTCAGGCTGCTTCATCAGCTTATTTCTTTGTTCCTAAGTAAAGTCTAAATCTATATAGACGTATTGAATTTGCCTCAGAAACAGTAGGAAACTGTCAATAACAGTGCTTTAATCACTTAACTTACTATTTGTAGAAATTCTGGGTATTTTATTGACAAGCTCAGCATTTCTCTAAAGCTCAAACTGTGCTAGAAGACAGGTGCTATACCTTCTCACAATGATAGTGGGATGTGTTGTATCTCTGGAGGCCAGGAGAAGCCAAGATGCCAGCAGGCATGTGTTGGCTGGCCTACTGTGTCATCCCGTGCTCCACCAGAAATGGCCATTTATTTTTATGCATAAAATGGGCAAATTAATAATTGGCATACATTTTCAACCAAAGCAACAAAAGTGGGTTGTTTTTCTGTGTGTGTCCGCTGAGTTGATTAACATCAATGGGTGGAGACAGTGCCAATACAGAAGTATAAAGGAGGCAAACTCAAAGATATTAAGAGTTTCGACTATCTCCTAGGCATCTAGCATTGAGACTCTGAACTCTGCAGGTTACCTGGACAAAAGCTACTAATCCCAGAATGGAACATTGCCAGCATTAGAAATGAAGCTGTACAAAGCACGCTGTTGTAATAAGCCTAGTAAATTAAATAGTAAAATAAAATTACCAAGAAATTTGGTGTAATCAGTGAAGGCTATAGAAGGCCCTGGAGATTATATTCTGCTGTGGAACAGTTTGGTTTAAACAATGTTCCATTCCAATAAGGAGAGCCTCTGTTTTGATGAGTTTTTCTGTGAATTGTCACTCACATTCCTGCCCAACTGTCAGAGTTAATGTCCCAGTGACTAAATATGATACCTGTATATCTTCAATTCCTTCCTAGTTCTAGTAGAGCACCATTAGTCCATTTGTCCATCACTGTTTGTTTGCTATGTAGTTTATGTAAAAAGAAAGATCTTGATTTCCCTGTAAAACAGTTGCTCGTAGCTTTTCTGTGTTGATAGTGATGATATTCAGAAAAGAGAGGCTTCAACTAAATGAGGCCAACTGGCCACTACCAGTGTTGGGGTTAGTGCTGGGAAGGTGTAGGTGTAACTTGTGAAACTCAAACAAGTTCAACTGTGGTTGATTGTAGAGGGGAGATTGGTATCTGGTTTTATTGCACATATCACTCATTAGATACGCTTCTTTCCCATCAACACTGAAAATGTGGCAGACTACAGATTTCAGAGCTTCCTGTACATTTATAGAATTGTCATTTCAAGATTCCTATTTGAGAGTAATGTATGGACTCTATCAAATTTACTGTCTTCTTTCTGCTAACTTCTCTGCTTGCTGAGTGTTTGTCACTTCTGATGTGGGGTAACCATTTAGGTAAATGTGAATTTAATCCAGACCCAGAAGCCTTCTCTACATGGTCAGAAAATTCAAGAAAAGTATTTTGGTTTTTTTAATAAAAGCTTTCTTTAAAAAAATCCTTGAAAAAAAATCTAATTGACAGTTTAGTTCTTCAGAAGATGCTAATGCACCCCAATTAGAACAGGAAAAAGGAAAGTGATTTCTTTTGAAGGACAGCTCTCTGACCTTGGGGCCCTTTTACTCTCCCATACATCAGTTCTTGATAGGGCCTGCTTTTTGTGATCTGTCACATCAAAGGACTACTATAGGTTTGTAGAAAGGTTGCTGCACTTTGCATTCAGTCTCGTTACTGTCTCATTTTTCTTGTGAAAGATAGAGACAAGTGTGAGACACTAATGAGATTGGTATGCTCTGTTCCACAAGACTTCACTAGAAACCAAATGACTGATCTCATCTGGGGTTTCCTAGAAACAATAAATATGCTTTAAAACTTCATCTGGAAAGCTAGTTGCGTTTTGTTTTCCAGGTACAAGACACAGCTCTTGCATAATTATTCTTTCTTACCAAGAAAGAGTTTCTAGCTCCAGAACTGTTATAAAAGGAAAGGAAGACTCAAAAAAATTGCTTTGTCAAGATGTCATTCAAACAGGCAAGGTGTACTGCAGGAATTTACCATGCAAAATAATGTGGAAATATGTGTCTACATTTACATCCATACCTCTACATGTAGCTGGATGTGCATATTGACATCTACACACACTTACAAATATCTGCATGGTTGTTTGTAACATATTGGTGCAAATGTGAATCTGTACCTTAGCCTCTCTGATGTTACTTAGCAAAATACTTCCTCTGTGATTTCCCCAGGTATCAAGTAATCAGACTAAGTTTGAGCACCTTTTTAGAAGATTTCACTCACCTCTAATGTGAAGGCTCAAGAATTGAGGTAGATCAAATTTGGCATTCCAGATTCATTTTATGGCAGCTACTTCTCAAGTTTCTCTTATTTTTTCTTACAAAGATTTTTTTTTTTTTTTTTTTTCCTTGTGATAGCCTGCATACTCAGATGCATATGTTCACTTGTGATGCCTTTGCTGGAAAAGTTCCTGCATGATGTTTGTTGCCATGTTAAATTTTGTTCTAATTCTTCTAATCTTTGCTCTTTCTTTCTGTAACCCATGGACAGTTCTACATCTTAGAATGGCTTGGAATCAGCACTGTGTCACATAACTGTTCTTCAGGATTCTTTTTCCCCTTTGATAAATATATTACTCTGGTAGGATATTCTAATTGGAAAAGGCACTTATTCCAGCAGGGCAGGAGGAGCTCAGTAGTTCTTTCATGAAAAAACAGCAGTGGTCTTACCATTAAAATCTGATCTCTGTTGTCTTCAGATCTCGGTCCCATGATTCCTTGAACTAGAGAGATCTATTGATGGATGCTCTCTCCTTGTTCTGAAGGTGGCATATGAACATTGACTGACATAATTATTTTTTTGTTCTGTTTTTCGCTGTATTATATGAACCTTCTTCCATAACTGGGAATGGAGTGAGTGCAGTGCATTTTAGTGACTGTCTGTTGGGATTTCCAATACCTGATCCTGTTAAGGATAACAGTTTTTTTGAGAGGCATTCGCAGGCTGTCTGCAGTCATCTTGCATTATTAAACAAGTAAGAATTAACTTCTGCTGACAACACTGTCTGCAGTATGTACCTCTCTCAGTTTTGTTGCTGTCCTGATCTACTGCACAATTTACGTTTACTGCACTGAATCTATTAATGTGTTTTAAGATTTTGCATGCAACTTCTTGTTAAAACAATCTGTGAAATAGAGACCCTTTTCTCTGTTGTATATTTCCCTGAGAATGACTTTGTTGGCACATGTTTACCACCCTGGGACCTGAGCCAGTTAAGAGGATTCAGTGTGTGGTAGGGATACTGAAATGCTAAATCTTAAAGACTGTAATGACTTGACTCATTAAATTGTTGACAGTTAATGGGCTCAAGCCAACATACATAGGGAAGATCCATTACAGCTGTAAGCAAACTGTGATGATCACAAAAGCCTTGCTAGGGATACCTAAACAGAAAGGGACGCATGCTTGGATGGTCCAGGAATAGTACAAATCTATGATCTCTCAGTTTGTTTTTGTTTGTTTTCAGGCTTCTTTAGTGAAGTTGTTCAGCAAAGTCAACACAACCTTGTGTTGACTACCTGCCCTAGGTTAATTATAAGCTTTCCTTCAGCTGGTTTGAAGAGAAATGGTCCTTAACACGAATTCTCTAGCCCTAGATGTATCACAGCCAGAATGCCTTGGCAGCATGCCACTGTGGTTGCACTTAAAGAATGGGAGGGAGCGCGAGAAAGGAACGCAAAGCTGGCCTGGTCTAACAAGTATGCATATCAGGAGAGGGCTTGGCATTCCTTGTATTTTTTTTTTTTTTCCCCCCACTGTGTTTTCAGCAGCTTTTGGCTTACATTAGATTTTAATACTGTAAAGTAAGAGGGAGGGATTGACAGCTGCATCTCAGATGGGTTCCTGGAAGGCTGTAGTTCTGTGCCATGAACTTAAGTATGACCTCACCAAGTATGCTCACAGCAAAAAAATTGTTTTTAGCATGGTTAAAAATACATTTGCTTTTCTGGGTTTCAACATAGATGTTACATTTCTAATCCTTTGGGGTCCACTACTGTGCATGATATACACATCTCTGTAGATTTTTTTTTTTTCCCTGCTACATATGTACTAAGTGCTCATAAAATCTTTAGCATTAATGGAAGAAGTAGAGCATGATAGTGTGAACACTGGTATTGATAATCAGTGTCCACCCTTGGGGCCCATTCAGTTTAGTTCAGTCTTGCACATAAGGTCCAGCCTCTGGAGGTCCGGCTCAGCATCTGTAACTTCTTTAGACCTTAGCCTTCTGAAGAGACTGCCAGCTATCTAGCCACTGCAAATCATTCTGTGGCATCTTCACACTTTTTCTTTTGAGCATGGATTACAATTTCAACAGAAGTTATGCTAACTCATTTGCTGTGTTGTGAGAGTAGGATATAAGGAAAGGTTATGGCTGGCAAGTAAGTCCTGTCATCTGACTAGTGAGTTGAAAGAATTATATATGTCACACCTTGAGTAATTCATTCTCCTTCTAACTATATAGAAAAGGGGTGTTTGTGGGGTTTTATTGGCAGTCCCACAAGTGATTAGTGCAACGGCATGAGTCAAACTTCAAGCCTAGGAAGAAACCAGCTAATCTGCTTTATAGAGATGAAATTGTTCATTCATTCATTTTTATACCTCTATTACTGAGGAGGAAGGGAAAATAATGTAAAATGTTCAGATAACAAATAGTTGTCTAAAGATTTAGCCACGTGTCTGTCTTAATTTATTACCTAGTCACCATGCTAGAAGTAATGCTTGCCATTATTCCTTTTTCTTTTTCCTCAGTTTGATCTGTAAGCTCCATAAACAGTAATCTCTTATCTATGACTTCTGCTCAGGCTGTAGCTGTATTTTAAAATTCATACCTTACCTTTCACTGTAGACTTGGGCTAGAAGTCTTTCGCCTGACATCATTTTCCCTATCACAGTGTTAGAATGTTCTGACTTATGTTTCGTGCCACTGTCAAAAATAACAGATTGGTTCTTCCGGTCATGACTCTTCTACAGTGCGCAGATTTTAGGTGTGTTTGCTCTGACTCAGTGATTACATTTTATAATTACTCTGGGCTTGCACCCCATACTGTACTGGGACCCTGTGACGCTATTCCCTTTTGTGTTACAGAAATAGAAAGCAGGTGTTGAAATAATAAATGCTCAGTGCCAGGATTTATCAACCAAAGAGATTATCTTGGCTAATGCAATCCCTCTGGTGAATCCTGTTGAAGAAAAGCAGAAGTCACTCTTCAGTCTATAATAGAAGAAAACCTCTTTTTCTTAGAGATATGTTTCAACAGCAGTTGGAGGACATTTGTATCTGTACCTTTGAGAAGGGCAAGCTAAGTACCCATCCTAATAAGATACAAGACTTAAGAGACTGTAAGATGACTTTTAGAAAAAGAATGCACTATCAGTGATCCTTTTTTATAGAAGTTATATGGCTTATCCATTAAACAAAGCATTTTGTACTTAGCGTGTCATAAGATAGAAGTAGGCAGGAGTTTTGTTTAATGTCATCCACGTAGACAGCTGTATGAAAACTTTTAGCTTCATAAAGTGTCAGAGCAAGAACAATGAAAAATTTAAGATTGACAACTAACTCGCCCTGTTATATTGAAATATTAGCAAAATTTTGTTTCTGTCATATTGAATGATCTCCAGGGTTTTTTTTATTTGAAACAATGGATTCACAACTAGCTAGATTAATTTCTGTATGTTTTATTTCCAATCTGTTTTGAGCCTAGGATGCATATTAGTGTATTATTTCTGAATTTTTTAACCCTCTTGTTGAAACCAAGATGTTAAGATGATTCTGTTAATTATCCATGTAATGGAAACTGATTGCTGGAGTCATTCGGTATTCTTGTTTCCCATGTACATCATGACTTTATTAGTGAGGAGCATCTTGATTTCTTTCTTTGAAAGATCGGCTGTTGGCCAGTTTCTGTGGGTAGGCCTGCCTTATGCAGCTGCTCTTACAGTTCAAGTCACAGTCAGAAATACTGGTGGTAACGATACTGTATGTAGATCATATTTGTGGTTGCAGCTTCTAGGTGTAGCAGTGGCTATAAGGTTTGGTTTTTTCAGTGTTTGAAATGAACTAGCATGAGGGAAATTTTGGAGATCACTGGAACAGTTTTTTAGGAATAATAAAACACCACATCCTTACTTCAACAAGGAGAATTAGGTTTTAATAGTACTCAGTGTATCCTGTACGCTGTTTTTATAATACGGATGTGAGCCTGCAATGTACTGACTATTCTCAGCACCAGTTGAGGCTAATAAGAGCTGGGGAATTCTCAAGCTTACCCAGGAATAGCCCCAGAAGATATCAGAACAAATCTGATAGACAGGACTTTTCAGAAGAGACTTATGCTCACGATCGTGGTCAGGTTTTCAGAGGAGTTCAGTCTCCATTTCAGTATCTTTCAGGTATCTAAGTTTTCAGAAGATGCTGACCATTCCTGAAATTTGGTCCCCTTAATTCTTGTGACAGCTTAGTTAAGAGCAGTCCTTAACCAGGTGCCTAAGTGTATCTCTACTCAACCGTGTACTTAGATCTATGGGCAGGGTCCGTTTGCTCCATGGTAAGCATGCTTCGGGTGGTGTCAGGTGGGAGCAAAATGAATTTTGTCTTTGCTTTGGAGGCGTTTGGCTGTGCTTGTCTTTGCTGAGGGTCCTTCAGCCCCTCTTCACTCCCAGCTGCATTTCAGTATTTTGTTTTGAACTATACTAGTGTATGGCCTAGAAACAGCTCTCTGGCCATTCACCCCTCTGCAGCCACGGCTGCTTTGGGGCACTGAAGCTCTGCTCAAGTTTCCAAGCTAAGTTCTTGTCTGCGGTGGAGCTGGGTTCCTGGCTTCAGCGGGGCTGGATGAAATCAGTGCTGTTCTTTGAACTGCCTGCAGTTTGCGCTTGCTGCCCCTGGGTGGCTTACCCTGCTCGTTGAGTCACTCCTCCTTTCTCTGCGCGGTCGCTCGCTCTTTCTCTGCCTCTCTTTCTCCCCCTCCTTTTATTCCAGCAGTCAGGCAGCTAATTAACTGCACAGGCCGGCCTTCGGTGCATAATATTGTAATGAGTTAGGAGGGAGAGCCACAGCTGCTTCAGCATGAGCCGCAGCCTCTGTTCCTGGTGCCAGGAACTAGGAAGGAGCTGACTTCTTCCCTTTTTAAGTTGACTGAAGCGGAGACGTTAAAAGCAGATAGAGGCAGGTCCGCCTCTGACACCGAGCATGAGCGGGGCGCCGGGGTCCTAGAGGAGCTCGGGGAAGAGCCGGGGCACTGACCGAAGATGGGCAACCAGCCTGGGCGAGCGGAGGAGCACGACCAAGGTCTGTACGGACCGTAGGAAATGCCGGGGCTGCTGCCTGCGGCTCTCGGGGCTCTTACTGCGGGGGATGGGGTTTTGTTCTCCGGGGGGGACGGGGCTGGGGCCGGTGGGGTTTAACCGCCGTGTCCCACAGAGCGGGAACGGAGGCTGTTGTCGTAGCTAATGCTGATGGCTTCGAGCCTGCTAGAGAGATTACTGCTGTTTACCTTGTGCCTTGTAAATGCTGTTTGTTACTGCTCCGTACCTGAAATCACAGCACTGTCCTTAGGGAAGATTTTCTGAAAATCCTTTGGTTGGAACAGAATGCCTACAAGGGAGGGACCTTATTGCCTGACAGATATTATTTTACATAGTCTGCATGATGCAGCTAAAAAGTTACAAAGCTTATCTAGCGATGTACATACAACTTGTCAGGATCTGCAGCTCGGCTGTGTTAGCCTTCACCATTGTTTGTGGCCTGAGGCCTGAAATTTTCCAGGCCTTAGAATTTAAAATGATGCCTTTGTGGAAGGTCTTCCCACCATTGTCCTTTCAGAAGTGTAGTGCTTTGCATGTTAATCAGTAGCAGATTTTATAGAAAGCTAAGAGCTAGTATCAGGTATATCTAATTCCCCTTGTGCCAAATGTCTATGCTGTACGCTAGGAAGGCTAGTAATTTGTTCCTGATGCCATAGTACTGTTTTGGTTGCCTTTTAATTTGATTGTTTCTCAAATGCTGAATGAGGAAAAAAAACAGTAGGCCCACTGATTTCTGCTGTTTATTTCTTAGTTTCTCTTCGTGCTTAGAACCTTCTAACGTACAGAAAACTGGAATTGGTTGTATTTCCTGGCACTCTGTTTCTTACTGTTGCCATGGGAATTTCATTCACAAAATTCCATTAAAGTTGTTATTGCTTGATCGGGGTTTCCTTATAACTTCGGATTGGATATGTAGCTATTGGTTTAAAAGCAAATACATATGTACTGGATCTCTAGTATTGTGAGGAAAAGCAAGAGGCAGACAACGTTGCATTGCTACTCTAGGATCTCTCACAATAGATCTGCCAGTGAGTGCTGGAACAGCAGTTAGGTGTAGTGGAGAACTCTCTAGCACTATGTTAATCAGCAGGCTAATGAAGAACACAAAAGCTGCCAGTATCCAGTCACCAGAAGAAATGCTGCCCTAAGGGAAAGTTAAACTTTAGGCTGGAAAGTATGGCTGCCAACATCCCCAGCCCCTGAAATCTATATTCCACTGGCCACTGCCAGCTACAGAAGTTTTGCTGGAACTAAACAGATTACTGTCATTTGAGGAGGGTTAATACTGATAATAAACTAAGGGAGAGATGGATAATGGCATGGGGAGGTACACTGCTAACTTTTGATCAGAGTTTGAGAAAACTGACTGATTTTGCAGGGCCAGCAGTGGGATTTGAACAGCTTATTACTCTTAACATAGATGATAAATGAGTGTGCAGACCCCCTGTGGGTTTTGAAAAATCTCTTTCATCCTTTGTTTTCTCTTGTCCTGTGATTTCTTTTATTTTTTTATTGAGGGGGAAAGAGTTATGCTTCTGTTGCACCTAAACAGTTTTAAAACTATTCTCAGTTTTTAAGTGTAAGCTGTACTAAGTCTTGTTTTAATATGTCCTGGCTGTTCGTGAGGTATGAATATGACTGAAAAACACAGAGCATTTTGTATTGAACTACATGCTCAAAACTCTGTTTAATCATGAAAAAAGTTCCAAGAACATTCCTGCTGACAAAATGAATTCTGACATCATATTCCTTGTTGTATGTGAGAGCTCTGGCTTTGGAAGTCGGAGGATAATGTCAAGACACCTGAAGCAGAGTTTGTGTTGATTTTGACAACTAGGATGAAAAAACTTGTTTTGCACATTAGAATGCGATACATGGAATTATCTGTGTTGGGCTTTGTTTTTGCTTCGATGACCTTAATTCAGCTCTCATTCAGGAATACCTACATCTTGAATAACAGTGGTGCTCTAAGTTTGGTCCTTTTGGATTAACCGAAATAAAACCCAGGAACAGGCCTCTCTGTTGATCTAGCTCATGAGCCAGCTTTAAATACAGACAATCAAATCTTGACCTGTTTCTCTGAGCATGATATTCAGGGTCATCTCGTTTATTTTTCTTTTCAGGAAACTTTACGGACACTGCATGGTTCATCTGTAAGTCTTTCACCCCAAACTTACCATCTTGGGGTACTGGGGACAGATTTTTAAAACAGTTGTTCCTTCTGTTGGTGTCACTGGACACTGAAGTCTTTAAAAACCTGATCCTAAATGCCTCTGTTGTGATATAGATTACAACCTAGAGTAAAATACTTATTTTCATATAGTTATGAGAGTATGATGTACTTTACCAGGTTTTCCTGTTCAGTGTAAATAGGAGTAACAGGACATGGGGATGCTAACATATTGGCTAACAAGTCTACAGTTCTATGACAAAGATATATTTTAGTTTTGAAACTAAATAAAATAATACAAGTCCCAGAAGCAACACTTTCGGAGTCTGACAGTGCCCATGTGGGTGATCCTGACTCTACAGCTAACAATTAAGGTTTGGGATATGAAGTTACAGCTGTGATAACCCCGAGTTCTGGGTAGGCTGGTCAGTGCTGTCAAGGAACAGAAAGGAAATTATTGCCCCTAAGCTGAGCAGTTTGAAGGTAACACATATTTAATACAGGGGAATCGGAAAGAAATGTAACTAGCTGAGGAAGGGATTGTGGAGAGGTGAAGACAGAGAAAGGAAAGACATCCTCCATTGCATCTTTCTTGCAAAGTAATCCACTGCTGCTGTCTAATGGGTATGTTTTGAACAGAAGATTTACAAGACTCTTAACAGCCCAATATAGCTTCTTTTTAAGTTAATCTACATGTTGCTAAGAGTGTAAGAGTGTCTAAAAAGGGTTTGAAGAGATCACTTGTAATAATGTTAGATTCTATAGGCTTTTATTTTAAACCACTTTTTACAGTCATTTGTAAGAACTTTTTGTTTTGTGGTGTGTGACCAAAGTTTGCATCCCTTGTTTGCCAAAACTGCTACTTGCAAGTGGTTGCTTTTCCTGCTATACCCAAGTGCTCTGAATATTCATATTTATAAAGTGCGTGGAGGTTTTGGAATGAAAACACCTATAAAGTAGTACAGAAAATGATGTAAAACAATAGTGAATATTGCTGCAGTTTGTCAGTAGAGTTAGTTTTCTGCTTTTGAAAGTGGCTACCCCCAGCTGAAGGAACCATTAGTATATAACAACACAGGCCAGAGCACCTGTGAAATAGTTGGAACATTTCATGGGAGTTGTATGGAAGAATACAGTGTTATCCAGTGCACCATATTTATTGAGAGAAAGCCTTTCAAATGTTAGTTTGCCTTGGAAACGGTGAGGCAGCCTGTATTTCTAAACAGGAGTGCTAAGATTCTTTGACATTGGTTGACACGGTGATGGTGGGGTTTTGTTTATCCTCTAAACATCTGCAGGTGATGTGATTAATATTTTTGGGAAGAGGTGGAAAAAATGACTCAATACATACAAAAACTTTCTTGAAAGAAGCAGTTGAATGGGAAATGTTAACTTCCCTAGTTGGAACAAGGTGACGGGTGGGGTTATCCAAGGGTTAGACTTTTTTTGGGACTGTGCTTATTTGTAAAACATGCTTACATGGCTTGGATGAGAATATCAAATGTCGGTGCATACACTAAACCAGTATTGATCTGTTTTCTTATGTGTGTTCTGTCCTGGCCTAGGGGCGGCTTCATTTTATGTTTGAGGAAGGGATTCTTGGGTGTAGGATATATAGTTTGTAAAACATAAGGAGACTTTCAAGGTAAAGGTTATTGTAGAAATATGTTATTTCTTGTGATTTCTGTTTTTTGTTTTTTGGGGGGTGTGGTCAGATCTCTTCTGGGTACTCTCTTTAGTCTCTCTCATCTGCTTCTTTTCCTTTTTCCTTTCTTCTAAACATGGGAGCCGTTCACTTTAACTCTGTTATATGTCAGCACACCATTTCTGCCAAGCAAGAGCTCAAGAGAACAGATGAGTTTAATGATGGTGTGGGGGGAAGGGGGAGAGGAGAGAGGGGCCAGCAAAGCTAATGAATCACATAACAGCTTTCATGGAAATACCGACAGCAAGTCATGTCCTCTTCAAGCTCGGGCAGCGAGCCGTAGACCTTTTGTTCCCAGTGGAGCCAGCAAACCACAATTTGCTCTCCAGTGGATAGTTTAATTCCTTAGTCACCTCTTCCTCCCACGAGTCATTCTTGCATGGGGGTTTTACAAATGCTGTCATTCCTCAGAGTAGTAACACGCTGCTGATTAAACTGGTATTGAAGAAGTTTATTTTCCTCTGGAGGGTAATTTCTACTTGACTTAAGCTTCTCTTCCAAGGCCAATTAGGGCCAGCTCTGTTGATTAGTCTTGTGATGTGACTTGACTGGTCTGACATTATTAAATAATTTCAGAAATGCCGACAAACAGATGTCAAATGGCAGTAGTCTTTTCTGCTCTGCAGGCCAGTGAAATGAGTACAGCCAAGAGACTATGTCACAATTTGGACTGGCCTCTTAGAGGAGTTTAGTCATGAGTATGACTAACTTGCTGCCTCTGAAATTATCTATTTGAGGCAGAGTTAAGTGATAATCTGAGGTCCCCTGATCCCAAGATGAGAGGCCAATGAATGCTAAATTAATGGAAGAGATCATCAACAAGTGCTCCTACACTAAGGCAAGGGCCTTTACAATAGTTCTCAGTGTTGACTGGGAGGATGTGCTAAGTGGGAGTGCCTTCTCTGTGGGCAGGACCAAAGCTTTTACAAGAAGAACTTTTAGGGCATGGTAGGCAGCAGGATGTGGTTTATGCATTTTGTTTTGTGTTAGATTGTTTTGCTGATGAAAATTAAAGCCATTTTTGGATGAAGGCAGGGAGCTTCTGCTGGGAATCTTACTGAATGAGCTGGTCAGCAAGAACTTGTCCTATGGTTAGAGCTCTGCAGACTATGCTTTTGCCCCGGTGCTGGTGGTGTTTTAGGATCTATGAATAGTTGATCTGGTATGATAGCAAATGTAAAAGCTAATTTTCTTGAAGACTGTTTTATTAGTTTAGTTAATGTGCTGCAGTTGGCTTGACGGTGGCAGAGTGATAAGGAAACAGCCAGTGGATGGTTGTGATTGTGCGTGTTGGTTCTAACACAGTATTAAATGACTCAAACGAGGGAAAAGGGTGAAAGGAAGAGGGAATAATGCTGGCCTTGGAGAAAAGCAAAGCTTACTTTCTTTTGTTTGGGTTGTATTTGGCTCCACAAGATCTTAAAGTTATAAAGCTAGCTAAAGAACTTTGAGCAAGTATTGCATCTTGGTCTTCCTACTGAAACCTGTCAGAGCCCTGCAGGTATTCATGAGTTTGTTCAGAAGCGGTCCGGTATTTTGAGCTTCTACTAGTATTTCAGCAAAGTAATTTCTGTTATTTTTTTTTCTCTTTTCAATTTCTCCTCTGTTTTACTGATTTACTCTTCACAAAATCTCCTGATTTCCACAGGGAGTGTAGCTTTCAGAACAACATGAAATTGTAAAACTGAAGCGAAGTACTTATCTGATTTCATTGGCACTGTTTTGCTTGAAGAGGACCTTAACCTGATTTTTCTGTGACTCTCACAGATTGCCACTAGTTGATAAATCTTTGATACTTTCATTATTTTTTTGATACTTTCCCATGCTGTATCTCCAAGCAATTTGAGCGTGACGATTAAAGATGATATAAAACTGAGGATCTCTGATGATAATAGACACTGCTAGACTTCCCATGCATCAGCTTTTTTCTTCCCATAACCCAAAGTAGACCTGTGTTCACAAATCTCTTTTGCAATGTTCCATCTATTATTTTTCATGGAGCCATAATGTTTTTCCATAAGCATCAATAGATATGGATTGCATGTTCTGAGACAGCATACTCTGTCCTTGTGTGATCTGTGCTCATCGGTCAGTTCTCTTAGGCTATAGAACTGCAGCAGAATGGCAGTTTTCTGCCCTTTTAATCAGTCTGCATAGCACACAACTAACAAGCTGTATATTTTTGTCAACAGCAAAATTTAAATGTAAAGCTCTTACAGGCAAATTTTATTTTGATGACTGGAAAAATATATTCTTGGTTAAATGTAAGGCTAACATGAGTTTGCAGGGTCCAGTTCTGAGCATGCACAGGGGATGTGTTGGCTGAAACAAGGACATACATTCTTCCATTTATTACCAAGATGAAGAGCTGTGTAATTTTTGTGTCTTGAATAGAATTTGTTCAATTGCTTGGGAAGATTATTAGAGATTAAGTAAATAGGCCCATGTCCTGTGAGTGAAGTTATGTTCCTCTTCCTCTTGTCCTGCTGGATGCTTTGGTGCTGTTAAAAAATCATCAGGGAAAGTAGGACACTACTGAATCAAGCAAGAATTTTACCAGTTACTTCAGTGAAGTCATATTTATTAACATATGGAAAGGGGCTCTAGGAACAGGGTGCAGTTAGTTGTATGACATATTTTACTTATGTTGGCTGACTTTTCTTTTTTCCCCTACTGAATTGTAGTTTATCCTTAACCTTTCTTTTGTGTTTCTTTGCCATGGACTGGTGACTGATGTTCAGGATAATTTGATGAATGGTAATTAGTTATGTTTTGATTGCTTTCGATGATCTGTTCCATTTCTAAACTAGGATGATAACTGAAAATATAAAGGCTACTTCAAAAAAAGACAAAATGGTTATTGAGCAAACTCTTAATCTTTGAGGACACTGCCCTTCTTCACAGCTTCTGTCTCAGGACATTGCAGTAGGATTCTTGAATTCAGCTGAAAAACCTGTAAGGCCATATGATTTTCTTAGAGCCTTTTAATTTTGACGTGTTTACCTTTTACAGGTAAAAGGTCATTTTGCCTTTTACCTTAATGGTTTCCTTTAGATAGGTTTGTGCAAAAGCATCTTAATACACAGCTGTTTCAATAGGAGTATGTGAAGCAAATGTGAACACACCAAGGTAATGTTTTTGAAATGCCATAGAGAAAAAGGTAGAACCTAAGCATATTGCTGATCATCACTGTTTGAACTGTCTCTGACCAGTCTGACTGGAGAAATCTCATCCTGTACTAAGGATAGAAAGCTGTTTTAATTAACATGAACAAAGTAAAATGCAAAGGTGGTTTCTTCTCTGCATCTAGAGGATATTCTTTTGTATTTTTCACACCTTAAAGGTCTTCTGCATTTTTACATTGGAGGATTTATACCGACATGTAGAAATTCTTATAATACCATATAATTGTGCCTCTTATATTCACTTTTGTAGGGGTTGTTTCTACAAGGGTGTGGATAATGATAAATTTGTTGTCAGAAACCTAGTTCTCTGCAAGACAGAGAAGAGAAGAGAAAGACCTTCGAAAGTGTATCTGAATATTTATTCTCATAGACAAAAACCATGTATGATTCCTGAAATAAAGCAGAGGTAATTCCCTATGCTTGTGCAGAACAGAACCAGCTCAGCAGTAAGGTCTATTAGTCACAGTTAACAGCTGGTAAGTGGGGATGAGACTGTGAGTTTCCACGAACACCAGTCATGGCAGGGATTAGTATTCTCTGCTTGGAGAAAGCTCACAGCACCAGATTGCTGAGAGTGCAATAGCCCTGGTGTTTGTCTGTCCATGATGTGATAAAATAGTTGCTAAATTGCAGCCTGTAGAGAAAAATTAACATTTTACTTGTTCAAGGGCAAATTGTCAAAATCCTGTTTTCTCAGAGAACAAAAAGAAAAGCATGAAAAAATTATATGACCAAACAGAAGTGGGTCTAAGTCTTGTTCCCAAGAGCATGTAATGTCAGCCATAATGCTGGTATTCTAATGCTGGAGAGGGATAAGGCAGTGGTGTCATATCCATCCCCATCTGCAAATATCGGTCCTTGAATGGAAAGAGCGGTCCAGAAAAGTGGTGCAACTTAAATAAATCTTCAAAGGTTTTTAAACCTTCGTATAATGGAAGGTTGTGTGCAGAAGATGGCTTGCTTTCGGCTGGCTAAAGCAATGTGCAGAAATATTTCATGTTATACTTCCAGGCCTCCTAAAGTACATGGCAGCAACTTTGCTTAGCCTGAAGCAGAGTATCCACTTGACTATCCATTGGTCCTAGGCTTACAATCTATCTTGCCCCAAGGTGGGAGGCACAAAGCTCTGATAGTATTTCTCCAGGCTTTTCGTGAGCAAAAGCTGGTGAGGGTGGAGGTGTCAGAAGGGAAGAGACAGTGCTCTGTGAGAGACTGAGGATATTTCGACAGTCCTTATCTTCTAGATCTTGAGAAATGCTGCTTTTGTAAAACCTTGTTGAGTTTGAAGAATGGACTAATCATGTTAGAAATTACTCTCAGCCTCCTCCACACATAGTTTCTTTGAGGCTGCTTGACTGTGGAAAATCTTTGACTGATCTTTTAATTAAAAGCTCTTTTTTTTTACCAAGGAGTTGAAGCTCTTCCTGCTTTGAAGTGGGCAACTTTTTATAGATAAACATCTCATTATGTTATGAGATTTCTTCCTCTCTCCCCTTCTGTCTCATTTCTTTTCTTGATGCATCTCATCCTGTGTTGTTAGTTTTAATGATTTCAGCCCAGTTCCTAGTATCAGCTATTCAGGATAGTGCTAGCTGGCTCCTTTATCGCTATACGAGGCAGAGCTAAAGCTCTGGATGAGCTGTGGAAACTAAATGGCAGTCCTTTCCCCACCCCCTCACTGAAGCAGGCTGGAAACGACAATAAAACTGCGTTTATTATGTGGTCATCACATTTTATTAAACAAAAGGCAGTTGTAATACCAATGCAATGCATACTGGTTATTAAGCATTAAGCAAACAATTTAAAAAAAAAAAAAAGGTCTTTAGCTTTTAAGGTCTGCCATCTGTTTTAGGGGAGGAGGAGGAACCTCCTTTCATGTTTCAATTTTTGATCCTTTTTTTCCCCCCTCTTTCTGGATTAGCAGAGTTTGAGAATTCATGAGGAAAAAGTTATTTTGGCTCAGTCAGCCCTGGCCTTTTGGCCAAGTGTGGGGCAGCATTCCTGAACTGGAGGGTTCAGGTCATGGTTTCCTAATACAAAGCACTCAACAGCAGTGCTGTGTAAAGGCATTTTCTGCTGCTCCATTCCTCTGTAGTGATTTGCTGCTCCCTCAGTGGTACAAGCTGAAGTGTTTATGGGAAGGACAGTGACTTAGATCAGGATCTGCCTTCAACAAAGAAAGCGAAGAGGGGGGGGAGAAACCCATGCAGGTATTTTTATAGCCAAATCAATTCCATGATTCAATTCACAGCATAACCTCATGAACAGTTAAATAAACAGGTTGAATAAATTAGCCTTCTAATTGTGACGATGTTGATATTAAGCATTTCCCCACTTAAAATTGCTTTTTGGTTACCCTTTGTGCTTATAGATATGATGTCAGGTAGAGTTTGGTAGATTAGAGGAGTGATCCACAGCACCTGACTTGAAGGAGCAGGATTCTTTTCACTTTTCTTTCCTATTGAATTCTTGGACCAGGAGGTTTTAGGTAACTCTTATTCATTAACTTCCAGCCACAGGTCGGGTGTTAACATTCAGTTGTGAGAGCAATTGTATATACAGTGTACATGGAGGAATGTATCTACTTGCTACTCTATGATGACCATTATTAACTGAATTTATATGGTTAGATTTAGGGTTGGTTTTTTGTTTGTTTGCGTTTTAATTTCCTGTACTTCTTGAGACACTCAACACTCGTATTCTATCTAGTATAACTGCCTTTTCCAGAAATGGAAGTACAGCTGTCTTGTCACCACTGTTAACCCAGTAATGGCTGAGTGATGAACTTCTGGGCTAGATTAGCTGGGAAGCCATTTTCTGAGCTAAAGAGAATTACTTGTATGCAAGCTAGAATCAAGGAAAATCCTGGGATTCTTACTCCAGTTGGTGGTCATTTATCTCAGGAATAATCCTAGTACAGCTGTATGAGTTGAGAAGTTAGTTTTCTGTCTTTACCTCAGAGCACATCCACTGCTTTTTCTGAGCAGCACCTTCCTGGGGGAAGTGTTAGTAAACTTCAAGGATGTCCCCCAAAGCAGTTGCTAACTACCTTCTCAACAGCAGAAGCCTCAAAACTAGCAGGTAGGAAAACAAAGGAAACCCCAAACTTACCAACCAGATCAAACTAAAACTCCCCTTGTTTCAGTGAAACACCAGAGGTTTTGTCTCCATTCACCGAAAAGGTTCATATTTATGGATATTTTTCTCAGTTTTGTTTTTTTTGTTGGGTTTTTTTGGTGTTTTTGTTTTTTGAACAGTTGTCTAAAAAAGCCCCAGAATAGAGTTTAGCTTAAAATTAATTTTGCTGTAGGTATGAGATGATTATACCTGATCTCATGTCATTTTGACAGGTGCGTAGGCAGGAAATGTTCCAGAACAAACAAAATCAGGAAGCGTCACAGTACATAGAAATCCCTATAATTTTGGTGTGCTAATGTCACAAGTATATAGAGTCAAGGCCCTCTTAAGGAATATAAGAATTATATTTTTTTTAATCATGAGCTATAATGGTTGTGGAAACTGTAAAATTGGATAAAAAGAAGCAGCAAGTAGGGGTGACTTTATTTTAAAAAAAGAAAATTCTGAATTTCTGTAACTTCCACCAGATTAATTTTGGGATAATGGTACATATAGAAAGTTTTAGTCATTCTTTTTTGGGTGGTAGACAAGGGGTATAGTTAGCAGGTGACTAAAGTTTTTGGCAGGCCCAGTGGTATTAATGGTTCCCAAAAAAGGAGGCTTGCATTTACCGGGGCGACATTCCAGTAAGTGTATGATATAGAGTTTCTCTGAACATTTGCTAGACCATTTGCTTTGGATGTCTCAATGTTTGTTACGCCAGGTTGCTGGGTACTCTAGAAATCTAAAGCAGTGCTGTGGTAGATTGCAATTACACTTGTAATCTGCACCTGCGCTGGCAGACGTGATGTATGTTGTATGGTTATTCTTTGGGTTTTTGTATACCTCATTTCAGAGGTGAACACAGTGGTGTCCTCATGATTCTCTTGGTGCCAGAGGCTTATGGCACAGTGAAGCCCCTTGGATGCTTCTTGACTCTTGAGCAGACTTGAAAGGGAAATTTGTATTTGTGAAAGCAAAGACTGAGCATGCTAGCTAAGGATACATATGCACAGAACAATTCTTGCCTCCTCTTAGCTTTGCCAATGTACTTCACAGATATATCTTTGGTCCTTGACTTCTGAGAAAAAGTTTCCTCTTACAGTACAACCTGCACTGTTTTTGTACTGGGTACAAAACTGTATTATATTCAAGATAGGCATATCCAAGCTTGAGTTTTCATTTGAGACTTAGCAAACCTTCAGAAACCCCAAGTAAATGGCGTAAGAAATGTTCAGAGGAACTCTTTTGTATGGACACGGGCATGTCTCTCAGGGTAAAGATATTTTAACTACTACTGCTGTTATTCAGAGAGGAATTGTATGTGGATGGGCCCATAAAGAGGAAAAAGTCAGCTAAAATTCACAATGAGACTTTGTGAACAGGATTTTTATCAGATCTAGTCTCATTTACCTTCTGAATGTGACCTTGTTTCCACTGTAATAGCTTTGAGCTGTGACTGTGAACTTGAGCTTCAGTTCTTGTTGTCATGGCTGTGCTAACAGCTTGGAACCACTAGATGCTGAGAATGGCTGATCTTCTTTTTCTAATTGCATTTTAACACTTTTTTGGAAGAGTTAAAAGTGACTTTCTATCTAAGAAGGAACAAGATAACAGAATTATTGATCGGGGTGAATCCAACAAGCTGAAAATAAAATATTTGTGATCTTTAAGAAATTCCTTAAATGTGCAGCAGAGATTCTCTCTTCTAAAACCACTGTATAACTTACTGAGGGGGACAGTGTAAATAGGGCCTTTTGTGGATTCAAAGAGTACTGGACAGTACATCTGTACATTTTTGCTTGGTTTAGATGTTAAAATTTGACCTAAATGGAGTTACTTCAAATATAAGTTTGTCTCTCCTATTGGGTTACATTCCTGCCATGGGAGAGTCTCTTCTAGTGGCCACCCTTCAAAAGAATGTCCTACCAGTAGTTCATTTGCAGATTTAAATTGATGACAAGTAGTTTTGTCATGACTTAGTCTTTGAGTTACTAAAATAGTGCCTTTTCTCCTGTGCTTCTTGCACTCCAGATCTCTCGACTCATATCTTCTAATTAAAACAAAAAATAAGCCAACCTTTACAAAGTCTTCAGCTCTAACTTCAGTGGTCTCTGTAGTCTTAATTAGGAATTGCTCAGATCAAGATGCTTATTGCTGCTTTTTCTTTGGAACCTCTGGTAGGGTAACTTTTCAAATACAGGTATCTGTTGTTACCTAATACTTTGTAATACAATTTTTATTTCTCTTTCTTTGGTCTCTTACTCTATTCCTCTGTGTCAAATACCAGTACCTGAGTTGCTTTCCTACACTGTCCTCAATTATTACATAGATCAAAATCTTTGCATTTAGTCTTTTAGTTTTTTCCTCCTGTTGCATATTGTACCTATTCCACAGGGAATGTAGTCAGGCAGTCCTGACAGTCTAACAGGCCATTACAATTCTTCAGAAAAAAGAGTTCATGTTATAATTACTTTTTAGTCTCAGTGTTTGCCAAGTGAGTAGAAGGCCTTATTTGAGCAGATGCTTCTATATAATTAGTGCTAGATTATCAAAACCACCTTTGTTGTTCTGCAGCCATCTCCTTGTCTTTTTTTAAAGCTAGGTGGAGTCCAAGTGAACCTTCCCAAAGAGTTGCTGACCTGTAAAGGTGTTGGCTCTATGACTAATATTCTGCAAACAGACTAATTCAGGAGAACTATGACTGGCCAAGCCTAGGTTTGCTTTGTTCACTGTTGCATAAAGACTTGGTAGCAGGGAGCATTGTCTTTCTGCAGGACAACCCTAAGAGAGATGGAAAATGGTATGCTCTTCCGAGTTACTGAGGATTATCCAAAGGAGTATCCAACACTCTGGTCACTGAAAAATGCTGATAGCTAACCTGTCCAGCTCATTCCCTTTGTCTATCAAGCAGATCAAGCCGTAATAGTTTGTCACAGTGTAATAGTGTCATTCTTTATCCTGACTTTTACCCAAGCTGATGGTGGACCAGAAGTTTTAGACATTTCACTCTCAAATATGAAGTTCTAAACAGCTTAAGCAGTTCTGAAAATAACAGAAGGTGCTGATCTGTGTCTCTTGGCACCTGTATCTCTTCGAAAATCGGGCCTTCTGCATCCAGTTCCACTCTTGTTCTAACCCCCAAGAAGCACTTAGAACTGATTCAGATCTTCTTCATGAGTTGATTTAGTTATGTGCATCCATTCATCAAGCTGTCTTACTGTTAGTATGCCTGGAGGTTTAAGGGTAGGAGCATCAAACAATGTGGCAGAACATTTATAGGGATTTTTGCCTCCGTGTAGATATCTGTATGAAAGAGTGCAGCAGCATGGGTGAGTGTTGCTGATATATCTGCCCTACTTTTCAGCAGTTATGTTTGCTTTTTCTCATGCTACCATGAAATGTGTCAGTCTGTTTCCTGTTAATTAGGATATCAGAAGATTTCTGGTTAGCAGGGAAGTTTTTTTAACTGTTTCATTTGCTTAAACAAAGGGAAAAAAGGGCAGGGCAAAATAGGGCGTTTTAATGAAGTAGATGTGTATGCAAAACTCTGAAATCTTTTAATAAGAAAGTATTTTAAGAGAGACAAATGTACACCAATCCTTCTGTACTGTATAGTCATCATTTCCCAAAGGACATTCCTAGTTCACTCTTAGTCAGTCTCAGTATCAATCTCAGGATCAATGCTGGAGCAGAGTGAAAGTGATCTGCCAAGTCCTTTGGGTTTTCAGTTAAGCTTTGAGCTCTCAGTGGCTTAGCCACTTTTGGAAAATGGATTTTAAGCACCAAGTTAATTAGGTTCCTGAAAACTTTACTCTGAATTGACAAAAGACAGAAAATGTGGCTAGGCTCCCTCTAACATGCACTTCTTTATCGTACGGAGTGAACAGAGTGCAACGGCTCCAAGCTAATACCATCTCTTCTGATTTAGCTGTGACTAAATTCAGCATATCAACGATGTCATGAAGTCACATATTAATGCATTGTGTTAAGTTGTTCATTGCGTGGCTGGAAGTCACCTAAGTGGTACTTGGGTACTGGTGTAATTTTGAAAATGGCACATAAAAGCTGCTATTACCTGCCTTGGAACACAGCTTGTAAATCTGTTGTGAAAGTCTGACTGTTCAGTTCAATGTCCAGTGGCATCCTAGATGTCTTCAGACATCCCAGTTGCTCTCTTTCTGCCTCTCGAGCAGAGGACGGGTCTCCCACAGGTACTGTCAAATCTCTCAGCTCAGTGAAGATATTTTAAATATACCTAAAGGGCATCTGAAATGGCAGCAGACATCTGTATTTTGGCTTCCTACACTAGGTGTCATAAACCAGGTGGGATTAAGGTACACCCGAGACCCAGGGTTTTTTGCATAAGAAACTCAAATTTGGCTAAAAATAGTAATAGGACCTTACACAGGGAAGGCTGAGCACATATGAGTACATGTCTGCATTACCTACCTGTTGCTGTATGTTACCAGTGCTGCTGTGGATCCTCAGCAAGATCTTGGCAAAGCCTGAGTAAATGCAGTCATGTTGAGTCCAGGATCTACCAAAGTCACAGCCAGAGGATAAGCTGAAAACCAGAACTGATAAGAAGGACCTAATTCAGTTAAGCCACATGTGATAGAGCACAGTAAAATTGTATGGGGAGGTCTTTTTATTTGCTGTACGAGCATGGGCTGTTAATAGTATTCTCTGTACTTAGCCATTCTGCTAAATGCTTGCAACCCACTTGATGTATACTAACCTTTTCCTCAAGGTATCACAGGAATCACTTTTCTATCTGAGGCTTGGGAGTTCTGTTCAGATGGCAAAAATGTATTCAAATATCTTAGCACATGGGAACAGAATTCCAGAACAATGGAAGAATCACAGTCTTCTGTTGGCAGGGAGGCTATGAGTTAGCCCATAATTTCTTGTTGCTGTCTCTTTTTTGTTTCGCTATCCCTTTTTGAGGTGGGAAGGATGGCAGAGACACAAGACAGTGAAATAGTTGGTCTGTTGCAAATGCAGGAGCTGGAATGAAAGAGATGTAACAGTCCTAGAGCAGCAGATAATCATGAGAGTACAAACTTGTCTGCAGGCAAGAGTTCACCTTTTTGAAATGTATGACTTTAACATTGCAGAGTGCTATGAATAGCTTTCTTTTATTTCCTGTTATCCTGCCCTTGCAATTCAAATAAGGTATCCATTGTTTAAAAACATCACACCAAAGATGCATCTGTCTTCATGCTTTAGTCTTACATGACTGAAATGCTTTCTGAAATGAATCAGTGATCAGCATGCTTAAATTACATAGATGAACTCTACATGCAGGAGACTTAGTACCTACTTAAACTATGGAAGAATTCATTACTAACTTGAATTTTTAATATGTTGAAGAAGAAAATGTGTTGCTCTTAGCTTAAGAGTTGACAGGATTAAAATTTAGGAAGAAAGCACAAAATGGAACATTCCCTGCTAATTCGGTCTCTGGAACAGCAGAAGCTCATGGCATTAACCTTTGGGTTATTAATATGTTGATGGAGGGAAGGATTAAGGAAAGGGCAGGTTGTGGGACACAAATGGCACAAAGGCCAGAGGCAAATAATCTTGTATTGACTCCAGTTCCAAAAAATAGATTCAAAGCAGAAAGTTTCTGAGGTCAAATGAAGTCACTTCCCAACTGAGATTCTTCCTTTGCTCTGGGACTGGAGAAGCAGGTATTTGAACTTTTAATTGTACTTAATAGTCAAGTAAACTAAATGTATCTTCAAGGCTAGTGCTTTACTGGGAAGACAGTGATATGTGCTATCTCAGAGCACATGGAGTGTGAAGGCAGATTAATTTACTGAATCTTCATTCCAAAATGTCATGTGTATGTCCCCGGTGACTATAGTAAAATGTTTGCCACCTACTCTCCCTTACCCTGCTATCACTGTAATTACATTAGCCGTACTGCATGGACTTTACTTCTGGACAGCTGTCCTATGTGTTCCACCCTGGGGGATTGGGAAATGGTTTTCTCCGTTCCGTAGTACATTTTCTTCTGCTTGTGGATGCCCCTATGGGAGCTGATGTGGCAGGTGCTGAGAGCTTGGATCAAATATAGATCATTATGTGGAAAAACTGAAGAGTAATCCTGATCCTTTCTTCTGTGAAAAACATTGTAGCTATGCAGAAAATGGGATTAAAATGGCAAAAAATCATCGTGAGGGGTCAACTTTTATCTCATTAAAGTCCCACTTTGTTTCTGACACCAGCAGAAAGTCAGCGAGTATTCCCTGGCAGAAAGTGGTGCAAAAAGTAAAGCTGCACAGCAGGCCACCAGCCAGGAGCTCCAGGGTCCTAATCCTTACTGACTTGCTGTGACCTTGGGTGCGGCATTTAATTTCTCTCTGCTTCCCTGTCCTGTAACCTAGAGGTAACAATTATGTGTTTCAGAGGATTTGAGTTAAATGGCTGTTAATTTTAAAGCACTTTGAAAATCATAAACTCTATATACATGTTAAGGTTTAATCCCTCACACCTGAAAAGTATGGCTGGTACTGAAAATGGAGGAGTTCTTACTGGGTGCCAAGGTGAGGAACATGATGGTGAGGTGACCTCGGTCTGAGCAAAACAGGTTTTCAGGCAATAACTCTCAGTGCAGTAATTCAGAAGTAATTCCCAGTTCCTCTGAAGTGGGAGAATGCAAGCTGAGCCCAGTAGCAGAGTGGGTGTGGGACTGGGAGAATGGGAGGTTAGGTATGGTGCAAAGGGAATGAGAAATATGCTGTTGGTCAGAGGTAGCCTGAGCTTGGATACGTGGGACAGTGGGAAAGAGGTTGTGTTCAAAGTTGACAGAAGAATAGTTAAGCTAACAAGTTGGACAGGGTGGATGAACAGTGAAAACGGGAATGAGGTGCCATAGCACCATTTTGACCAAACAGAAAGATATTCAATAATGGTTTGGTTTCTTTTCCGGAATGTCGTCTTTGAGATGCAGGGCTGATTGATTGTTTTTTCTCTTCCCTGCTCAAAACAAGCAGCACTTTCTAGGAAGTGAAATTCTGCGTGATTCCAGCCACTTTAAGCAACAGCATAAATCAACCCTGGATTGGGTTCTGCAGCTTGGCAAGCATGTGTCTGTCTGGAGTCTCCCATAGCCAGTGTGGGGTGCCGAGCTAATCACGTCACCACGGTGACTGTACGCCCCAAAATGCAGTTCCTGCATTGTGGGTGCCTCAGCTGTGGGGCTGGCAGTTCCATTTGTAACTGCTACACTGCTCAATTTCAAGGTCATTCAGAGGGGGAGTTGCCCATAAAATAAATTTTAAAGTAGTGCTTATACTTGCTTTGGTGCTTTGTAGTCAACATACATATGCATTCAGAACTATTTCTTTTCTGGGCTCTTTGTGGCTTTTTAGTATTACATGGCACTGTTTCGGAGAGTGGAGAGAGGAAAATACATAAACACTTCTACGTCATGAAAAAAAAACCAGGTAGGTTAATGGTTATTGATCGATAGTAAATGCTTCGTGATTTATGGCAGAACAAGTCAGCAGAGCATGGACTCTTTACAAAACACGTGGGACAGGTTGAGTAAGCTCAGAGCCTGCACTGGTTGTCAAACTGGTGAAGTACAGATAATCAATCCCAGTTAAATATATTTAATTGTTATCCTTATATATACATCTTCCATTGCTCAGGATCATGTTGCAGTTGTCATGTGGTGGCGATTAGAAGCACGCTGGCATTGCTACCAGAAGTGCTACTTTTCTCTTCGAAAAAGGTGGTTTTTTCAGTGCCATGCAATTTTTACCAGTGTGTAGCAGCATCATTATTTCTTGTAATGTATACAATACGTCAGCACTACCCACTACTTATATAACACTACCCAGTCATGTGCTGACCAGATGACAGTCATGTCATTGCACTAGGTTGGGCATTGCAAAAAAACAAAAAAAAAGATGCGTTATTTGGGGCACTTGCTTTGTCATAAAATTTTGTTATAACAGTAGAAAACCCCTTCAGATTGAATAAAAGTCCAGGACATAACAGAAGGCTTTAAATCCACCCCTTAGGCTCCATCGAAGAACATCTGTGGCCATTTGTAGTAAGTATTTTACATCTTAAATCTGTAGTATGGTTATAGCTTGTGTGAGTACTGCTTCCTCTACTCTGGACACTTGTTCTACTGTATGTTCAAGAGATGCATTCAAACAAGGCCTTGTGCTTTCTTGCCTGGACACCTGGGGTTCACCCCACATGAACCTCTGCCTCTGAAGAAGGAGGAGCTGTGCTCAGCTGGTATTTCTCTGCTGGAAGTGATGTATCACGTCATGGTCCATTCAATTTCCCTGTTGTCCTTCATCTTACGGTGTTAGCTGCATCGACATTAAAAGCTTTGCTCATCTGCCGAGCTCAGTGTGAGTGCAGTTTACAGGGGCAAGATCTTGGCAGTTGGAAGCCCTCGGGTTAAGAAGTGGCATGAGCAGTGAGCCGGGGGCTTTCACCTCTGACAAGTGAACTGAGTTCTCCGAGTTCTCAGGACTGGAGTCACACCAGCATCCATTTAAGTTGCAGTGGAAAAACTCCCATCTCTGCTTGCGTTGCACTTTTCCACTGGGGAGCCGGGAGCTGCCTTGATATGTTGGCGCCTCCAGCTGTAGATGACTAAATGAAGCTGTGTGGGCTGCTTGCTGTCCAGCCAGACTGTCCCTGCTATCTCTTCCCATAAACACTGGAGCCTTTGTTTCTGGCCTTATCGTGCCCCTGCCATCACAGAGCCCTTTCTGTGCTCTCCTCCCAGCACAGCCCCTCTGTGTTCAGGGGTCTTTTCTTCAGCTGCTTTTTGTCTCCGGGTGTTTATTGTGCCTGCTGCAGAGTGTGTTTGTTTGGGAGAGAGGAGGAGGGGCTCCTGTTTGTGTGGGGTTTATAAACCTAGTGCATTCTTCAAAAGAGATGCTGAGCAAACTGGGTGGTGTTAAGATTAACCCTTCAGTGCCCTGCATTACTGACAGTGCATCACTGCACCAAGATTTCCTCAGTGTGAAAAATGCCGTGGGAGGGTTATGAAGTTGCTTGCTCTGTAAGGCAGGGAGTCCACTCCCGCTTTGGTCTTAACTGCCTTTTGATTTTCTGTGAGTGCTGCACATGTGTATCAGCAAAGAGAGCCTCCCAAACGTGGGGAGATTTAATTGATTCTAGGATTTCCCCCCAGAGTGCTTCTGGAACTTGTTTTTATTGCAAACACTGGCTCACTAGCCCTTTCTGTTTGCATAACTGGCCCTTGCATCCTGTTTATGTGGCTACATTAGACAATATCTCTTCATTGTACCATATCCCAAAACATTATGGCTCTGTACTTTAGGGCTTTTCCTTTTGAGTAAGGTCCTGAAAAACAGGAATTTCTTAAATTCATAGTGTTGCCACTTGTAGTGGAATATAATACCTCCCTTTGAACCAGCTTCTTTTCTTTAATCAGCTTGTTAATGCTTTCATGGTTAGGTTGGCTCTTACTATTTCTTCAGTACCCATGGTCCCGTATTCCAAGAGAGTGCTTTGGAAGATGAAGATCAGCAACTCAGAAACTTTATTCCCTTGTAATCACATAACGCTTTGCATTAAGTTGGTTGGGGGAAAAAACCCAACCAAACAAACCAACAACCACCAAACAGAACAGCATCAACTTTCTAATCTCCTTTTGCTCTTCCTCTGTAAGAGGATGGGAATTTATAACACGAAAAATCTCTCGTCCATCTCTGCAAGAAGCTGCAGCAACACAATTGTCTTAGTGTTAGAAGTGCTGGCAGAGTTTTGTATTTCACCGAATCTGCAGTCAGCATGAATTTTGCAGACCTTTTTTATGGTGATCTGCATAAACTGAGCGTAATGCAAATACCTTAGTTTTATGTGTGATAACCATACTTTTTTTTCAAAGATGGTATCTTTTCTTAAGTTACTGAACTTTTCCCCAGAAATTAATAGGTTTAAATTCAGCATTTCACAAAGTGTAGTGTGAAGAATTTTTATTTTCAAATGATTAGTATCCTGGTACTGGGGGTTGCAGTTCATGTATTGCAGCATCTACATATTATATTATTACACTGGGAAAAAGTTCAGCAGACTGTGTTCCTTTGCGGGGGGTGGGAGAGGAAGAAATGCAAAATAATACGAGCCTTTGAAACATGAATCCACACACTCAGTCATGACTAAACCTATTCAAACACTCAGGTGTTTTTTCCAAGACTGCTCTAGGCTTTAGCATTGTTGTTGTGTGACTTGTTTACTTTATGAACTAACTCAGTTTGCCTCATCTCTTTCTCTTGAAGGAACAGTTTCAGCTGCAAAGCGCACAGGGATTCCAGCACCCCGGGAAATAACATCATCTGTATCCAGAGAGAGAGCTGTATTGCGTGGTCAAGCGAATACTAGGAAAACACAACCCAGCCCCACCTCTTCCAGTACGCCGACTCCTACCAAACACGTGCGCCCCACTAGCAAGTCCAAGCAAGAGAATGAAACTGGTGACAAGGCTGTTCTGGAATCTCAGGTTAAAGAACTCCTGGCAGAAGCAAAGACAAAAGATTCTGAAATTACCAAACTCCGTTGTGAATTGAAGAAATGCAAAGAGAAAGGGTCACTTAACGCTGAAGGAATGGGTGCTTCCAACCAA